>NW_006921613.1:10039856-10045718 GCF_000298275.1 Orycteropus afer afer
TTGCTTTGGGTAGAACTGCCTAGTAAAATTCTTGAAAACCGAAAGCATGGAGAGAATTCTGAAAGCAACAAGAGAAAAGTACAATATAGCATACCAATGCTTTCATAAGACATACTGAAGATTTAACCCCAGAAACACTAGAGGTCAAAAGACAATGATGTGACTTGTATAAAATAATAAAAACAGCTACCAACCATGAATTCCTTACCCAACAAAGTTGTCATTGAAATAATAGGGAGAAATCAAAGACATTTCCAAGTTAAAGCTCTGGGAATTTGCCACTACCAGACTAGCTTTGTAAGTATTACTCAAGGGAATACTCCAAATGGAAAGAAAAGAGAATTAAAAAAATACTTGTATCTGTATATGAGGGAACTAAAAGGTAAATATCCAAAAAACACAGCAATATAAACAATCATAAGGACCACCAAGTATATTATTTTTTTTCAGGGTGTGAGCTCAGTAATTAAATCATGTGAATAATAGAAGTTTGTAAGAAATAAGTACAAAGTGAGCATGTTGAATATAGGATGTGTGTTGATATTAATGTAGAGTTACCAACATAAATTCGGGAGAAAGGAGTATATTTGTAATAGATTTATGATGTTACGGTTGTATGTTAACTATCATTCATGTTAGATGTTGAAGCAGTTATAAGTTATATAATGTAATGAATGTATGTGATAACCACTAAGAAATCACTGAAAAATAACATGCAGAAGAAAAGAAGGAAGAAAGCAAACAGGCTGACCACAAGAAAGTAAACAAATACAAATAAAAATATCAGAATGAAAAACTGAAGATACATAACACTCAGTAAACAAATAACAAAATGAGTGAGATATGGACTTTGTTTTCAGTAATTACGTTAATTCTGAATGGTCTCAAGTACCCCATAAATGCCCCAGGCAAAAGCAGAGTGGCAGAATGGGTTAAAAAAGAACATGATTCATCCTTTTTCTGTATGCAAGAAACACACCTTAGGCTAAGGAAACAGACTGAATGAAAAAGGATGCAGAAAAATACTCCTTTCAACCAGTAAACCACAACAACAAAAAGCAGGGATGGCCATTCTGATATCAGATAAATAGACTTTAACTCCAAATTTATTGTAAGAGGTTAAGAAGGATATTACATAATAAAAAGCGGTGAAAGGAACAAAAGATAAAGTTATAAATATGTATGCACCTAACAGCAATGGTCCAAAAATACACGAAACAAATACTAATGTGAAAGAGAAATCAATAACTCCATAGTAATAGTTGTTGTGTTGTTGTTTTGTTTGTCAAGTCATCTCTGAATCATAGCGACCCCTCCTTGGGGTTCTGAGGCAGTATCACTATGGAAGTAGATTGCCCAATCTTCCTTCTGAGGCGTGGCTGGTGAGTTTGAACCACCAACCTTATCGTTAGCAGTCAAGTGCCTTAGGCACTACGCCACCAGAGCTCCCCCAGTAATAGTAGGGGATTTAAATAAGTCACTTTCAGTTATGACAGAACATCTAAAAAGAAGATCACTAAGGACATTGAGAACTTAAATAAAACAATAAGCCATTTTTACCTAACAGACATAAATAGAACACTCCACTTAGCATCAGAACAGTATATATTCTTTTCCAGTGCACATGAATCATTTTCCAGACCATATGCTAGGACACAAAAAAATCTTAATAGATTTAAAAAGATTGAAATCATACAAAACATCTTCTCTGCCATGATATGAAGCTAGAAATCAGCAACCAGGAGAGTAAAGGGTGTGTGTGGGGGCAACCCATGCAAAATACATAATCCACTGCTAAAAAGTATTGGGTCATAGAAGGAATCAGCAGTAAAATTTAAGGAGTTCCTGGAATCAAATGAAAATGAAAATACATAAAAATCTTTGGGATACAACAAATGGACTCAAGGGAAATTTATAGCAGAAAAAAAGACAAGGAAGAACAAAAGAAGCAAAAAGTTACCCCTCCTTGGGTTTCCGAGGCAGTATCTCTATGGAAGTAGTTTGCCCAGTCTTCCTTTTGAGGAGTGGCTGGTGGGTTTGAACTGCTAGCCTTCTGGTTAGCAGTCAAATGACTTAAGCACTATGCCACCAGAGCTCCTAAAAGTTAAAAGGAAAAGGAAATAATAAAAGATCAGGTTTTATTGTTCTGGCAGTCCATGGTATTTTCAGTATTCTTCACCAACACTACAATCTAAAGGCATCAATTCTTTGGTCTCCCTTATTTATTATTCAGCTTTTACATGCATATGAAGTGATTGAAAATACCATGGCTTGGGTGATGTACACTTTAGTCTTCAGAGTCATGTCTTTGCTTCTTCACACTTCAAAGAGGTCTTTTGCAGCAGATTTGTCCAGTACAATGCAATGTTTGATTTCTTGACTGGTACTTCATGGGTGTTGCTTTTGCAACCAAGTAAAATGAAATCCTTGACCACTTCAGTCTTTTCTCCATTTATCATGATATTGTTTATCGGTCCAATTGTGAGAGTTTTTGTTTTCTTTATGTTATGGTATAATGCATACTGAAGACTGTATATATAAGTAGTAACTGCTTCAAGTCATCTTCAGTTTTCAGCAAGCAAGGTTGTATTGTCTGCATATCACGGGTTGTTAATGAGTCTTTCTCTAGTCCTGATGCTGCATTCTTCTTTATATAGTCCAGTTTCTCAGATAATTTGCTCAGCATACAGATTGAATAAGTGTGGTGAAAGGATACAGCTTTGATGCTCAACCTTCCTTATTTTAAACCTTGCAGTATCTCCTTGTCCTATTCAAATGACAGCCTGTTGGTCTACCAGAAGTTTGTTCTTTGAAAGGCTCAATAAAATAGACAAGCAAGTGGCTCAGTTGACAAAGGGGGGAAAAAAAGAGAGAGACAAATAACCAAATTAAGAAATGAAATTGATGACATTACAACCAATCCAACAGAGATAAAGGAGATCATAACTGATTACTATGAAAAATTGTGTTCCGTCACATTTGAAACCCTAGATGAAATCCTAGAAATACCCAAACTGTGTTAGACTGGGTTCTCTAGAGAAACAAAACCAGTAAAGCTTATATATAGAGAGAGAGAAATTTATCTTAGGAAAATGGCTCACACACTTATAGAAGCTGGCAAGTCCAAAGTTCCTGGATCAGCGTCAAACTGGAGGCTTTTCCCGACTCTTGCAGCCACAGGGACTGAGGAGCTCAAGGCTGGCAGGCAGTACACCGGCTGTCAACTCCAACGAATGATGAATCCAAGATCTCCAGGCTGAATGGTGGATTGTTCACTCACAGACAGTTGTAGGCAGCACAACAGAACTCCAATCCACAGAAGAATGTCTGTTTTCTCAGGATGTCCATAGATATACTGGAAGCAGGCCACACCCCCAGGGAAACTCCCTTCTAACAGATTGGCTGCTCAAAACATAACCAGCTGATCCCATCATGGGAATAACCATGTCATAACAGCTTAAACCACATAGAATTGTGATCCAGCTAAGTTGACACACAGCTCCAACTATCACACAAACTAACACAAACAGAAATATAAAATTTAAACAGACCCATTACAAAAGAAGAGGTTGAAGATGATATCAAAAAATTGCCAGCAGTCAAAGGACCAGATGGCTACACTGGAGAATTCTACCAAATATTCAGATAAGAGTTGACTTGAATCTTACTCAGTCTCTTCAGAAACATAGAAGAGGAAGGAATGCTATTAAATTCTATAAAGCCAGTATAACTCATACCTAAGCCAGGCAAAATCCAAACCAAACCCACTGCCATCAAGTCGATTCCGACTCATAGCAATCCCCATTGTGTTTCCAAGGCTGTAAATCTTTAGGAAAGTAGATTGCCTCATCTTCCACCCATGGAGCACCTGGTGGGTTTTAACCTTCTGGTTAGCACCCAAATACCTCACCTACCATGCCACCAGAGCTCCTTAAATGAGTCAGAGATATCACAAGAAAGGAAAACTACAGACCAGTATCCCTTATGAATATATATACAAACTTTCAATGCAATTCTAGCCAATAGACTTTAGCAGCATATCAACAAGTAATATACCATGATCAAGTGGGATTCCTACCAGGATTACAAGGATGGTTCAACATTAGAAAAACAATCAATGTAATCCACCACGTAAATTAAAAAGAGAAAGAACTATATGATCATATCTATTGATACAGAAAAAGCATTTGATAAAATGTAGCACCCTTTCCTGATAAAAATTGTCAGCAAAATAGAAATAGGGAAATTTCTCAACATAATTAATACATACACACACACACACACACACACACACACACAAAACCAACAGGTAACATTTTTCTCAGTGGAGAAAGGCTGAGAGCCTTCCCTTTGAATGAGATAAGAATGCCACTATCACCACTCTGATTCAGCATTGTACTAGAAGTCTTAGAGCAATAAGACATGAAAGAGAAATAAAAGATAGCCCAATTGGAAAGGAAGAAGTAAAACTGTACTTGCAGATTACATGATCCTGTACATAGAAGATGCTAAAAATTCCATAAGATAATTACTGGAACTAATAGAAGAATTTAGCAACGTTGCAGAGTACAAGATCAACACACAAAAAACAGCTGGATTCCTCTACAGTAACAAAGACTTCTCTGAAAAGGAAATCAAGAAAAGAATACCATTTACAGTAGTCCTCAAATCAGTAAAATACCCAGGAATTAACCCTAATCAGAGACATAAAGATATACAATTATGAAACACTGCTACAGCAACCCAGTATAAGTTCAACAACATTCTTTACTGAAACGGAAAAACTAATGACCGACTTCATACTGAAAGGAAAGAAACTCTGAATAGCCAAAACAATATTGAAGAAAAAGAACAAAGCAAGAGGCCTCACACTCCCTGATAACAAAACATACTGTACAGCCACTGTAATCAAAACTGTTCAAATCAAAAAGTTCAATGATAGACACATAGACCAGTGGAATGGAATTGAGAACTCAGAATTAAACCCAGCCATCCATGAACAACTAATTTCTGACAAGGAGTCAAAGCCCATTCAGTGGGAATAGGCACGGTCTTTAATATAGGCATACCTCATTTTTATTTTACTTCACTTTATTGTGCTTCAAAAATACTACGTTTTTCACAAATTGAAGGTTTGTGGCAACCATATGTCAAGGGAGTCTATTGGTGCCATTTTTCTGATAGCATTCACTTTACTTTGTATCTCTCTGTCATGTTTTGGTAATCCTCATGATATTTCAGACTTTTCATAATGCTGTTGCACACTTAATAGACTACACTTAGTAGTGTAAACATAATTTTTACATGTACTGGAAAACTAAACAATTTGTGTGACTCCCCTTATTACAGTATTTGCTTTTCTTGCAGTGGTTTGGAACCGAACCCATAATATCTCTGAGGTATTGATGTAAATGATGCTGGCAGAAGTGGACATCCACCTGCAAAAACAATTAAATAGAACCCATGTCTCACACCATACACAAAAATTAATTCAAAAAGGATCAAAGAACTAAATGTCAAAGCATAAAATTTCTGGAGGAAAGCACAAAACGATGATACCTAATTTAAAAAAAAATATATATAACAACAAATAGAAGAAACACGAAATAGATAAATGGAACCTTATAAAAATTAGAAGCTTATGCTCATCAAAAGACTTTATTAAAAGAGTAAATAGGGAACCTACAGCCCGAGGAAAAAAATCTTCAGAAACAACTCATTTGATAAAGGTCTGATCTCTGATACCTGTTGCAAAAGGCAAGGAGGCCACATGTTCTGACCTCCTCTAATCGCACAAGAGGAAGACAGAATTACTATCAATAGCCCAAGGCCTATTCCTGAGAGGCCAGACATGCTGCCTCC
>NW_006921613.1:10046838-10079678 GCF_000298275.1 Orycteropus afer afer
CTTAGCCACTATGCTACCAGAGCTCCTGGTTTATACCCTAGAGACCTAAAAATGATGACATTAACACCTATGCATATAACATATGCACACCTATGTTTGCAGCTGCTTTATTCACAATAGCAAATAAATGAAAACAACTGAAGTACCCATCAACAGATGAATGGATAAGCAGATTGTGGTACATACATACAGTGGAATACTACTCAACCATAAAGAGCAGTGATGAGTCCATGAAATATAACAAGAGTAGACCTGGAGGGCATGATGCTAAGTGAAGTGAGTCAAGCATACAAGGACAAATATTGTGTGATTCTTCTTTTATATGAGGATGAGAACAGATACATAGAGAGCAACTTTCATTGGTGGTTATCAGGGAGAGAAGGAGGGGAAGAACACTTTAGATCCATAGAGACTTACTTTTGGCCATAGGAAAAGTTCACCAAATGTGGATGTAGTGAACATAGCACAGCCAAAGTTAAAACAAGTGTTCGAGCACATTTTGATGGGTATAGGCATGTTGTTATAGAGGTAGGTACAGATATGTACATAGGCAAGATCAGAGAGAGGTGTTTATAGGGATGTGTAAATACAAATATGTGGGTATTGGCACATTTAGTCACTGAGGACATAAATACAGATACTCCTTAGATATAACCAGTACTTCCCAAGATTAGTTTTCTATGTTTAAAAGCTTAGGACCATAGTCTTATGGGACAACTCAGTCAAGTAGCATAGCTGAGTTCATAAAAATCATGATCTACATCCCAGTGAAGTGAGTGGCATCTGAGATCTTAAAATCTTGCAAACAGCCATTTAAGACACAACTAGTGGTCTGTACTTGCCAGGAGCAAAACAATAAGGTAACCAAAAGCTCAGAAGAAACAAGTCTGCATGAGCCACAAGCTCATCTGCCCTGAGACAGAACTAGATGGTGCCCAGCTACCACAACTGACGGTTCTGACCAGGGCTACAATAAATGGCCCCAGATAAAATGGGAGAAAAGTGTGGAGCAAAACACAAATTCTTAAAAAGAAAAAAAAAAAAAAAGCTGGACGAACTGGGAATGGGAGAGAACAGAGGACTGCCTGAGACCATCGCCACGAGACACTCTTTTAAACCTAGAACCAAGCCTATCCTGAGATCATTTTTTGGCAAAATAACAGACACATGCAATAAAAGGATATTACCCGTAAGATTGGTGCTTTACTTAAAAACCATCTGTGTGAGACCAAAAGATGAAGAATTATTCAAAAGCAAAGATGAGAAGGTAAGAGGGCAGGGAAACTTGAACAGTAGAAGTGGAACATACAAAACATAAGAGAATGTTAACACATTGTGATAAGTATAAATAATGTCACTGAACAATTGCACAGAAACTGCCAAATGGAAACCTAACTTATGTATAAATTTTCACCAAAAATGCATTAAAGTATTAAAGGGGAAAAAAAGTATTTTATGCTATCATTAAAGGACCTTTCCCCTTACCAACCATACTATTCTCATGTATGTGTGTATTCTTTCCTGTCCAGTTACCATGTTTGCATATCCCCCTTTTCCCTATCAGTTCAGTTTCTCTCCAACCACCCATGAAATGATCTATCTACCCACCCTCTCTATAAGTATATAATGGATATTTGTGTTTCCTCAGTCATAGCCTGTGATACTACCCTGCTGTAGTTTATATGCATTTCTTCTTTAACTGAGTTTTTTGAGAGCAGGCTTCTTTTTTTGTATCCATGACACCTTATATGTTACTTGAGCATGACCAAGCTATAAATGAATTGTGTGGTAGATGCATCTCTACCACAATATGTAAGAATTTGGATGTTAATACCTTTGTGGGAAAGAAAGAAGGTAAATAAATAAATAAAGGTCATATATAAAAACACTTAATAAATCCCAATGAAATGTCCTTTTTTATTCAGTATTAGAGTTTATAGAATAGGAAGGGGATCAGGAAAAGTGGGCATATGTGTTTTCAATTGCCTTATTACTGCTTTAAATTATAAATGCTTGCCAGTTTTGTTTGCATGTTTTACTGCCCTCAGCTATTTTGAGGTAGACACATTATAGTTTAAATGAAAATAGCACTCTTAAAATGGTGATAAAGAAAATAATGATGTATTATGAAGTATATCCATTCATAATAATGTGGTAGTGTGCTTATTTATATCATCTGACAGAACTTTCCTTTGAATTAAATTTTCATTCCTTACTCTTACAGTCTAAGTCTTTATTATCTGATCCTAGCTTTTCTCCCTTCCAGCTGCTCCAACTTATCTCTTCAATTTTATTTTCTTACATTCTTTCATTTCTAACAATTTCTATATTTTATTACATTGTAAACTCAGTATTAATCTCAAAATTGCATGTCATTTTCTTTTTGTTGGTTTCACTTACATGTTAAAGGTTGCAAACAAATATCTATTAAGTCTGTTACATATAACATATAGGGCTACTTTTAACAGACTTCGTCTTCCCTTTTTTAAAAAAAAATATAAATCCCGAATATATTTTGAGACTATTAGTAGTCACCACCCGTCCTTTTTCAAAACTCGATACAGTTAGCAACATCATTTATTCTACCTGGTATGTTAAACAATTTAAACTACAGCTGGCTAAAACATGTCATTTATGTTTTTCCTTCTTGAGATTATTTTCAAAAACATATTTAGACTTATACTTAAATAACAAGACCTTGTTAAAAAATTATGCTCTATTTTTCCTCCTGGTGTCTGAAAACATAAGTTTATATATAAAAATACTTGTGTGTATGTGTGCACACACAGTGTTTAACAGCTGGCGATGCAGTGGTTAAGTACTCGGCTGCTAACTGGAGGGTTGGCAGTTGAAATCCACCAGCAGCTCTGCAGGAGAAACACCTGCCATTCTCCTTCTGTAAAGATTACAGCCAAAAAAGCAGTCTGTTGGCTTAGCACCTGGAATTGTAGTTATCCTTGATGGAGGTTGTGATGAAAGGGAATGTGCACATTCAGAACAGTAATGTTCTATTTCTTGGTTTGGATGCTGGTTACATGTGTTCAGTTTGTGAAAAGTTCATCAAACTGTATGTATCTTTTATGGATTTTTGTGTGTATTTTATACTTCAGTTAACAACAAAAACAAAAACTCACACACAAAATTACAGCCAAGAAAATCCAGTGGGACAGTTCTACTCTGTGACATGGAGTTCCTGTGAGTCAAAATTGACTTGACAGCACTCAACAACAGCAGCATGTGGGTGTTTTGCATTGTGATACTAAATCAAGATACTAACATGAGAAGATTGTTGAATTGTGATGTGAGAACTGCTAAAAGTAATTGTCTTTCTGGTGGCTGTGGAACCTTTATATTTTCTTTGGACATCGTTTAATTGTATATACATCTTTAATGCTATGTGAATTTTGCCATTTTATTGGCACAGGTATGGTCTTTGGTCCTACCACAGATAATGATTCACTGGCATAATTTATTCCATTCATATTCATTTTTGTTATGAATTTCACTGATAGAAGAACGTCTGGGTATTTACCTCCTCGTACTACTTCTAGACTGTATGTTCCATATCCATAATTGCTTTTGGCCCAATAATCATGTTTATCTATTTTGTTAATGTATTTTCATCATTGTTGAGGCCCCAGTTGACTAGACCATCATTGACTGTTTTTTGTCTTTACGTTCTAACAAGAGAAAATTATAGGGAACTTTAATTCTTGTGGAAGGAACTCTGGTGGTACACTGGTTAGAACATTGGGCTGTTAACCGAAAGGTCAGCTGTTTGAACCAGCCAGCTGCTCCATTGGAGAAAGATGAGGCAGTCTGCTTCTGTAAAGATTTACACCCTTGGAAATCCTATGGGGCAGTTCTATTCTGTCCCAAGGATTGCTATGGGTCAGAATTGACTTGACATTTGGGTTGGTTTCTTTTCCTACATCCCTGGATGTTACCCTGCACATACTTATTCTCTTATATTCCAACCTAAGTAAGACTCTTTACTGTTCCTGAAACGACCTTTATACTCTCTTATAGTCATACTTTTAGTCGTGGTTTTGCATACTTGCCTCAGAATATCCTGTTTCTAATGTTCAAAATTGTACCTGTTTTTCAAAATCATATAAGATGGCGTCTTCCTGTGTGAATTCTTCAGTGATACTGAGCAGTTAGATTTGTGGCTCTATAAAGAGCCACATAGTTTATACCTCTCAAGGCATTTACGGTATTGTCCCTTGAATCACCGCTGTCTCTTGTCTTTCCTTTCAGCTGTGGAGTTTCTCCTTTCAGCTGTAGTATTCTAGTCATCTTTGTACCCTCTATAGTGCCTGACAGACAGGCAGTATATTGATTGAATTAAAGTCTATAAGAACTTTAAATACATTTGTTGTTGTTATGTGCAGTCGAGTAGGACCCAACTCATAGCGACCCCTCCTTGGGTGTCCAAGGCAGTCACTACGGAAGTAGATTGCCCAACCTTCCTAGGAGTGGCTGGTGGGTTTGAACCACCAGCCTTCAGGTTAGCCATCAAGTGCCTTAGGCACTGCGCTACCAGAGCTCCTTAAATATATTTAGTGACTAGTATTAGAATTGGGAGCTCTTAATTAGAATTAAGACATTTGCTCAGGTTTGTAAGAATGGAAAAAAAAAAAAATATATATATATATATACATATATATATATATATATACACACACATATATATATATATATATATATATAAAATAAGGTATTTTATAAGGTTTTGTGGTTTGCATACCATTTGGATTTTGTGTTGATTTGAAAGTATACATGACGCTGAAAGAGTGGAGATACTGCTATTTAGTAGGAATAAAAACTATAATGAAAATGGACTAATCAGAATCTCTTATTATTTTTAGAGCCTGTTTAATAAGTTAGTAGAACTCACTGAAGAAGCCAGGAAAGCATATAAAGATATGGTTGCAGCAATGGAGCAAGAGCAGGCTGAGGAAGCCTTAAAGAATGTGAAAAAGGTACCCCACCACATGGGGCATTCTCGGAATCCCTCTGCAGCAAGTGCAATTTCTTTCTGCAGTGTTATTTCTGAACCTATCTCTGAAGTAAATGAAAAAGAATATGGTAAGTTGTTACATACCATTTTACATGACTTAATTTTTCTGGAAAATGGCTTAGTTTTTACCTTTATTCTTGATTATCAAATTGTGTTTAAAGTACTGCATTAAACGTGTCTATTAAACATTAGGAGAATTTGGAACTGAGTCTTTCTGTGAGATCTTAGAATTTGATTACAGTTCCGAAATCTAAAACTACAAAAAAACCCAAGGAGATTTAAAAACAAATGCACCATACTTGTGACCCATAACTAAGTAAATTGTATTGTTGTAGTTTTATTAAAATATTTTATATTGTTACTAAAATTTGTATTTACAAAGTAAACTAAAATACAGAATACTGTTCAATCTAAGCTTATAAAATCCAGGCATGTAGCATTTGTTTTGAGTTAAATTTGATTATAGTCAAAAAGAAATACATAAAAAATAGTATTTATTTTTAATATTTAAAACAACATTATTTATTGCACATACATCTTAAGTTCTCTTGCTTTGTTTCCATAATACTTTGAACTATTAAGTTCTCCTCTTTCTTGATCTGGTTTCTGATTTGTTTCCCCTCTTCCATTATTATAATTACTTTTTAATGCATTTTATTGAAATATAATTTATGTACAGTGAAATACACAAAACTAACGTGAGATGGGTCAATGCATTTTTTTTTTTTGGCAGTGTTCCTTCCTCTCCCCTCCCACCCCTGGCATCCAACAAAGAAAGTTTCCCTCCGTATATAAACCTTTCCTTCACCCTCCACAACAATGAACTAATACTATATTTGTCCTTTTCTGATTGACTTATTTCACCCAGCATAATGTCCTCCAGGTTCATCCATGTTATGCAGTGTTTTGCAGACTCTACATTATTCTTTAGTGCTGCATAGCATTCCACTATATGTATATACCACAGTTTGGTCATCCACTCTTCTGCTGATGGGCACGTAGGTTGTTTCCACCTTTTTGCTGTTTTAAATAGTGCTGCGATGAACATGAGTGTGCATATTATCTGTTCCTGCCCTGGCTCTCACCTCTTTAAGATATATACCTAGTAATGGGATTGCTGGGTCAAATGGTATCTCTAATTCCAGCTTTCTAAGGAATCACCATACTGTTTTCCACAGTGGTTGTATCATTTCACAGTCCCACCAGCAGTGTACAAAAAGTCCCAATCTCTCCACATCCCCCCAGCATTTGTTATTTTCTGTCTCATTGAACCTTGCCATCAGTGCTGGGGTGAGACAGTATCTCCTTATTTTGATTTGCATCTCTCTGATGGCCAGTGATTGTGAGCATCTCTTCATGTATTAGCTGGACATCTGAATATCCTCCTTGGTGAAGTGTGTGTTCATGTCTTCTGCCCATTTTTCAATTGGATTGTTAATTCCTTTGGTGTTGAGATGTTGGAGTTTTCTATAAATTTGAGAGATAAGTCCCTTGCCAGGTATGTAAGTATCGGCAAATATGAATTTGTTGCTGTCATTTTTGTTATATGCTTTTCTGTAGTGTCGATTTCTTTGTTCCATATAGTTTTCTATGCTGAGCTAGTTTTGTTTATGAATCATGTTATCACTTCCTTCATTGCTATTGTTTTAGTCTTTGCTAAATATTTGTGCTGGTCCTCTTTTTTAATTTGATGTGAAGGTTTATAATTTTTTTTGAGGTTACCCTGTGATTTATAGTTTTCTTTCCAAGTTTAGAACTACCTTGTAGTTGTTTTGGTTTCCCTACCATTTAGAAGTTCTGTAATGACACAGTTTTTTTCCTCCTTTTGGTTTGTTGTTGTCCTCATTTGTTAATTGATGTCTCTGGTTCCCTGTTTACAATCTTGTAGGCTTCTTTACTTTGGATACTTACATAGCTAGATTGGTTTCTGGGTTATATCATCATGTGTGTTAATAGTCATTTGTTGTTGGCTGTTGTTGCTTCTCTGTCCAAAGGACTACCTTTAGCATCTCTTGTAAGGTTGGTCTGGTTTGCACAAATTCCCTTAATTTCTGCTTATCTGGAAATGTCCTAATTTCACCATCATATTTGAGGGACAGTTTTGCTGGGTACATAATTCTTGGTTGGAAATTTTTCTCTTTCAGAGTTTTATATATACCATCCATTGTCTTCTTGCCTGCATGGTTTCTGTTGAGAAATCTGAGTGTAGTCTTATTGGTTACCCCTTGTAGGTAACTTTTTGTTTTTTCTTGTGCTGGTCTCATGATTCTCTTTTTGTCTTTGGTTTTGGTGAGTTTGATGATGATTTTCTTTTGGGGTCTCTCCTGTTTGGGGTTTGTTGGACTTCTTGAATAGATATGTTCTCATCTTTTATCATACCAGGAAAATTGTCTTCCACAAATCTTTGACAATTTTCTCTGTGGTTTTATTTGTCTTCTTTTTCTGGAATTCCGATTACACATGATGGCATCCCACATGAACCTTAGGCTTTCTTCATTTTGTTTTGATCTTCTTTCTGATTTATCTCTTTCCATAGAAGTGTTCAGGTATTTGCCTCAGTCTCCCTAATTCTGTCTTCCATTGATTCAATTTCTGCTCCTTTGCCCATTCAATGTCTTATCTATTTCTGAAAATTTAGTATTAATCTTCTCGATTTCTGTGTGTGGATTTTGTATCATTTCTCATTTTTCGTTTATTTTGTCATTTTGTTCTTGTATTGTCTTTCAAAATTGTTCTAGGGTTTTCTCTGTGTTTTCCTTGATCTGCCTCTCAGTTTGTTAAAGATACCTCAATATAATTCTTTTGAATTCTTTATCAGGGAGTTACAATGCTGCGTCTTCCTCAGGGGTGCATTTTAGGTCTGTATCCTGGTCCCTTGTTTGTCATGCTTTATCTTGCTTCTTTGTGTGGACTGTGATGCTCTGTTGTCCCTGAGGCATTGTGATGTTTTTGTGTTTATATTTAATTGGTGGTTGTATGTTGGAGTGACTTGCCCACGATTTTTGTTTTCTTTGTATGTTATCTACGCAAGCAGGATACTGTGCTGTGCTCCCCTATTAACTAGTTGACGGTACTTACACACTCACCACATGTCTCCTTTCCTGTTGTCAACCTGTTGTATGTTGCTGTGGATGTTGGCAAACAGAGTCTATTCTTAGGTCCCTGAAATCCGAATGTGAGAATGCTATCACTTTAAAATCCACAATCATTGCCACTTATAAAGTTTCAAAATGGTTGCATCCTTGGTCACTTTAAATATCCAAAATGGCCACCACTTGTAAACATTCAAAATGACTGTGCCCTAGGTCCCTTTAAATATCCAAAATGGCCGCTGCATGTAAACAATCAAAATGGCTGCGCCCACCAGACAGCGGAGTCAACAACTCATGTTGTCTCCCTCCTTGTTGTTTCCCTTCCTAGCCACAGACCACCAGCACAGTCTGCCCTGCAGCCCTTGGTGACCAGAGCTGATCTTTAGGTCAATTCTCAGGTCCCAACACCATTTGGAAATATTCATGTTGTTGGTCCTGTCAGAATAGCTGACAGTCTGCAGCTCCGACTGTCTATATACTCACTGTTTTTGTTCAGATTTTTCCACTAGTTGGTGCCTAGTCCACTTCTGTATAGTTCCTTTCAAAGCTCAGGGCTCCAGGATTATCTTCTGTATCTCTGTCAATTGATTTTTCTTGTCTTTGTTTAAGAGGATCTGTGTCACTTGTCTGCCTGTTCCTCCATCTTGTCTATGATCTTTTCCATTCTTTTTCAAAAGAGTTTCCTCTTCCATCTTGGCCCATTGTCTTTCCTTCTTTTATCTGTCTTGGAGTTTACTAAATAACTTACTACCCACCTTTTTGCATATTTTCTTTCCTAGTCTCCTAGTCGTTAAATGTATGGAATACTTTTGATAAAGCTCTAGACCTGAGACAAACAATTATTGTGGACCTTTAGGAAAATATTGGTCATGGATGGCTAGGTAGTACTGACATAGAGGTTCTACCTTTTGCTGGCCTGATACTTAGTTGCAAATGAAGAAGATAAAGTGCTAAAGTTGTGAGATCAGTTCTTATTTATTTATTTAGTTAATTTTTTATTGGGATTTGGGTGATAGTTTACAGGAAAAATTCATTTTCTGTTCAATAGTTCATATATATTTGTTTTGTGACATTAATCCCTACAGTGTAACAGCTCTCTTTCTACTTCCTCACTCTGGTTACCTTTCTCCTGTGTTCTTCTTTCCCCTGCATTCCTATCTTCTGAACTTTCTCTCTGTGCAAATGCTGCCCTTCTGATCTCCTGTGGTTGATTGTTCTAAGGAGTGCATCTCCCTTGTGTAATTGTTCACCTAATAGGCCTGTCTTTTGTTTGACTGAAGGGTAAGCCACAGGAATGAGTTCAATTCCAGGCCCAAAGGATGACTAGGGGCCGTAGTCTTGAGGTTTCCCCAGATTCTCTCCAACCAGTAATCCTGGTCTTTTTTGTTATTTTGAATTTTGTTCCACATTTTTCTCCCACTCTATCCAGGATCTCCAATTTTGATCCCTTTCTGGTGGTTGGCAGTGGTATCCAGGCACCATCTCTGGTATCAGGGTCTTGTAGGCTGAGGTTCCCCATGGTCCATTAGACACTTGGACTAATTGTTTCCACATGTCTTTGATTTTCTTCAGTCTTCTTTGTTCTGGATGAGGAGAGACCAATAGTTGTATCTTAGATGGCTGCTTGCAAGCTTTTAAGACCCCAGTCACTACACGCCAAAATAAGATTTAGAACATTGTTTTTGTATAGTATGTTACGCTGTATGAGCTTGATGTTCCCCATAACTGTGGTCTTGAGCCTTCAGGCCCAACGATTCACTCCTTCAAGGTGACTAAGAAGTTATCAAAACTTTGTACCATATTTGCTTTATTATACAAATGGACATTTTTATAGCATATACAAATATGCATATAGAAATACCATCTGCCAGACCTATATATATTCCTTTTCACCTATCCATATGATCATCATGCCTATCTACCCATGTATCCAGTCATAGATTAATGTTTGTTATTACTTATAATGCAATATTGTGTATGTGATAGTATTTACCTTTGTTGTCTGTACCTCTTGTGCACCACTCCGTGTCTTCCTTTTCTTTAGTGATATTGTGCTGGTCACCAACTTTTGGTATATTGCCTTTCCTTTCACTCAGATCAATACTTGTCTTTTACCTAGCTAGCAATGTTCTTTCCTCTCTCCTCCCATCCCTGGTAACCACCAAAGTTCCTTCCAAGTGTAAAATTTTCCTTGACTTTTTATAGTAGTGGACTCATATAATATTTGTCTTTCTGTGATTGGTTTATTTTACTCAGCATAATGAAATCAGTTCTTTATGTAGTGAAATGCCAAATCCCATAGACAAACTGTGTGCTAAATTCATAAAGCTGTGTGTGGACAAATGATCTTTATAAGGGCAAATACAAAGACCACCAGAAAAACCAAACTCACTGCTATCAAGTCGTTTCCAAGTCTTGGCCACCTCCATTGGGTTTCCGAGGCTGTAAATCTTTACGGAAGTAGATCACCCAGTCTTCCTTCTGCCGAGCAACTGATGGGTTTGAACTGCATATCTTCCAGTTAGCAGTCAAGTGCCTTATCCACAAGTTGTGTAAAAGAAAAAAGATTTGGGAGATGTTTGCAAAAGGCAGAAAATTTAAAGCATTAAAAGATTACTGTCTTGGCTTTTTTTCACTCTACCTGGAAGCATGATAGACTGCTCTCTGGGCCTTGAATTACTTTTTAGTAAAAGGAAGAGAATTGGTCCAGGTCGTCTCTAAGGTTCCATTGAGAGCTAACTCCTGTGCACTAATGGTTGATCTCAGAGAGGAAACTAGACAGAATCTTACAGATTCTGGCATGATGAGCTGATTTTATCTGAATGCCAATGAAATGGGCAGAAATAATCATAAATAATATTGAGAACTGAGCTCAACATTACTCTGTCTGTACCGGATACATTCTGCTAGAAATGTAAAACCCACTAATTGTAGCCTAAGAAATTAGGCTATTTAATTATTTCAGATATAAAATCTAGAGGTAACCAGTGCTACCAAGGATTCTAGCTCTTTTTCTCTCCCATTCTTAGTCTGTGACTTCTTGTTTTTATGCTTATCATCTTATGTTTGCTTATAAGCAGTTGCTGCAGCTCTTGGTATCACATCTACAATCAAAACCAGAAGGTTCAGCCAGTGTGCTCCTTTTAACAGTGAAAGACAGAGTTTTTAGAAGACTTCCACTCTTTGCCATTGGCCAGAACTGATCACGGGGCAAGCATGAAAAAGAGAGTATTTGGCAAAGGTAGACTGGAATAGCCATGATAGGCCAAGAACTATTTTAACTTATTCTCTGGGACTGGGAATTCTATTAGCAAGGAAGAAAATGGGGAATGCATATTGGATAGATGGCAAATAGTGTCTACTGTACCATCCTTTTGCACAATTTCTAGAATCTTTTGATTTCCGTGATTTAAAGAAACAGCTGGGGAACCCTACTATCCATTGTTGTTGAGTCAATTCCAAATCATAGCAACCCTATGTGATGAAGTACAACTGCCCCATAGGGTTTCCAAGGCTGTAATATTTAAGGAAGTAGACTGCCACATCTTTCTTCTGTGGAGCAGCTGGTGGATTTGAACCACCAACATTGCAGTTAACAGCTACACACTTAACCACTGCACCACCAGGGCTCCTTAAAGCTGGGGAAAGGGCTACTAAACATTAATCGAATAAAAAGGCCCCTATTGATGATTTAGTTTTATTGTCCCTCCCGTATATCTTAATTGTTTCTTTGTTTATGTTCTCTCCTCCACTTGAGCTAAGTCTTAGTTCTTTCACACTTAAATGAAACAGCTATTTTTGAACATAAATCCCAACTGAACTGTAAGTTTTTTGAGTCTAGGGACTTGGCATATAATGGACACTTGAAAAGTAACAACCTACTAAAGAAGCCATGGTGACACAGTGATTAAGCATTCAGCGTTAACCAAAAGGTCTGTGGTTTGAACCCACCAGCTGCTCTGTGGGAGGAAGATGTGACAGTCTGCTCCTATAAAGATTTACAGCCTTGGAAACCATGGAACAATTGTACTGTGTTCTGTCGGGTCACTTTGAGTCAAAATTAACCTGATGGCAGTTGTGTTGGTATGTTTTTTTGGAAGCTCTTATTATGTGCTATGTACTTTTCTAAGCACTTTACATTTATTGTCATTTAATTCTCTCAACAACCCTGTGAGATAAGAAATACTGTACCCTATATGGTAGGTAAGGAAAAGAGAGGTAAATAACTTGACCAGTGTTATAAAACTGGTACTGGTAATTTGGACTGTACAACTGCACTCAACCACTATGGTGTATATTCCCTGTCTGTTGAATGAATTCCCAGTAAGACCACACAGTAGGTATTCAGTCACCACTTAAGACAAGAGGACAGCCTTAATGTCTGGCCCATTTATTCTGAGTTTCCTGCTCATTCCCTGCTATCACCCCTTCCTCTGTAGGCCTTTGAACTTGTTTATTTTTCTACTCTGTAACAACCATCCAAAGATGTCCAGCTTTCTTCTGTTTACTGACTGATGGGAGAAGCACACACTTCTTCCTCTGACAAACCACTGGTGTGATTGGAAAGTTAAAAAAGACAGTTTCACAAAGAACCAATAAAGGAAACTCTAGAAGGGGTTGACTGGCAAGGTAGAGCTTTATTGAATAAGTTCTGCTAAAATAAACCAGAGAGTGTGATTTCCAGGTTTGTTGAGACCTTTGATCATGCCTTTAACCTTCCTAGTCCCTTCAAAAGTGATCTTCTAGATCCTTTGTTCTTGCATCAGACTGTCTGTACTAGAGCCCCACCCTTAGCTCCCTGCACGTTCTTTCCTGTGTCCTAGAGAAAAAATGGCCCTTTCCTACCTGCTCTGTTCCTCTCAGTCATGCTCATGTGTTTGTGTGTTCGTTAGCTATTGATCAGGCTTCACCTATTATTTTAAGATGTGAGCCTTAGTCTTTGCCTTCTTGTGAATCATTACTTCAGTGGCTCTTTGATCATTATGATAGGTCTCTTGATGGCTAATCTCAGAGTCCCTTGTCTCTGTTTTCAAAGTTCTATTCCCTTTCATTCTTCTGAAGGACCCATCTGGCTTTCAGCTTATCTACAGAGTAGATGACCACCCAGTACTCAGCCTGGCTCATTTTACTGATCTTCCTTTTTCCTTTTTCCTGTTTGACTCATTGCTTTGATACTGTCAACAGAGGGATAAGACTTTTTTTAAGACCCCATAAGTGAATTTCTTACAGTACTTTTGAAGGGGTAAAAAGACCATTGCAAGAAAATGTAAATATGCATCTAAATATTTTTTTTTCATTTTCAGACTTTTGTAAATTTATTTTTTACGTACTTAAGTGATGAAAAACCAAACCAAACTCACCGCCATTGAGTTCGATCCAACATATAGCAACTCCTCCTTGGGCAAAGTAGATTTGCCCAGCCCCTCCTTGGGCAAAGTAGATTGCCAAATCTTCCTTCTGAACTTAGGTGATATATGTGTGAAATACTTAAATTTAGTAGAGAACCCCCCCCCCCCCCAATACTTTTACAGTGTACCAAGCATAGGGACACAGATCAGCTGGAGCGGAAGTTAGAGGGATCAGGGGTTGGAACAGCAAACATAACAAATAAGTGCTTTTGAAGTGCTTATGTAAAATGTGCTCTGAGAGTCCAGGTTAGTGAATGCCTCTCTGAGGAAATTCAGGAAAGGCTTTACAAAGGAACTGACCTTTAAAGGTAATTCTCAAGATGCAGCATATGGATTGGAGGAGGGTTAATGAACAATCTGCCATATGCAGATGATATAACCTTGCTTGAAACATTTACTGATGAGTAAAAGGATACGTATTACACCAGAACATAAAGAAAGCAAAAATTCTCACAACTGGATCAATAAACAACATCATGATAAACAACAACAAAACTGAAATTAAGAATTTCATTCTTCTTGGATCAACAGTTAGTGCCCATGGAGGCAGCAGTCAAGAAATCAACATATTGCAGTGGGAAAAAATCAGCTGCAAAAGGCCTGTCTTTAAAGTGTTCAGAAAGCAAGATGTTTCTTTGATGACTGAGGTGTGCCTGACCAAACCTGTGGTCTTTCCAATCAACTTATATGCTTATGAAAGCTGGAAAATGAAAAAAGAAGACCAAAGAAGAATTCACACATTTGAATTCTGGTGATGGTGAAGAATATCGAATATACACTGGATTGCCAGAAGAATGAAAAATTCTGTCTTGGAAGAAGTACAGCCACAATGCTTTACAAGCAGTAATGGTGAAACTTGATCTTGCTTACTTTGGATACATCATCAGAAAAGATCAGTCACTAGAAAAGAATACCATATTTTGAAAAGTGGAGGGTCAGTGAAAACAAGGGAAACCCTCTGTGAGATAGATTGACACATTGACTGCAATAATGAATTTAGACATACCAACAGTTTTGAGAGGTCACAGGACTGGGCAGTGATTTGCTTTTTTATACATAAGGTCTCTAGGAGTTGGAGCCAACTTGGTGACAAGTAACAACTACAGCAACAATCAAGGATGAGTAAGAGTGTTAGGGGTGAGAGAGGAACAAGTACAGATAGAACAACTCATACAGAGGCAAAGAGTCATAAATAGACAGCGTATGATGTCTGCGGGGAGCTCTGGTGGTATAGTGCCTGAGGCATTTGACTGCTAACCAGGAGGCTGGCAGTTCAAACCCACCAGCCACTCCTCGGAGGCAAGATTGGGCAATCTATTTCTGTAGAGATACCATCTTGGAAACCCAAAGAGGGGTCGCTATGAATCGAATTGACTAGATGGCAGTGAGTTCTTTTTGGTTTTTATGACTTCTGGGCACAGTGTGCAGCTGAGCATGGAATGCAGGGTTGGAATGAAATAAGAATAGAAAGATAGATAAGGTTCAGATCATGAGGGGCTTGGTTGTGCCTTTAGATCATATCCTATGGTAATGGAAACCATTTAAATGAACATGATGTGACTGTTTTGCAAAACTAGTGAGGAAGTATAGAAAGTTAAAGAAGGCCTGAGCCAAATAGTGATGGAAATGGGGGAGAAGAAACCAAAGTGAGCAGTTTTCAAGCTAGAAATGACATAGTATAGTGAAGAGTTGAGCAGGGTAAAGAGGAAAAAGTACACTCAGGGATTACTAAAAGACTTCTTTAGTGTTGAGACTGTGCAAACGATAATGCTCCTAACTGAGAATGAGAGTATCAGGAGACTAAATTTTGATTCATAGGTTGGTGTGAGATGGGGGAGGGCCTGTTCTACATTTGAAGTAGATGCAGGGACTTTTTTCAAGCCATGTGCCCAGATTTCAAGTACCCAAAATACGGTTTGAATCAATGTGTAGTCAGTGGTGATAATCAAGTTGGATATATTAACATGAGTAGCCCACTATGTGCTTGGTTTTATCACCACAACTTGATAAGAGAATTACATAAAATGCAAATAGGAAGCTACTGTCACTTAAAAAACAAAAATAGAGACAGAAAAAGGAGACATAGCAGAGCAAGTACTACATCTTCTGATTCCTGGTGAATTTTCTGCTCTGAAACAGGCTTCCAGTCATTCAAAATAATTTTAGGTTATCACCACTATCTTTACCTTGAGAGCACTGTTTTGAGAATTGTCTTCCCTTTTTAACATTCAAACTCGTTTTAGAACAAATTAACTTCTTCATTTTTCCAATCAGTTGTTGAGCCAACGTATTTCTGTATTTTGTTCTCTCTTATTTGTGGGTTTTTAAGAGTAAAGTGATTCTGAAACAGTGTTCTGGTTTTAAAAAATCTGTTTGATATTTGCAGAAACAAATTGGAGAAACATGGTGGAAACTTCAGATGGACTGGAAACATCAGAAAATGAGAGAGAGGTTTCCTGTAAGCACAGCACATCTGAAAAAGCCAGTAAGCTTCCATTTGACACAACCCTTACTGGTAAGCAGCCATCGTTAGTGACTGTAGGCGGTACTACCTCAGCTACAAACCCTGGTAAGTCTACAGCAAGCGATAAAGAGGAAGTGAAGCCAGATGACCTAGAATGGGCCTCACAGCAGAGTACAGAGACTGGTTCTTTGGATGGCAGTTGCCGAGATCTTTTGAATTCCTCCATCACCAGCACCACTAGCACTCTTGTACCTGGCATGCTTGAAGAAGAGGATGATGAGGAGGAGGAAGAGGAGGAAGATTATACTCATGAACCCATATCTGTAGAAGTGCAGCTCAATAGTAGAATTGAATCTTGGGTCTCAGAGACCCAGAGAACTATGGAAACCCTTCAGCTTGGAAAAACCCTTAATGGTTCTGAGGAAGACAATGCAGAGCAAAGTGGAGAAGAGGAGGCAGAGGTGCCTGAGCCGCTGGAGCCAGGGGTAGAGAGTGAGGCATGGACCACTGACCAGCAAGCAAGTCATGAGCAACAGAAGCCCAGCACCTGCAGTTCACTGAACAAAGAGCACTCTGCTTCAAATTATACACCCCAAAATATATAACTCAGGAAATGTCATCATTCTCCAACTGTGTAAGGGTTGCAGCCATTACCTTTTATGCTTCATCTCAACATTTTGCACTGTTCAGTATTTAATACATGTATTTAATTCCCAACAGAAATATTTTTGTAGCTGTCTTTTATTTGTTTGTTATGATCTATCGCTTAGCTTTTAATTAGCATTTAAGTGTCTTTCTAAGAACTGTGTAAAATTTAGATCCATTTCAGCTTATTTTGTAATGGAAAATAATGATTAATAAAAAGAAGGATGACCAAGTTTTAATGAAACTGCCTAAATTTACTTTGAAAGTTAATCAGGGGTCTAAGGATAAGAGCAGGTGCCAGTGTTTGCTTCAGCACTATGTCTCTTCACTCTAATTTGTGACTAGAAAGGTGTTTGGGCTTCTTTAAAAAGAATTAGAGGTAGAATCAAAGAACTAATAAAAATCAGAAAACTAAAAAATGACGCAACTCTTGTTTGGTCCACAGATGCTTCTTGTAGAAGCATCTCTCATTGTGATAGATTCAAATTGAGGTGGGCTAAAACAGAGCCTCTAAAACTTAGGCTAGCAGAGGAAACCAGGCACTGTGGCAGATCATGGCTGGCCTTGTTTGTGTGAAGTGATAGATGTTGTCTGTAATAATGAAAAGTCACTCATGATAGGATCTTCCAGGTTCTGTCTTCTGTTTGCTTCTTTCTTACCTCAGGAATGATCTTGTACATAGTCTTATTTATGTAAAACTAGGCATATTTTGGCAGGTGAATAGCTGTAACAAGTTGTGTAACTGCAGACTTCATGGAAACCGTCCAGAGACAAAGCTTTTGTACTGTTGTGTTCTTATTTGCTTCTGATTGGTGATCCTTTTGATTTGCGATACAGACCTGATTGATTGTCTAAACTCATTCCAAGTGAGACGGTTTCACCTTTTCTTTATATTTTATGCCTAGCCTTGAGCACTTTTCACATAACAACCACCATAGTTATTCGCAGGAGGTCAGGAAAAAGAACTTTACCCAACTTATTACATGTATCCTGAAAATTCAAGGCTTGGATGAGAAAATTTTAGAAGAAAGGAGAAAGTTGTTCTGATTGTGCTGAAACGATTAGATGATTTAGAGCGTGCAGGTATATGCAGGTTTTGTTATCACTATTATTTATCTCTGCCTTTGAATGTGTTTTATCTGCGTAGAAGGAATTACACTTACTATAAATGTTTTATTTGCTAGTTGGTCACCAGCTGGACGTTAGTGACCTCCACACGTTTAAGTAATGGTAGGAGAATTAGCAAATTATCTATTTTTTTGTCTTCCCTCTAACCGTCCGCTCCAACTGACCGTAACACACACACACACACGCACACACAAAGACATAGGCACACAACCAAGCTTTCCACTTACAAGCTCTTATAACTAAAACCAAACCCACTACTGTTAAGTCAGTTCCAACTTATAGTGACCCTATAGGACAGAGTAGAACTGCCCCATGGGATTTCTAAGGCTGTAAATCTATACAGAAGTAGACTGCCACATCTCTCTCCCACAGAACAAACTGGTGGGTTTGAACTGATGAGCTTTCAGTTAGCAGCTGAGCACTTTAACCACAGCACCTTCAGGGCTCCTTCAAGTTCTCATAAGCATACACAGAACTGAAGAGGGAGGGATATTTTCCCTGTCCTGGCTATATGGGGTAAGGCCTTTGCCTCAGAGAGCCAGAATTGGGGAATTGGCCAGATTATTGACTGAACTCATTGGGCCTGCTGTATTATTGTGTTTTACAGTGCTGGCATTTAATTATTAGATTATTGGTTAATGATTTAGGATTTGTGAATCATGAAAGCTTAGGAGCATTGCTGTGTAGAAAATGTCAGTCTATCAACCTTACTGGTGTGCTATAAAGGGACATTTTTGTACTGTCCTCTCTAAACTGTTCTCCAGTATAGACTTCTTAGACACTAAAGATCCAACACTGAGAAGGAATGCAGGGTGTAAGGAATGAAGCCTCTGAAATAGTTACTGTGGATTTATATGTGGCAGATCTTACTGTCTCTACACATTGGGTAGTGTTCATTGATTTAAAGAAATGATAGAGATTTTGAACTACTGACAGTCTTAAAAGTGAATTTAAAAACTTTTCATACTTTTTATGGTGTAAATTTCCTCAGCTTGGCGTCAGTGATTCAGAGAACTCTTGATCTTGAGGTAATGACTTTTCAAAAGTTTCTTATATTTTTTATCTCTTCTGAACATGAATTGTTATTTTAGATTTTTGACATTTGTATCAAAGGAGAAGTTAAGGAAATCCTGAGAAAACCAATAACTTTAATTTTGCTATAGACTTCAGAGGTGTTTAATTATGTGTTCGATAAATGCTCTCATACATGCAATACCTCTTCTGCCAACAAACCCAAGGGACCACAGCCTTTTTTATGTAGGAAACAGATCACCTCTAGAGAACAAACCAAAATTTAATAAAGGAAATGCTATACTGTGTTGAGGTGTGCATAAATAAGTATTAGTAATGTCATTATAATTTGGTTCCTTTAGATGCATTTTAGAATTTGTGTATATGGGATTTGTAGGCTTTAGAGGAAGTGTGAAAATTAGGAAAGTGTGGCTTTTGTTGTTTTTTTGCAAGGTGGGGTGGCTCTTTGGAGGCCTAGAAAGAGATCTAATGGTAAGAGTAAAGTTTCATCATGACAAGAAATAAAAAGCATAGTGATTTTTTTTCTTAGTTTATAAAGATTGTTTTACTGGCAATAATTAATATTAGATTTCTATTTCCAGATATAAGTATGTGAATTACAAAATGAATCATACTCCCCAAATTGTAGATTTTTGCTGCAGTAGGTTTGTTTGCTGTGAAGATTACTTCTCAAAAGACATATATTCATATTAGCTTAATTTTTAGTTTAGGTATGTTATAAATGATGTAATATATTTCTTTTGACTAAACATGGGAAAATTGTGTTATACGCTGAAAGTTTTTAAAGGCTTTGACTGGAGGTCATTTTTGTGGAGAAGGTATTTTATATGCTTTCAGTATTTGGAAAAGAAGTAGTCAAAAGGAATTCATATAGTTTAAATATTGTAAAATTAATATCCAAATAATATACTTGTCTGATTTCTTAATAAGCTGGGGGAGGTGGGTTGGGTGGGAATTGTAATGTGCAAATGAGTAGTGAACTCTACATTGATTTTTCAACTCTTTAACATAAACCTTAAATCTTAACACATTGTTACTTTAAATATATGTATAAAGTATTATTGTTTGTAAAGCTTCCCTTTGCTTAAAAAAAAAAAAAACCTGTCATGTAAGTATTTTCTGTATGTTGTGCCAACAGGTTAGAACATTAACTTAATCCATTAAAAAGTTAACTATTTCTTATTGATTTAAAATTTTTTTCTTTGAAATTATTTATTCACAAACATCCACCTTCCTTGCTCCTTCCAACCCCTACATACATCATGGAAACAAATTGAAATCTGTATTCTAATTAATGATAAAAATTTAAACTTTGTTGGCACATTACACCTTAAAAGTATTTGTGTTATTTTTTAATTTAATTTCTAAATATACCACTTGAATTTATAATTTAATGTCTTAATTGTGATGCACTAATAATAAGCTAGCAAAAATTAGTGTGAATTATAACATGAATGCATTTTCATCCTGTTCTTTTGCTGTATGAAGGATAATTGTTATGTCACATTTTGGGGGTAATAACAGCTTTTTTTGCACTATGTAAATACTAGTGGGTATTCTGTAACTAATAAAATGATTATTGAAATGTGGTTTGTCATTTTTCAAAATAGATATGTAAAGAATTTATGACTTGTCCATCATGTAGAATAGAGAAAACAGTATGGTCCAGCTTGTATTGCTCAGTGCTCACATAGTTTGCCAAGGAAGGCTGTAAAATCTGTGCAGGACAAAGTTAATAATAAAAATCTTAATTTAGATGGATGGTACAATCTGTAATGTGGGCCTAGTTATCTAGCCAGAGACCATGCTGGTGTTCAGAGAAGGCGCCTACGGATTCCTTCTTTTTATAGTACTTGTTCTAAGCCCTTTCCCAAAATTAACTCATTTAATCCTCACAACAACCTAATGAGGTAGATACTATTACTATCTTTTAGATGATGAGGCAGTCATAGATGCTAAGTGACTTACCCAGTGTCACACAGATGGTAAATGACAGCACTGCACTGGGTTTCAAACCTGAGCAGCCTCACAGCCAAAGTGCATACTTTTAATAACTATGCTGTCTCAGCACATGATGCACAGGGTTTGCACACCAGCTCCAGCAGCTGGGCCAGGAGAACCCTCAGCTTTTGCTGCAAAAGAGTCCTTCACCTTCAGATGTCGTCTGGCATGTGCAATGTGCTGGGACTGAACTGATTGCCTTAAAGACTGGGTTTATGGGTAGCATAGTGGCTAAGGCACGTGACTGCTAACCAGAAGGCTGGCGGTTCAAACCCACCAGCCACTCCTCGGAAGGAAGGTTGGGCAATCCTACTTCCGTAGTGATACTGCCTCGGAAACCCAAGGAGGGGTTGCTATGAGTCGGGGGCCGACTCGATGGCACATAACAACAACAACAACCTGATCACTCTTGACCTAAGAGTTTTCTCAGACCTTGTTACAGTGTCACAGTGAAACTTAGAGAATCCAAAGAACAAGTTCATTTGTTAGGAAATAGGATTGCTAATTTTCATAATGAAAAGAAATGGAGTTTTTGTTCGTCACAAGAGAGAGGGATTTCTCATCAAGTTTTAACAGATACTTCCTTCTTGACCAACGTTTGTACTCCATGGAGGATTACTTTCCTAACTGATCAGTTTTTCTGCTAATTGACCAGAAGAGGGTGTGCATGGCACCTGAAAACGGTTAAAGGCTACCTTGTGATATTAATTTTTTTGAAGGGAGGAAAAAGGAAGTATCCTGAAGTGTGGGTGTTGCCATAAAAATTGCTTAGTTTGTTGAGTCTAAGCTCAGAACTTGGGGACCATGCTCACAGATATTTTATTTCAGGAAGAATACTGCCAAATGACATTTAAATCACTTGTTAAGTAGTTAAGTCGTTTGAAATTTTTCAATTAGAAATTCAGTTAATATTTTGGCTTGAGTTCAGTTCTGATACTATTTACATGTATGAAATATGACATGGCTTATTATATGAAACCCCTCAATGATAACCTTATGGAATTCAGGGCTAAAAGTGTGCTTCATGGGAACTCCCAGCAACCAGGGTTTGGGGAAATGGGAAATGTTTCAGTTCTGGACCTGGTCTTCTAATCCCATGATGCTTTCCCCGTGGCTGGACAGAAACTCATCTGTGCTGGCAAGACCCTGAGGGATGACGTCCCCATCAGGGACTATTGTATAGAGGAGAAGAATTTTGTGGTGGTCATGGTGACCAAGGCCAAAACTGGCCCAGGCATCTCAGCACCCCCAGAGACCTTACCTACTGCTGCCCCAGAGTCCTCCACATCCTTCCCACCAGCCCCCACCTCAGGCATGTCCCACACTCCACCTACTGCCAGAGAGGACAAGAGCCTGTGGGAAGAATCAGTTCCCACGACGTCCCCAAAGTCTGTGTCAGGCTCTGTTCCCTCTTCAGATAGCAGTGGGGGAGAGAAAGCCACAGCCTCTGCACTAGTGACTGGCTCTGAGTATGAGACAGTGCTGACTGAGGGTGTTCATGGGCTACCAGCAGGAGCATGTTGTGGCTGCCCTGAGAGCTAGCTCCAACCCTCCCCACCCTGCCGTGAAGTATCTGCTGACAGGTATTCCTGGGAGACCTGAACCTCTATCCGAGAGAGCCAGGTATCTGAACAGCCGGTCACAGAAGCAGGAGAGAGGCCTCTGGAGTTCCTGTGGGACCAGACCCAGTTCCAGGGACATGCGGCAGGTGATTCAGCAGGACCCAGAGCTGTTGCCTGCTCTGCTGCAGCAGCTGAGCCAGAAGAATCCTCAACTTTTGCAGCAAATTAGCCGGCACCAGGAGCAGTTCATCTAGATGTCGAATGAGGTCCCTCCCCAGGGAGCTGGCGGACATCTCAGATGTGGAGGGTGAGGTGGGTGCCATAGGCGAGGAGGCTCCCCAGATGAAACTACATGCAGGTGACACCGCAGGAGAAAGAAGCCATAGGGAGTTTGAAGGCCCTTGGCTTTCCAGGGAGCTGGTAATCCAGGGCTTTCTTCGCCTGTGAAAAAGATGAGTCAGAACTTTGACAACGAGTGATGTGGGGAAACCAGGCTGCCCACCATCCCACCCCCATTCCACAAAAGTTTTATAAAAGAAAAAATATATGTATATATATATTCATGTTTATTTAAGAAGTGGGGAAAAAAAGACCTTAAAAAAAATTTCTTCCCTCCTAAAAAAAAAAAAAAAAAAGATCCCAATCCCTATTGGCTCTTCATGTCGCTCCTCCCGTATGTTTGTATGTTTGATACTTTGACTAGTTATTTGGCAACCTTAATGTCAACCAAAGAGACCTTAAAAAAAAACCCAGTGCCATCAAACCCATGCTGACTCAAGGCAACCCCATGTGTGTCAGAGTAGAACTGTGCTTCACAGGATTTTCGGTGACTCTTGTGGCATAGTGCCTAAGGCATTTGACTGCTAATCAGAAGGCTGGCAGTTCAAACCCACCAGCCACTCCTTGGAAGGAAAGTTGGGCAATCTATTTCCAAGGAGGGGTCACTATGAGTCAGAGTCAACTCGATGGCACTGAGTTTGGTTTGGTCTTTTGATTTTTTTGGAAGTAGATGCCAGGACTTTCTTCCCAGGTGCCTCTGGATGGACTCTAATTACTATGCGTTTGGTTAGCAGCTGAGTGTGTTAACCATCTGCACCACCCTAACCTAACCTGTTGGTGTGAGTTGATTCTGACTCATAGCAACCTTAGGAGTTGCTGAGTGGAACTGCTGTATATAGGGTTTTCAAGGCTATGATCTTTTGGAAGCAGATCGCAAGGCTGCTAGTCTATCAAGAAGCCTCTGAGTGGGTTCAAACTATGAACCTTTAGGTTAGTATTTGAGTGCTTAACTGTGTCACCCTGGGACTCCAAAAAGAGACATTTGCTCTTGTAGAAATGTGTTGGGCAACTACGCCATTGTAACTTGGCTGTGCCTGTATCCAAAGTTCCAGTCTGGAAGCAGGAGGCTCGAGCATGTAAGGTACTGAGCTATATGAACTTTGGAGCTTCTAGCTGTGTGTGCTGAGAATGGAATTGTGAGTTGGTGAGCTGTTTGGGAGCAGGAATAGTATGGTTCTATGGAAGGAATGAATGGTCCATCTCTAAAGTGTTAGGCATGGTCATTACCTTGAATTACCCAGAGAGATCAGGTACTAACCATTATAAACTTCCCATTGTGGCAGTGATAGTTGCATCCTTATTTACCAGGGGAAGAGTGATATGAGTAAAAAGCATACTTCCTTAAGTATGCACAGATCTTCTCAGCTATTCTTTTTACAAAACTTCTCAGTCTTTGCTTACCTGAGTTGGAGCACTTTCATTGTTTTGTAAACTCTCAGTTTGGTAATGATATAATAAATTGAAATGTAATATTTGTTTGTTAGCTTTGGTGAGGAAGAATGAGAGAAAAATTTGAAAGTAAATGCTTCTCAGTAATAGAAATGTTAGCTGTCATGGACTCATGGGGACCCATGCATGATGGAATGAGATCATTCTAGTCCATAGGGTTTTCATTGATTTTTGGAGGTAAATCACTGGGTATTTCTTCCTAGTCTGTCTTAGTCTGCTGAAACCTGTGTTCAGCATTATAGCAGCATGCACTGCAACTCACCACCTGACACATGGGTGGTGGCTGCACATGAAATGAAGTATGTTGGCTGGAAATTGAACCTGAGCAGCCCTCATGGAAAGTGAGATTTTACCACTGAACTACCACTGCCCCTGGAGAGATGTTACAGATTGTAATTTCTGTCATTATTCCATCTTGTTCTCTCTTTCCTAATACAATATTGTCAAATTTGGTGAGACAAATAGTGAGTTTCTAATGAATTCTGTAACATTTGTAATTAAAATGAGAAAGCTATATGTCCCTACTTTAGAAATATTAAAAATAATGAAGAACAAGCCTAAGAAGATAACTATTTAATTTTTACTCTTTCCCTAATACAGGCAGTCCCTGGATTATGAACAAGATCTGTTCCTGTGTCTTTAAGTATTTGTCAAGGATCCAGCTGGTTCTGCATGGTTCAGCCATGGCTGAGGAAGCGTCTCTGGAACACACCCCAAATTTTTTAAGTTACAGTGACCTGGAAAGATAGCCAGAAGGGATGAATTACAGGTTGAAGCCTTGCTAGAATCTTAATCTCCCTTTTATAGAAGAAGGGCAATGTATATGTTGCATAGCAACCAAATCTCTTGCCCTTGGATTTGGAGCACAGTCCGGAGCATCTCAGAGATGGTGGTGCCCTGCTAAAGATAGCCTCCAAGTGCACTGTTGGAATATGTATCACTCTCCTAGAATCCAGCTAATAATTCAGTCTCACACATCAGGCTCCTGAAGCAGCTCAGTACACTTCTTCCAAGTCTCCCCTTCCAGGGCTTTGACCCATAATTTTTCCTGTTCCAGGAACTGTGCCAAATCTGCCAAATTATAAAACTTTGGGTTGGGTCTGTTCCTGTTTAGCATCATCAGCCATGATAGAATCAGTTTAAAGGGTAGGTAGGAGTTGTCTGTAAATTAGATGTTTGTAACCCCAGCACTGCCTATACTTAAGATGCACTATTTAAACCATTCAGTAATCTTTTAGATGGTTGCTGTTAGGTGCTGTTGAGTCATCTTTGACTCTTCGTAACCCTATGTACAACAGAACAAAACACTGTCCAGTCATGTGCAGTCTTGTGATCCTTGCTATACCTGAGCCCACTGTTGCAATCACTGTGTCAATCCATCTTTTTGATGGCCTTCCCCTTTTTTGTTGACCCTCTACTTTACTAAGCATGATATCCTTCTCCAGGGAATGGTCCTTTCTGACATGACCAAAGTAGGTGAGGCAAAGTCTGGCCATTCTCACTTCCAAGAAGCATTCAGGCTGTACTTCTCCAGGACAGATGTGTTAGTTCTTCTAGCAGTCCATGGTACTTTCAGTATCTTTGCCAACACCACAACTCAAAAGCGTCAACTCTTCTTTGGTTTTCCTTATTCATTGTCCAGCTCTCACATGCATATGAGGTGATTGTAAAAACCATGGGTTGGGTTAAGGTGCACCTTAGTCTTCAAGGAGACATCTTTGCTCTTCAGCACTTGAAAGTGGCCTTTTGCAGCAATCTATTATATTAGGGATTCACAAACTACAATCTCTGTGCTAAATCTGGCCAGCAACTTGCTTTTGTAAAAAATATTTTATTGGAACACGGCCCTACCCATTTTTTTTACACATTATCTATGGCTGCCTTTGTGCTGCAACAGCAAAATTGAGTAGTTGTGAGAGACTTTCTGGCCCACAGTCTCAAATATTTACTATCTGGCCTATACAGAAAAAGTATGCCAACTCCAAAATTTAGATGATGTCAAATAGCACTTCATGCTGGTGAGATTTTTCTCCAGCTCTTCCTTTTATTTCTAGAAATTATATATCTGTTGTGAATTTGTATATTAAAAACACATTGGATGTACAGAAGAGCACCATCAGAAGCCCTAATGCTTTGTTTGTACTAGGACTTGGGAGACCTGGGTTCTTGTTTCTCTGTTCTCTACTCACTCTGCAAGTCCCCGTGCTTCTCTGTATCCTCTATCAAAGAGCAGTTGCTCTGGGCAAGTCATTTGACAAAAAAAAAACTCACTGCCATTGAGTCAGTTCTGACTCACAATGACCCCCACTGAGTTTCCAAGGCTGTAAATCTGTATAGTAGATCTTTACTGCCTCATCTTTCTTCTGGGGAGTGGCTGGTGGGTTCAAACTGCCTATCTTTTGGTTACTAGCCAAATGCCTTAACCACTATACCACCAGAGCTCCAGGACCCTAAATCTTGTCTCCTCCTTGGGGAAACAGTAACATCATTCTTGGATCAAGAGTGGTCATCAGCTGGATCAATGCTGGGCACTTCCTTAAGACCACCACAGCCAAAGACTTCCTAGCACCTTCAAGGTGGTTTGGTACCCAGAGCTCCAAAAACCAAAACCAAACTCAGTGCTATCAAGTTGATTCTGACTCGTAGTGACCCCCATTGGATTTCTGAAGCTGTAAATCTTTACGGAAGTAGATTGCCCCATCTTCCTTACATGGAATGGCTGGTGGGTTTGACCCACTGACCTTCTGGTTAGCAGGCAAATACCTTATCCACTATGCCAACAGAGCAGGCCATAGTAATTAAACCGTCATCCAAGTTCCCTTGAAAATTTGAACTGGAGGCCACCGAAAGGGGAATGGAGCTATAGAGAAAGTGAGAAACATGAAGGGAACAATCAAGGGGCTTCTTTCTATCCTAACATCTTTGCATTTTTTTCTATAAATCTTAGAGATAAGTCCCTTGTCAGATATGTCATTGCCAAATATATTTTCCCAATCCGTAGGTTCTTTTTATACTATTTGGAGAAGTCTTGATGTGAATAAGAATTTAATTTTTAGAAGGTCTCAGTCATCTAGTTTATCTTCTGCTGTTACTCATATTTGGTAGTCTATTAATGGCCCCATCTATAAGGGCCCCTGAATTTACCCCTATTTTTTCTTTGATGAACTTTATAGTTTTAAGTTTTACATTTAAGTGTTTGATCCCTCAAAGTTTTGTGTATGGTGTGAGGTATGGATCTTGTTTCATTTTTCTGCAAATGGATGTCCAGTTTTGCCAGCACTATTTGTTAAAGAGACTGTCTTGTCCTCATTTAATGGATTTCAGTCCTTTGTCAAAGATCAGCTGACCATAGATAGATGGATCTATTTCTAGATTCTCAATTCTGTTCCACTGGTCTGTGTCTGTACTGTATCAATACCAGGTTTTGACTGTACCAGTACCAGGCTCTACCAGTGACAGTTTTGATGACTGTGGCTATATAGCAGGTTTTAAGATCAGAGAGTATGAGACTTCCTACTTTGTCCTTCTTTAGTAGTGCTTTGCTTATCCAAGGGCTCTTTGCTTTTCATATAAAATTGGTGATTGGTTTTTCCATGTCCTTAATGAATGTTGATGGAATCTGGATCAGGATTGCATTGAATATATAGACTGCTTTGGGTAATATTGATATTTTCACAATGTTCAATCTTCCTAGTGATGAGTATGGTATGTTCTTCCATTTATGTAGATCTCTTATAGTTTCTTGAAGTAGTGTACTGTAGTTTTCTTTGAATAGGTCTTTGTGTCCCTGTTAAGATTTATTCCCAAGTATTTAATCTTTTAGTAACCATTGTAAATAGTATTTATTTTCTTATTTCCTTTTCAGAGATCTCTTTGTTACTGCAGAAGAATCCAACTGAGTTTTGTGTGTTGATCTTGAATCCTGCCACTATGCCAAATCTTTCAATTAGTTTCAGTAGCTTTCTTGCTACTCAGGGTTTTCAGTGTACAGGACAATATCATCTGCACTTAGGGATAGCTTTACTTCTCCCTTACCAATTTGGATGCCTTTTATTTTATTTTCTTGCCTTATTATCCTGACTAGGACTTCCAATACAATGTTGAATACAACTGGTGGTAGAGGGTATCTTTGTCTGGTTCCCATCTCAAGGGGAATACTTCCAGTCTCTCTCCATTGAGAATAATGTTAGCTGCTGGTTTTGCATATTCTGTTGAGGAATTTCCCTTCTATTTCTATTTTTCTGAGAGTTTTTTTTTTTTTTATCAGGAATGGGTGTTGGATTTTGTTGAATGCCTTCTGTGCATTGACTGATATGTGGTTCTTTTCCTTTATTTTACTTATGTGATGGATTACATTGATTGTTTTTCTAATGTTGAACCATCCTTGCGTACCGGTATGAATTCCACTTGGTCATGATGTATTATTTTTTATAATATGTTGCTGGAGTCTATTAGCTAGAATTTTGTTGAAGATTTTTGTGTCTATATACATGAGGGATATTGGTTTGTAGTTTTCCTTTTTAGTGGTGTCTTTGCCTGGTTTTGGCATCAGGGTTATTCTTGCTTCATAAAATGAATTTTGGAGGATTCCATCCTTTTCTGTATTCTGGAATAGTTTGAGTAGGATTGGTATTGGCTCTTCTCTGAATGTTTGGTAGAATTCTTCAGTGAAACCATCCAGGCCAGGATTTTTTTTGTTGTTGTTGGTAGTTTTTTATGGTTTTTTCAATTTCTTCTTTTGTTCTGGGTCTGTTCATATTTTCTACCTCAGTCTGTGTTAGTCACATTATTTGACTATCTAGTGTGACTCAAGGAGCTCTGGTACCATAGTGTCTAAGGCACTACAGAAGTAGATCATGGAAGTGGATCATGCTAACCGGAAGGTTGGCAGTTCAAACCCACCAGCCACGCCACAGAAGGAAGACTGGGCAATCTACTTCCATAAAAATTTACCACCTCAGAAACCCAATGAGGGTTGCTATGCATTGGAATCAACTTGATGGCAGTGAGTTTGGTTTTTGGTTTGGTGTGATCCGAGGCTGCCAGGTATACAAAGATATTCCTATTGGTTATGATATTCCAAGGGCTTAGAGATCACCTCCCAGAAGCCGAGGCAAAGGCTAGACCTCTTATTGGCAAGGCTAACTTCTTCACTGCACATTTATCTTGTTTATTGTCCCTTTTCTCCTACACCAAGTAGATTGTAAGCACTGTGAGAGCAGGGATTTTAGACTGTTTCAACCACTTTATCTTCAGTCCCTAGCACTATGTCTGGTACATAATAGGGTTTCAAAGGGTCTTTGTTGAATGAATGATTGAGAGAAGCCTTCAGTAAGGAAATCTGCCCTTGCAACACAACCATGCCCTGGGCAGCATGTTACACTCATCCTCAATGACTATTTGAATACTCTTTTTTTCTCACACTTTTTCATCTTTTGAGGTTGGAAGAAAAACTAACCTGAATTTTAAACAGAAAAGAACCTTTCACTGCCCCACCTTAAAATAGGGGGCTCCTACAGTTACTCCTTGACACAGTGGTTAAAGTGTGCAGCTGCTAACCCAAATGTCAATGATTCTTACCCACCAGCCACTCCATGGGAGGAATATGTGGCAGTCTACTTCCATAAAGATTTACAGTGTTGGAAACTCTATAAGGCAGTTCTACTCTGTCCAATATGAATCAGGATCGACTTAACAGCAGTGGTTTTGGGTTTATGTTGCTATGATGCTGGAAGCTATGTCATTGGTATTTCAATACCAGCAGGGTCACCCAAGGTGAATAGGTTTCAGTGGAGCTTCCAAACTAGGACAGACAGCCTGACAGACTGGTGAGCTTCTTATAAAACTTAGTTAATGGAAGCCTTGTGGATCACAATAGAACTTGCTTGCTTTGGGTGTGTCATCAGGAGGCCTTAATCACTAGAAAAGGATATCATTTTTGGTAGTCAGCAAAGGCGAAGGAGACCTCATCGAGATGGATTGGCATAATAGCTGCAGTGCTGAGCTCCAACATGTTTGCAATTATGAGGATGATGCGGGACCGGGCAGCATTTCATTCTGTTGTACAAAAGGTCACCATGAGTCAGAGTCAACTTGACAGCAGCTATCTGTCTGTGTTGCTTATAGTTCACACAGTATGGTATGTTTAGTAACTATTTAATTATTTCTATTTATTTATTTAAGGAACTCTGCTGGCATAGTATATAAGACATTTGGCTGCTAACCAGAAGATCAGCAGCTCAAACTCACCAACTGCTCCATGCAGGGAGGATGGGGCCATCTACTTCCCGTAAAGATTTATAGCCTTGGAAATCCAATGGGAGTCACTATGAGTCACAATCAACTCAATGACAGTGAGTTAGTTTGGTTTTGGTTTTGGTTTATTTATTTATTTGTAGTTTAGGTGAAAGTTTATAGAGAAAATTAGTTTCCTATTCAGCAATTTATATGCAGATAGTCTGTGACATTGATTGCAATCTTCATAATGTGTCAGCACTTTACCCATTTCCACCTTGAATCCCTCATTTTCCTTTGCCCAGTTTTTCTGCCTTTTTAACTTTGCTTTTGGGCAAATGCTGCCCTTTTGGTCTTATTTAGTTGATTGTTCTGAGGACCACGTTCCTCCTGTATGTTACTGCTCGCTTTGTAGGCCTGTCTTTTATGTGGCTGAAAGCTGATCTCCAGGAGTAGCTGCAGTTCTAAGTTAGGAAGGTATCTAAAGGCCATAGTCTTGGGGATTCCACCAGTCCCTATTGGTAAGTCTGATCTTTTTATGATTTTGAATTTTGTTCTATCTTTTCCTCCCACTCTTTCTGGTACCTTTCATTTTGATCCTGCTCAGAGGGGTCAATGGTGGTAGCCAGGCACCATCTAGTTCTGATCTCAGGTTAGTGGAGGGTGTGGTTCATGTAGTCCATTAGTCCTTTGGACTAATTTTTTCCTAAAATTTTTGGTTTTCTTCCCTCTTCTTTGCTGTGGACAGAAAGAAACTAATAGTTGTAACATAGATGGCTGATCACACACTTTTAAGACCCCCTTCGCTACTCCAAAAGTAAGACATTGTCTTTATGGGCTATGTTATTCCAGTTGCTGTAGATGTTCCTCAAGACCGTGGTTCCTAAACCTCAAGCCTAGTATCTGAGTCCCAGGAGGTGTTTTGTATGGCTAAGAGGTTTTCATGAGTCTGCCCCCTGTGCACTCTATTATATACACATGGGTATATTTGCAGCATGTATGAATGTGAAAGCTAGACAACGAATAAGGAATACCAAAGAAGAGTTGATGCCTTTGAATTGTGGTGCTGGCAAAGAATACTGAAATTGCCACAGACTGCCAGAAGAACAAGCAATTCTGTCCTGGAAGAAGCACAGCCAGAGTGCCTCTTAGAAGTGAGAATGGCCAGAGTTTGTCTCACCTACTTTGGTCATGTTGTCAGAAGTGACCTGTTTTGGTTACCTAACACTGCTCCAACAGAAATATACCACAAGTGGAATGGCTTTAACAAACAGGAGTTTATTCTCTTAAAGTTTGGAGGCTTTAAGTCCAAGTTCAAAGTGCCAGGCTCTAGAGGCTGAATGTAAGCCCCTCAACCGTGGGCTTCAGCTCTGCTTCCTGCTCCCAGCCAACTGAAGCTGGAGCCTTTTCTTCCCTCAGACAGCTTCTGGATGCTGAAGCTGACAAACCCAAGGTCAACAAGTACAAAGGCACAGTCCCAGTGTTACCAAACAACATGCAGGCCATTAATTCAAGTCTAGAAGAAGTCCCAAGATCGGCAGGGCATGGCAGGCTGTTGAGCAATGACTTGGCTATATGCAGGTTCAAGCATGCTAAAAAGCCGGAGACCTTTCTCAAAGCTGCTTCTTATATACTGAAAGCAGACCACATCTCTAAAGCAGCTACTCAGTTACTCTAGTAGATTCCACCATGGAGTTAATTGCCAATCTCACCATGGGGAATAACTCTATCCAGTTGCCCAGCCACTCAACCAGGCACAGCTAAGTTGACACACAACCTTAACTACCACAGGACCATTTCCTGGAGAAGGATATCATACTTGGTAAAGTCAGAGAAAAAGGGGAAGAACCAAAGATGGATTGACACAGTGGCTGCAATGATGAGCACAAGCATAGCAGTGGTACAATCACTGTGAAAACAGTGTGGCACTTCCTCAAAAAGCTAGAAGTAGAACTACCATAGATCTAGCAGTCCCACTCCTAGGTACACATCCTAGAGAAGTAAGATGTGAGGATGGTTCAGGACTGGGCAGTGTTTTGTTCTGTTGTACAGAGGGTCGATATGTGTCAGAGCTGACTCACTAGTACCTAACAACAACACCAACAACAATAAATATGTAGGATTATCCACTGCCAATCCTATATATGTACATAGGTGCATTTCCATATGCCCTCCCACCCCTGTTCAGTTTACATAACTATCTATGTATCCATTCATACATTATGGGGCAATCTACTTCCGTAGTGATACTGCCTCGGAAACCCAAGGAGGGGTCGCTATGAGTCGGGTCCGACTCTATGGCACATAACAACAAAAACAACAACAACAACTATAGTTGCAGGACTGTATGATGTTGTTGTTATGTGCCATCGAGTCGGACCCGACTCATAGCGACCCCTCCTTGGGTTTCCGAGGCAGTATCACTACGGAAGTAGATTGCCCAACCTTCCTTCCAAGGAGTGG
>NW_006921613.1:10091732-10097738 GCF_000298275.1 Orycteropus afer afer
CCAAGATTATCTTCTGTGTCTGTGTTAATTGGTTTCCCTTTTCTTTGTTGAAGAGGGTCTTTGCAATCCTTCTGCCTAGTCCGCCATCTTGCCGGAAGCCTTCTTGACTTTTTATAGTAGTGGTCTCATACAATATTTGTCCTTTTGTGATTGACTTATTTCACTCAGCATAATGTCCTCCACGTTCATCCATGTTGTGAGATGTTTCATGGATTCGTCATTATTCTCTAACGTTACATAGTATTACACTGTGTACATGTACCACAGTTTGTTTATCCATATCCATTGATGGACATTTAGGCTATTTCCATCTTTTTGCTATTATGAATAATGGTTCAATGACAATGGGTGTGTCTATGTCAGTTCATGCCACGGCTCTGACTTCTGTAGGATGTGTACCTGGGAGTGGGATTGCTAGATCTATGGTAGTTCTACTTCTAGCTTTTTGAGGAAGTGCCATATTGTTTTCATGGTGATTGTACCATTTTACCCCACTACCAGCAGTCTACGAGAGTTCTAATCTCCCTGCAACCTTGCCAGAATTTGTTGTTTTATATTTTTTTTGATTAGTACCATTATTGCCAGTGTGAGATGATATCTCATTATAGTTTTAATTTACATCTCAATCATTTCAGAGGGTAGCACATGATCAAGAACTGTTGATATTGAAGGAAGAAGTCCAAGCTGCACTGAAGGCATTGGCAAAAAACAAGAGTCCAGGAATTGATGGAATACCAATTGAAATGTTTCAACAGATGGATAGAAAGCTGGAGATGATTGCTCATCTATGCCAGGAAACATGGAACACATCTTCCTGGCCAACTGATTGGAAGAGATCTGTATTTGTGCCCATTCCAAAGAAAGGTGATCCTACAGAATGAAGGAATTATCCAACAATATCATAAGTACTATATGCAAGTAAAATTTTTTGAAAAATAATTCAAAAACAGTGCAAAGACAAAAAACTGCCAGAAATTCAAGTCCGATTCAAAAGAGAACTTGTAATGAAGGATATTATTGCTGACATCAGATGGATCTTGGCTGATAGCAGAACATACCAGAAAGATGTTTACCTGTGTTTTATTGACTATGCAAAGGCATTAGACTGTGAATCATAACAAATTAAAGATAACATTGCCAAGAATGGAAGTGCCAGAGCACTTAACTTTGCTCATGAGGAACTTGTACATGGACCAAGAGACAATTATTCAAACTGAACAAGGGAATACTGTGTGGTTTAAAATCAGGAAATGTGCGTGTCAGGGTTGTATTCTTTCACAATACAAATTCAATCTGCATGCTGAACACATAATCTGAGAAGCTGGACCATATGAAGAAGAACACAACATCAGGATTGGAGGAAGACTCATTAGCAACCTGTAATATGCAAATGGCACAACCTCGTTAGCAGACAACAAAGAGGATTTGAAGCAGTTAGTGATGAAGATCAAAGACTACAGCCTTCAGTATGGATTACAGCTTAACATAATGACAACAAAAGTCCTCACAAGTGGACCAATATATAACATCATGATATGGAAAAGTTGTCTAGGATTTCATTTTACTTGAATCCACAATCATACCCATGGAAGCAGCAGTCAAGAAATCAAACAATGTATTACACTTGGAAAACCCACTGCAAAAGATTTCTTTAAAGTGTTTAAGAATAAAGAAGTCACTTTCAGAACGAAGATGTGCCTGACCTAAGCAATTTTTCAATCCCCTCATGTTCTTCAAAGGAAGACTGCAGAAGAATTGATACCTTTGTACTGTGGTGGCAAAGAATGTTAACTATATCTTGGACTGCCAGAAGAACAAGCAAATCTGTCTTGGAAGAAATACAGCCAGAATTCTCCTAAGAAGTGAAGATGGTGAGACTTCATCTCACATACTTTGGTCATGTTATCAGGAGGGAACAGTCCATGGAGAAGGACATCATGCTCAGTAAAGAAGAGGGTCAGCGAAAAAGAGGAGGACCCTAAACTAGATGGATTGACTTAGTGGCTGCAACAGTGGTTTCAGACACAGCAACAATTGAGATGATGGTTCAGGACAGGGCAGTGTTTCATTCTGTTGTACATGGAGTCACTAGGACTGACTTGATAGCACAAAGACTATAACAATGACTAATGATTGAAAGCATCTCTGTATGTTTTTGTTGGCCACCAGAATGTCTTCTATGGTGAAGTGTCCTTTGCCCATTTTTAAATTAGATTTAAATTAGATTGTCTTTTTGATGTTGACGTTTTGAAGTTTTCTATAAATTTTATAGATTAGACCTTTGTCATATATGCCATTGCCAATTTCCCCCCGCCACCCCCCACCAGACTGTGGGTTCTCTTTTTACTCTTCTGGACAAGTCTTTTGATGAGTTCAAGTATTTGATTTTTTAGGCAGTCCCACTTGTCTAGTTTATCATGTGCTGTTTGTGCATCTTTAGTTATGTTATCTATTTATGCCATCAATTAAGGCCCTTAGCTTTGCTTTTTTTTTTTTTTTTAATGATCATTATAGTTTTAGGTTTTACATTTAGGTCTATGATCCATCTTGAGTTAATTTCTGTATATGGCATGAGGTATTGATCTTGCTTCATTTTTCTGCAAATGGACACTCAATTTTGCCAGATTTGTTAAAGAGACTGTCTCTTCCCCGATTAATGGGCATTGTCCCTTTGTCAAAGATCAGCTGTCCATAAGTGGATGGATTTACATCTGTATTCTCAATTCTTTTCCATTGGTTTATGTGTATGTCATTGTACCAGTACCAAGTTGTTTTGACTATAGGTTCTGAGATACAGAAGTGCGAGGCCTCGTACTTTTTTCTTCTTCTTCAGTAATGCTTTACTTAACTGTGGCCTCTTTCCTTTCTATATAAAGTTAGTGATTACTTTTTCCATCCATTAAAGAATATTGTTGGAATTTGGGTTGGGATTACATCTCTAAATTACTTTGGGTAGTACAGACATTTTCACAAAATTAAGTTTTCCATTAACCTGGTATGTTTTTCCATGTATGTAGGTTTCTTTTGGTATTTGCAGCAGTGTTTCATAGTTATCTTTGTATATGTGTTTTATGTCTCTAAGCCAAAACAAAACAAAACAAACTCACTGCCTTAGAGTCAGTTCTGACTCATAGTGACCCCTCCTTGGGTTTCCGAGGCAATATCTCTACAGAAGTAGATTACCCAGTCTTCCTTCTGAGGAGTGGCTGATGGGTTTGAACCACCAGTCTTCTGGTTAGCAGTCAAATGCCTTAGGCATTCCTAAGTATTTTATCTTTTAAGGGGCTATTTGTAAATACTGTTTTCCTGATTTTCTTTCTGGAGTTCTCTTTGTTGGTGTAGAAGAATCCAAATGATTTTTGTTTGTTGATCTTGTACCATGCCAATTTGCTAAATCCTTCTATAAGTTCCAGTAGCTTTCTTGTAGAGTTTCTGAAATTTTCGATATATAGGATCATGTCATCTGCAAATAGGGGTTGTTTTACTTTTACTTTACCAATTTGGATGCCTCTTATTTCTATTTCGTGCCTTATTGCTTTAGCTAGGACTTCTAGTACAATACTGAATAACAATGGTGATAAAGAGCATCCTTGTCTTGTTCTGGTTCTTTTTTTTTAAATTGTGATTTGGGTAAAAGTTTACAGAGCAAATTCATTTTCCATAGAGCAGCTCACATACTCTGTCTTATGACATTGACTACAATTTCCCACAACGTAACAGCTGTTTTCTCACTTCCTCTCCATAGTTACCTCTTCCCTGTGTCCTTCCCTACCATGCACTCCTGCCCCCCAACCTGTCTCCCTGTTCATACCCAGCCCTTCTATTCTCCCATGATTGATCTCTCCAAGGAGTGTATCTACCTCAGGTAAATGTTCAACTCATATGTCTTTTGTTTGGCTGGCAGCCATGGGAGTAGATTCAATTCCAGACGTGAAGGGCAGATAGGGACCATAGTCTCAGGGGTTCCATCAGATTCTATCAGACCAACAAACCTGGTTCTTTTTTTTTTTCCAATGATTTTGAGTTTTGTTCCACATTGTTCTCCCACTCTATCCAGGATTTCTTATAGAGATTCCCCCTCCAAGAGTCTGACAGTGGTAGTCGAGCACTATCTAGTCCTTCTGGTCTCATAGTCATATAGGCTGAGGATCGCATGGTGTACCAGTTGCTTGGACTAATTGTTTCCATGCATCTTTGGTTTTCTTCATTTTTCTTTGCTCTGGATGAGGAGAGTCCCATTTGCATCTAGATGGCCGTTTGCAAGCTTTTAAGATCCCAGTTGCTACTCACCAAAGTAGGAGGTGGAACAATGTTTTTGTGTAGTATGTTATGTCAATTGAGCTTAATATCCCCTGCGACTATGGTCCCAAGTCCACAGGTCCAACTACTCACTCTCTGGGTAGCTGGCTGTGGCCAAGAAGTGACTACAACCTTGTCCCTTGTCAGCTTTACTGTGTACCTGAAAATTCTTACAGAACATACAAATACACTTGTAGAAATATTGTCTGCCAAGCCTATACATGGTCTTGGGCACACTTTCCCCTGCATAGACATACCTAATAGTTCAGCTGGTCCACCCATCTATCCACCCGTATATCAACATTTGCCTTCACTGACAATGCAGTACTGTATGTACTAAAGGGTTCATCTTTGTTGTCCGTACCTCCCATGTACCTCTTTATGTCTTCCTCTTCCTCAGTGCCACCATGCTGATCACTCACATTTGGTACATTGCCCTTCTCTTCACCCAAATCAGTACTTAGCTCTACCTATTTAACTGTTCCCTCCCCTCCTCTCCCACCCCTGGTAACCAACAAAGAAAATTTCCTTCCATATATAAACCTTTCCTTGACTTTTTACAGTAATGGACTAATATAATATTTATCCTTCTGTGATTGACTTATTTCACTCAGCATAATGTCCTCCAAGTTCATCCATGTTATGCAGTGTTTTGCAGATTCTACATTATTTTTTTAGGGTTGTATAGTATTCCATTGTGTGTATGTACCAGTTTGGTTATCCATTCTTCTGTTGATGGGCACCTAGGTTGTTTCCATCTTTTGGCTGTTGTAAGTGCTACAATGAACATGGATGTACATACTCAGTTCTTGTCCTGGCTCTCACTTCTTTAGGATATATACCTAGTAATGGGATTGCTGGATCAAATGGTATTTCTAATTCCAGCTTTTTAAGGAATTGCCATACTGTTTTCCACAGTGGTTGCATCATTTTACAGTCCCACCAGCACTGTATGAGAGTCCACATCCTCACCAGCATTTGTTATTTTCTGTCTTGTTGAACTTTGCTACTAGTGGTAGGGCCAAATGATACCTCATTGTTGTTTTGATTTGCATCTCTGTAGTGGCTAATGATGGTGAGCATGTCCTCATGTGTCTGTTGGCTGCTTCAATATCCTCTTTGGTGAAGTGTCTATTCATGTCTTCTGACCATTCTTAAGTTGGATTATTTGTCTTTTTTGTTGTTGAGGTGTTGGAGTGCTCTATAAATTCTAGAGATAAGTCCCTTGTCAGACATGTAATTGCCAAATATTTTTTTCCTGATCTCTAGGTTCTCTTTTGAATCTTTTGGAAAAGTCTTTGTTGTCTGTACCTCCCATGCACCTCTCTATGTCTTCCTCTTCCTCAGTGCCACCATGCTGATCACTCATATTTGGTACATTGCTGTTGATTCTGTATATATGCCCTAATTATGTTGAGGAATTTCCCTTGTATTCTTAAAAATTTAATTTTTAGGTCTCATTCATCTAGTGTCTCTTCTGCTGTCTGTGCATTTTGAGTTATACTTAATAGTCTACTTATGCCATATATTGTTGTTGTTGTTATGTGCCGTCGAGTCGGACCCGACTTATAGCGACTCCTCCTTGGGTTTCCGAGGCAGTATCACTGTGGAAGTAGATTGCCCCATCTTCCTTCCGAGGAGTGGCTGGTGGGTTTGAACCGCCAGCCTTCTGGTTAGCAGTCAAGTGCCTTAGCCACTATGCTACCA
>NW_006921613.1:10097838-10099525 GCF_000298275.1 Orycteropus afer afer
CAGATCTTGTTTTATTTTTCTGCAAATGGATATCCACTTTTGTCAGCACCATTTGTTAAACAATCTCTTCCCCAGTTAATGGATTTCAGCACTTTGTCAAAGATCAGCTGACTGTAGTCAATGGATCTATTTCTGGGTTCTCAATTCTATTCCATTGGTCTTTGTGCCTGTCATTTTACCAATACCAGGCAGTTTTGACTACTGTGGCTGTATAGTAGGTTTTGAGATCCAGCAGTGTGAGACCTCCTACTTTGTTCTTTAATACTACTTTGCTTATGCGAGGTCTCTTTCCTTTCCATATAAAGTTAATGATTGGTTTTTCCATATCCTTGAAAAATGTTGATGGAATCTGGACTGGTATTGCATTGAATGTATAGATTGCTTTGGGTAGAATTGACGTTTTACAATGTTCAATCTTCCTATCCATGAGCGTGGTATGTTCTTCCATTTATGTAGATCGCTTATGGTCTCTTGAAGTAGTCTTTTCTAGCTTTCTTTGTACAGGTCTTTTGTGTCCCTGGTAAGAGTTATTCACATGTATTTTATTTTATTTTCCATGATCTATTGCTTTAAGGGATATATTACTATTGAGTGTGTGGGTGTAGCATCCTGGGTTGAGTGGTCTGTGTGTACATCTCGCTAACCATTGGGCTGAGAGCCCGCCCCTGGGGGTGAGTTTTATTCCAGGCGCTGAATGTATTTCATGACCATAGTATTGGGAGTCTCACCAGATTTCATCTGACCAGTAATTCTGGTCATTATTGAGTTTTTGGATTTTGTTACATGTTTTCCCTCCCACTCTATCCAGGATCTCCAGATTTGATCCTTTCCTGAGTGGTTGGCATTGGTAGCCAGGCACCATCTGTTTCTTCTGGTCTTGAGGGCCATCATGCCCTAGGGTTGATTGCTTCTAAATGCCCTTGTTTTCTCTCTCTCTCTCTCTTTTTTTTTTGGTGCATTCTTCTTCACTTCCGACGCTAGGAGACCATTAGCTGTGTCCTAGATGGCTGCTTGGAAGCTTTTAAGACCCCAGTCACTACTCACCAATGTAAGATGTGGAGCAATGCTTTTAGGTATTTTATTGTGCCAATTGAGTCTGGTGTACCCCAGTACTATAGTCCTGAGGTAGTAGCTCTATTGGATCTCTCTCCCATAGTGTTGGGATGTCTGTGAGGGATTACTCTGTGTCTGTCTTCTATTGTTTCTGTAAGGACTGTAGGTATTTTGTATCACTAGTGTCTACAAGATTAGCCTCAGCTGAGTCTATCCTTGGTCTAGAGTATACCTCTATTCACTGACCCCTGTCTGATCATCTCAGGTGTTTATGTGTTCATCTGTATAGCCTAGTGTTTGGTGTTAATGGCAATGTGGTATTGTGGACACATTGGTTGGTTTTAGCATCTGTCATCTATCTCTTATGTGCATAGTTCAGTGTCCTCTCATTTCCCAATGTTATCATGGTGGTCATATATCCTTCCCGTATATTCCTCCCCCTACCCATGTCAGCATGTAAGCCCCAACTAGCCCTAAATTAATCCTTCCCTTTCCCTTCCCATCCCGGTAACCTACTAGGTGAGTTCCCTTTCCCAAGCAAACGCTTCTCTTTTTACAGTAATGGGCTCATACAGTACTTGTCCTTCTGCGATTGACTTATTTCACTCAGCATAATGTCCTCCAGGTTCATCCA
>NW_006921613.1:10100855-10103694 GCF_000298275.1 Orycteropus afer afer
CCATATGAAATTAGTAATTAGTTTTTCCATGTCCTTAAAAAATTTTGTTGAAATCTAGATCAGGATTGCCTTAAATGTATAGATTGCTTTAGGTAGTATTGACATTTTCACAATGTTTAGTCTACCTATCCATGAACAAGGCAGGTTCTTCCATTTATGTAGTACCTTTGTTGTCTCTTGTTTTATAGTTTTCTCTGTATAGGTATTTTGTGTCTCTGGTGAGGTTTATTCCTAGATATTTTATCTTTTTCATAGTTATAGTGAATTGTATGGTTTCCAATGTATTTTATTTTTTTGGTAGCTATTGTAATTGGTATTGATTTCCTTATTTCCTTTTCAGCAATCTCTTTGCTGGTGTATAGGAATCCAACTGATATTTGTATGTTGTTCTTGTATCCTGGCACTATGCTAAATCTCTCAATTAGTTCCTGTAAACAGTTTTGTTTGTTTGTTTGTTTACTGAGTCTGTTTGGTTCTCTAGGTATAGGATCATATCATCAGCAAATAGGGATAGTTTGACGTCTTCCTCACCAATTCAAATGCCTTTGATTTCTCTTTCTTGCCTTATTGCTCTAGCTAGGACTTCCAGTACAATATTGAATAACATTGGTGATAAAGAGCATCCTTGTCTTGTTCTGGTTCTTAAAGGGAATGCTTTCAGTCTCTCTCCATTGAAGAGTAAGTTGGCTATTGGTTCTGTATATATGCCCTAATTATGTTGAGGAATTTCCCTTGTATTCTTATTTTGCTGAGTATTTTTTATCAGGAATGGGTGTTGGATTTCATCAAAATCCTTTTCTGCATCAATTGAGATAATCATGTGATTCTTTTCCTTTGTTTTGTTTATGTGGTGGATTATATTTGTTGATTTTCTACTGTTTAACTATCTTTGCATATCTGGTATGAATCCCACTTGATGATATATTATTTTTGATATGCTGTTGTATTTTGTTGGCTAGGTTTTGCTGAGAATTTTTACATCTATCTTCATGAGGGATATTGATCTATACTTTTCTTTTTTAGTGGTGTCTTTTTCTGGCTTTGGTATCTGGATTATACTGGATTCATAGAAGGAATTCAGGAACATTCCTTCCTTTTCTATGTTCTAAAATGGTTTGAGTTGGATTGGTGTCAACTATTCTCTGAATATTTGGTAGTATTGTTCAGTGAAGCTGTTTGGGCTGGGATTTTTTTGTTGGGAGTTTTTTTTTTAAATGTATTTTATTGAAATGTAATTTATGTACAGTGAAATACACAAAACTAAATTGACATGAGTCAATGCACTTTTTTTAAAAAAAATCATCTCTTCAATTTTTTCTTTCATTATGATTATTCTCAAATTTTCTACTTAAGTTGTGTTAGTTGAGGTATGTAGTGTGTTTCTGGAAATTTGTCCATTTCTTCTAGGTTTTCATATTTTTTTGGAGTACAGTTTTTCATAATATTCTGTTATAATCCTTTTTATCTCAGTTGGTTCTGTTGTAATGTTGCCCATCCCATTTGTTACTTTGGTTATTTGTATGTTCTCATTCTTTTCCTTTGTCAGTGTGGACAGTGGTTGGTCTATTTTATTGATCCTCTCTTAAAACCAGCTTCTAGTCTTGTTGATTCTTTCTATTGATTTTCATTTCATATATTTCTGCTATAATTTTTGTTTTTTCTTCTGGTGACTGTGGGCATCTTTTTCTGTTTGTTTGTGCTGTAGAGTTAAGCTACTGATTTTGGCCCTTTTTCTGATGTGTCCATTTACTCCTATGAATTCTCCTCTGAGCACTGCTGTTGCTGTGTCCTAAAGGTAAGTTGTGTTTTCATTCTCATTTGATTCTAGGAATCTTTTTTTATAATTTCATTTTTGATTGGTTTGTTACCCAGTGATTTTTAAGCAAGGTATGATTCATTTTCCATGTGTTTAATCTTTTTCCTTGTTCTTCCTATTTCATTTCTAGTTTCATACAATTTTGGTCAGAGAAGGTGCTTTTATAGTATTTCAGTGTTTTTTAACTTATTGGGGCTTGATTTGTGGCCTCAGATATGGTCTATCCTGGAAAATGATCCATGAAGGTGTACTGTGTTGCTGTTGGGTGAAGTGTTCTTTATATGTCTGTGAGGTCAAGTTGGTTGATTGTGTTATTTAGATCTTCTGTATCTTTGTTGAATTTTTTTCTAGTTGTTCTGACCATTGTTGAAAGTGATATGTTAAAGTCTCCTACGATTATTCTAGAACTATTTCTCTTTTCAATTTTGTAAGAGTTTGTTTTGTGTGTTTGGGGCTCTGTCGTTGGGTATGTAAATATTTATTATGGTTCTGTCCTCTTAGTGGATTGACACGTTAATCATTATTTAGTTCCATTCCTTGTCTCTTATGATGGTGTTCTATTTTGTGCTAGGGGAAAAGAGACCCCAGATTCAAACAGGTTCAACAGAGATACTTTTGTTAAGCCTTAGACAGGACAAAGACAAAACAAAGACAATCATCCAGGATGAGGGAAGACATCAACAGGTACACAGTACAGAAAGCTGAATAGAGTCCACTGAATCACAGCCATGGGGCTAATTATATGTGATTGAAAACAAACAGAATGATCATAATGGCATGATTGGTGCAGATTGATTCATTACTGTCACAGGGGGACTACAGAACAGGGGCGGACCACCACGATTGGGATACATACATAATTGAAGATTAAAAAGGGTTATAGGGTTGATTTTGGGACTTGACTCCCTGGCTTCCTGGTGGTCTGGATATGCCTCATTACCATGCAGCCTGAGTCATAGCCACAAGGTGGCTACAAAATAATACCAGGAGGTGTCGTAGTGCCTAAGACATTTGACTACTAAC
>NW_006921613.1:10111200-10126025 GCF_000298275.1 Orycteropus afer afer
GTTAATTCTTAACTCCTACCACCACAGGAATCTGCGAGAGCACTGTCTCTTTAAATATCCAAAATAGTCAAGCCACTTTTTAAACCTGTAAAATGGAGGCATCCTCAGGACCGGCAAAAGTCCACAACTCAGCCCACCTTTCTCTTCTCCTTCTTTGTTTGTTCCCCAGCCACTGTGCACAGTCCGTGCAGTCCCTGGCTAGCAGGGTGATTTTTAGGTTAATTCTTAGGTCCTATCACCAGTTGGGAATCTCCAAGCCGCCTGTACCCTCAGGGTCGTTCAGGTCACTGTCAGACCACAGCTCCGTGTGTCTCCTTTTTTTTGGTATTTTCACGCAAATTCTTCTGCTAGTTGGGGTTTAGTCCACTTCTGTATCCTTCCCTTCAAGTCTCAGGGATCCAAGATTATCTTCTGTGTCTGTGTTAATTGGTTTCCCTTTTCTTTTTTGAAATGGGTCTGTGCAGTCCTTCTGCCTAGTCTTCCGTCTTGCCAGAACTCTATTTCTTGATATTGCCTTGACTTCCTCTCCATAGTGAAATTGTTACTACACCGTTCATTCTTCCTTTTTGTTTTGAAGTCCTTACTGATTACAGATTGACTTTTGTTTCCCTGTTTACATTTTTATAGATTTATTTTACTGTTGAGAGTTCTTTGTCTTTTTTGGTATCTGGATGATGCTGTCTTATATTTCAATCTCAGGTTGTTGTCTAGTGTCTTGGGTTCTCTGTACAAAGGACTTCATTTAACATTTCTTGTAAGGTTGGTCTGGTTTATACAGATGCCTTTAGCTTCTGTTTATCTGGTAATGTCCTATTTTTTTTTCCTTTTTAAATGGTGATTTGGGTGAAAGTTTACAGAATAAATTCATTTTCTGTTCAATAGTTCATACATATTTTGTTTCATGACATTGATTGCAATCCCCACAATGTAACAATTCTCTTCCTGCTTCCTCCTTGTGATTACCTTTTCCTGTGTCCTTCTTTCCTATGCATTCCTGTCCTCTGAGCTATCTCCTTGTGCAGATACTGCCCTTCTGATCTCGGACTGGTTGATCATTCTAAGGAGCATACCTACCTGGTGTACTTGTTCATCTATAGGCCTATCTGTTGTTTGTCTGGAACTCACAGGAGTGAGTTCATATTCTAGGCCTGAAAGGTGACCAGAGGCTATAATCTTGGAGGTTTCACCAGTTTCTATCAGACCAACAAGGCTCATCTTCTTCTTCTTCTTCTTCTTTTTTTTAATGATTTTGAGTTTTGCTCCACATTTTTCTCCCACTCTATCCAGGATCTCCAATTTTGATCCCTTTCTGAGTGTTTGGCAGTTGTGGCCAGGCACCATCTAATCCATCTACTTCTTCTGGTCTCAGGGTCTTGTAGGCTGAGGTTCCCATGGTCCATTGGTTCCTTGGACTAATTGTTTCCACATGTCTTTGATTTTCTTCACTCTTCTTTGTTCTGGACAAGGAGAGACTAATAGTTACATCTTAGATGGCCACTCACAAGCTTTTAAGTCCCCAGCCACTACTCATCAAAGTAAGATGTAGAACAGTGTTTTTGTGTAGTATGTTATGCCAATTGAGCTTGATGTCCCTTGAAACCATAATCCTGAGCCCACAGGCCCAATAATTCACTCCCCACTGACCTGCTCCCCCAGTAGCACTAGAGTGCTTTAACTGCCTGGGCCACTCGCTCCCTATCCACTCAGTGAGCAATTATAGGAGAGCATGCTCCTGCACCTCTCACTCACCTGACACACCCAACACACTGACCACCCTGCTAATTAGATGAGTGCCATTGCCTGCTTCTGTGCCATTGGAACAATCATAGACAGCAGCCAATGCCCACCAGCCGACCCTCAGATGCCCTGCACAACCAAAGAACAGAAGCCTGCGTTCACACTACTGGCTATTGCACTGCCTACCCAGAGACAGGGAGTGAGAGCTACAGCACTGCCAGTATTTTGGTTGTGGCTAAGAAGTTATCAAACCTTTGCCCCCATTCACCCTATTATATACATAGATGTTTTTATAGCACGTAAAAATACTTATATAGAAATACCATCTGCCAAATCTGTGAGTATATTCCCATTTGCCTATCCATACCTTATCATCTTGCCTGTCTACTTATTGTGGATGTAATAGTATTTACCTCTGTTGTCTGTACCTCTTGTGCACCTCTCCATGTCTTCCTTTTGTTTAGTGATACTGCACTGATCACCTGCTTTTGGTATATTGCCTTCCCTTCACCTAAACAAATACTTGTCTCTTACCTAGCTAGCAATTTTTCCTCCCCATCCCTCCCATTCTAGGTAACCAACAAAGAAAGTTTCCTTCCAAGTGTAAACTTTTTCTTGACTTTTTACGATAGTGGGAATGTCCAATAGTTTTGCTGTATGTATTATTTTTGGTTGGCAATTCTTATCTTTCAAGGTTTTATATGTGTCATCCCATTGCCCTCTTGCCTGCATGTTTTCTGCTGATAAGTTAGAGCTTAGTGTAATTGCTACCTTTTGTAGGTGATATTTTGTTTTTCATGAGTTGCTCTGAGAATTCTTTCTTTGTCTTTGGTTTTGGAAAGTTTCATTAGGATATGTCTTCTTGACTTCTTTTGGGGTCTGTCTTTTGTGTGTTTCACTGAGTTTCTTGGTTGGAAATATTCTCATCTTTCAAGATATTAGGGCAGTTTTCTGCTAGAAAATCTTCAAAGATTCTCTCTGCTTTTATTCATCTCCTCCTCTTCTGGAATCCCAGTCAAGCATAGCATATTCTTTTTGATAACATCACACTCTTAGGTTTTTTTGGTTTTCTTTATTCATTCTTTTTTCTGTTTGTTCCTCAAACTAGTACCAAGGGATTCATTCTCTATTTTGCTGATTCTTTCTTCCATTGGTTCAGTTCTATTTCTATGTCCTTTTATTGAGTTATCTATTTTGACATTTTATTGTTAATCTTCTGGATTTCTAGTTGCTGTTTTTGTTTGGTTTCTATTTATTTTGTCATTTTGTTCTTGTATTATTTTCTTAAGTTCCTCTAGAGTTTTGTTTGTGTTTTCCTTGATCTTTTTGAGAATTCTATGTGTAAATCTTTTGAACTCCTTATCAATTAGTTCCATTACCATATCTTCCTCAGGAAAGTTTTCTGGCCCTTTATTTTGGTCACTTTTTTGAGCCATCTTGTCCTGCTTCTTTTTTGTGACTTGATATCATCTGTTGTCTCTGAGGCATTAAGGTGTTTTTTAATTTATTATATGTCTGTTTGTTTCATTCTGATTTTTTTGTTTTGTTTTGATATATCCAGGCATGTGGAGTGTGCACACTATGCTGGTTGGTGGTCTGGCAGTGCTGTAGCTCTCACTCCCTGTCTCTGGGTGGGCAGTGCAATAGCCAGTAGTGTGAACGCAGGCTTCTGTTCTTTGGTTGTGCAGGGCATCTGAGGGTCGGCTGGTGGGCATTGGCTGCTGTCTATGATTGTTCCAATGGCACAGAAGCAGGCAATGGCACTCATCTAATTAGCAGGGTGGTCAGTGTGTTGGGTGTGTCAGGTGAGTGAGAGGTGCAGGAGCATGCTCTCCTATAATTGCTCACTGAGTGGATAGGGAGCGAGTGGCCCAGGCAGTTAAAGCACTCTAGTGCTACTGGGGGAGCAGGTCAGTGGGGAAGAATGGCAGGGAGGGGTTGCTGGAGTCTTCTTGGGTCAGGTGGTCATGGTCACTAGAGTGGTCCCACACTGCTTGGAGGGCTGCTAACCAGGTCAGGGTCAGGGTCATGTAAGCAAGGTCACTGGAGTTGCCCCACCTCATTCAGAGATGTGGGGCATGGGGTCAGGCAGGCAGATTTGCCAGAGTGGTCCTGCTATACTTGGAGGGGCAGGTCACCTGACAGGGTGGTGGTTGAAAGCACTGTAGCTGCCACTGCTCAGTGACTGAGCAAGAGGGGATAGCAGACAGGGATGAATCAGAGGGAGAAAATGGGAGCTCAAACTGTAGTCTCTGGCAGTTGATGCTAGTACAGAAAAATTTGTCCCTTTAGTCATCAGGAGTGTAGGGAGAGAGGGAGCATGCTACTCAGGTCACCAGGTGACATTGTCTGGATACCACCATTTGACTGCAGTCAGCGCTCATGACTCTGCCCCACTCAAGTGTGTTAAGGGTAGGGGCACTGCCTGTAGTCTGGTCATGCGTGGAATGTATTGCTTTGTGTGCTCCATCCACCTAATGGTCAGAGACCACTGCTCTTGAGCAAACTTATCTCTGGATCCTAGCTCCCTCCCTCCTCTCTGGATACCAGGATTCCTTCCTGTGCTTTCCCTCCTTAGATCTGGGTCATGTCCCATTCACCTTGCTTCCCTGTGGGTGTGTCTACTCAGTTTCTTATTGGGAATGCTGTGTAGTTGCTTCCCTGAGCTTCTCATCTGGTATCTCTATTGGCTTTGTCTTAAGATGTTCACATTGACCCTGAATGGCTGGCAGAGGTCTTCTGTTCAGTGTCCCACCTCATTTACTGGATTTGTTCAATTTCTCCTTGTAGTCAGTATTTGACTCAATTCTTTGTCCTTTCTTTTGATGTTTAAGGTTTCAGGATTTTCATCTGCATCTGTTTCACTTGCTTTTTTTTTGAGAAGTGTCTGTTGTAGAGGGATTGTATGATGTGTCTGGCTAAGCTGCCATCTTGCTTTCTCTCCATGATTCCTTTTTAGAGGGAGGTGTCAAATACACGAGATACTTTCATGAGATAATATGGAAAAGATGGGTTATGGATTGAATTATGTCCCCATAAAGTATGTTGAAGTTCTAACCTCTGGTGCCTATGAATGTGTCTTTGTTTGGAAATAGGGTCTTTGAAAATGTTATCATTCAAGTTAACATGAAGTCATACTGGTATAGGGTAGGTCCTAATCCAATATGAGTGGTGTCCTTATAAAAAGGTGAGAAGAAGCACAGACAGATTCACAGAGGAAAGGAATGCCAAGGGTTGCCCCCTGCCATCAGAAGCTAGGAGAGAGCCATGGAACAGATTCTGTCTCAGATCCCTCAGAAGGAGTCAACATTGTTGACTTCCTGATTTTGGACTTTCAACCTCCAGAACAGTAAGTTTCTGTTCTTATAAGCCACCCACTTTGTGGTGCTTTGTTACAGCAGCACTAGGAATCTAGTAAAGTGGGCAAGGAATGCTCAAGCAACTTACACTGTATTTATAATGTTTTATTTTTAAGCTGTGTGCTCAGTATATGCATATTATTGCTTGTCCTTTCATTTGCTTGAAACATTTAATAAGAATAACCAAAAGAAATGAAGAAACTAAAATTCTCTATAAAACCATTCTCTATTCCAGGACTGACTTCCCAAACTTTGACTCTGGTACATTGACAAAGCAAATTAGTGGTAGAAATAGAACTCAAACTTAAACCCTATCTTAATTGATTTAGCAAATAAATAACTTAAAAACTGTCTGTTAAATAGCAACCAATAGCTACAAATTTTATCTTCTCATGAACCAGAAACTGTATCCCTTCATTCTTCAACTGGTCTAAATACCATCCCCCCAAGAAATAAGAAATATGACTTGTATGTGTGATCTCTCATCTGCTCTGTAGCTGGAGCAAGGTGCTTTAATCTTCATAGAAAGATTGAAGATTGTGTTGGTAACCCACTTATCTGGTTTCCTTAGCAACCAAACACAGTATTTAAAGTGATGGCATCCCTTGCTCAGAATAGAAATTGAGTAAGCTTGATCATGATGCTTGAGGTCGGCTCAGGGTTGCTTTACCTTTTCAAAGAATATGCCTCACTTGGCTATTTATAGTAGCAAACATCTAAAGGAGTGACTATCTGTAATACAACCATAACAAACTTCTTGACCTGTATCTATAGCCAACTTCATTTTTGCAAGTCGTAGTGGGCTTTTTCTCCAATAAACTACTGACTCCATTCTAGAATTTGAGAAAATTTTTCCAAGTCCTTGCAACTTTTGCAGCATTTAGGTATGCTGCTATGGTAGTTAGGAGCTCTGGTGGCATAGTGCCTAAGGCATTTGACTGCTAACCAGAGGGAGGGCTGGTGGTTCAAACCCACCAACCACTCCTCAGAAGGAAGGTTGAGCAATCTACTTCCATAGTGATACTGCCTGGGAAACACAAGGAGGGGTTGCTGTGAGTCGAATTGGACTCGATGACAGTGAATTTGTTTTTTTGTTGCTATGGTTCTTTGGTTTTTTGGTTTGATGGTAGTTATGGTTGTGTGAGAACTTGGCTGGGCTGTGCTTTTGAGTGGCTGGGCAGCTGAATGTAGTTATTCTCTACTGTTATTGTTGTTATGTGCCGTCAAGTCGGACCTGACTCATAGTGACCCCTCCTTGGGTTTCCGAGGCAGTATCACTACGGAAGCAGATTGCCGAACCTTCCTTCCCCTTCCGAGGAGTGGCTGGTGGGTTTGAATCGCCAGCCTTCTGGTTAGCAGTCAAATGCCTTAGGCACTACGCTACCAGAGTGCCTTATGAGATTATAATCACTTCCGTGGTAGAATCTGCTGTGAACACCTAATCAGTTGAAGGGGAGTTATCTTCTGGGTGTTGCCTGTTTCCAGTAGTCCTATTTATTAAGCCATCCACTTGTGGTGTGTCTGTTATAGCAGCACTAGAGAACCAAGACAGCTGCTGTGTTAATTATCAAATGCTGCTACAAAAGACATATCACACGCGGATTACTTTAACAAACAGAAATTTATTCTTTCACAGTTTAGGAGACTAGAAGTATGAATTCAGGGCACCAGCTCTAGGGGAAGGCTTTCTCTCTGTTGGTTCTAGGGTAAGGTACTTGTCTCCTTACAACATCTGTGGGCTTGGCATCCCTTGGAGATCTTCATGTGTCTTGGCATCAATCTTCCCTGGGTCTAGGAAGTTTACAGGGATCCTAGGTCCAAAGGACATGCTCTGCTCCTGGCTCTTCTTTCATAGTGGTCCTGAGGTCCTTCTGGTCTCTGCTCAATTGTTTAATCCCTTTCATGTCTCAGAAGAGATTGATTTAAGGTATAACCTAATCCTGCCTCATTAACATAACTGCCTCTAATTCCTGCCTCCTTAACATCATAGAGGTGATGATTTACAACACACAGCGTAATTACATTATATCACAAAATGGAGGATAATACATAGTACTGAGAATCATGGCCTAGCCAACTTGACACATACATTCTGGGGGATACAGTTCGATCTATAATAGCTGCCACTAATGTTCATGAAATTTGAGCAAGAATCAACATGATGAAGCTGCCCAGGCATTTAGGAAAAATATAAAGAAAAAATCCTTTAAAGAAGTTTCTATAAAGAATCATAGCTAGACATCTATTATTTTGTTTGCTTATTATATGCCTGTTTTGGGGAACAGCTCTCCCCCCACCACCAGTATGATTTCTGAATTGCAACAGAAGTCAGTTAATGACCCAGGCTAGTTCTTGATCCAGGCTGGGTCATTGGGTCTCTCCTTGGGATTTTTGGACTTAACTGAGAAAGAACTAGCTCTCTTGGTCTTGAGTACCTAGATTTATAAAACAGGATCTCCAGAGTCACCAGTGGCCATGAAAAGGCAAAATGTGGATCACACAGTGTTGAACAGTTTTCTTTGCTGTCAGACTTTTTAGAGCCTCTAGAATCCTAATGTGTGTTGACTCTTGATTAGGGCAAAGATTTATTATGTCAGGCAGAATTTCCCCAACATATAGGACCATGGAATATGGAATTCTCCAAATTTACTTGGCCACCAAGCCTCTTCTGTGTGTAAACTTACAAACATTCTAGAGAACTAGTTTTCTAAATATTGTGGATCAAAACGTGTTGCCTTAGAATCTTAGACTTTCTGGAGGTTCCTAAGTCCTAGGATACATATTGAGGAGCTCAGGAAATAGGAGTCCTGCTTAGGTGTTTCTATGACCTGATCTGTAATAATCACCCTCTCAATTGCCTCCAGGAAACCAGCTTGAAGGGTGCTCTAACCCACAAGGTCTCAACCAAGGTTTATCCTCCCTGCCTCTGAGGACAATTGTCTATGTTCAAAGACATTCTTGATTGTTACAATTGGTGAGGTGGTGCTATTAAATGTTAATCAGAGCTGCTGCTAAACATCCTACAATGCACACAGTACAGTCTTCACAAAAAAGAATCATCCAGCCCAGAATGCCAGTAGGGCAGAAATTGAGAAACCCTATACCAACTCAACATCAGATGCTGGGTAATTAGGCCTGTATAAGTTCAGAGCCTCAAGTGGGTGGGCATGTGCTCATCTGGTGTAATCAGATACACTTGACCTCTGTTTCTGGCACATATTTAAACACCCTCTAATGTTCCAAAGTGGACTTAGCCAGATACATCCAGATCTTTTGGATAAAATAGGCTTTTTTTTTTTTTTTTTCCCATTTCCTGGGGGAAGACAATGAGGAGAGTTTGACCCAAAGCATCTGATCACATGCCAGTGCCTCCTCCCACGGCTCCCACTTGTTTTCTCCCATCACATGGGGAGGCGTGTGAGTAGCAAAAGGTCAGGGAGCCACCTCTGGCAAGGGCTGCTGAGTAAATGCTCCAAGAAAAGCATGAGTCAAGTATTAACAGAAAGCCTGGGGAATGAGCTGGTCTGGCCCTGACCATACAATTGAATCCAACAAGAGTGGGGAGGACTACATTTTACAAGACGCCATGAAGTGAAATCTAGCTGCCTGCCCTACTGAGCAACGTTCCCAAGGCTGACAAGTTAAAGCCTCTGTGTGCTTCTGCAACCATTTCTCAAGGCTGCCCCAGAGCCAAGGCCCAGGGAGAATTATTGACAGAGACTTGGGGATGCCTGAGTCGCCCTGTATGTTTATAGAGAAGGGAGCACAAGGTCCTTGCCTACAAAGTATTAGCTCTTAGGATCTCCAACCATCTAATTTCGCTTGGGACTGAAGGGGTTCCCAGGAGGTAGGATTTTCCTTTTTAAACTGGGAAAACTTGAAAGAGTTACTTATCCTACTCTTCAAAAACCTAATGAGATTTATAAAATCAAAAAGTACAAGGATCCTTTACTAATTTAATTACTGTTTGTTTAGTAATAACCATTGTGTGCCTATGTTTAAGTTAGGTGCCATAGAGAAGTGAGAGAAGTTCAGTCCCCAGCTAATTCATGGCTGTGTGCTAAAAGTTCATAAGCTGTTTGCTTGGAACCCAGAACATTTTCCAAGGGAAATCATCTTAAAATGCCAATTTATACTCTCAAGCTAAACTCCAGAAGTCTCAGATTAAATATAATCCATATTATAGTTGAAATGATGGAGGGGGGAACACTCTACAGTAGTAGGAAACTATACTATTGTATAATTAGTGTATCAACTACATGGGTTGAACCCACTGTTATGGTTTTCCCTTGCTTCTAAGAGAAAGAAGATCTAACTCAAGGTAACAGGCACACATCCATGATTTCCCGGCTCTTCCCACATGCAAGTGAACACACACACACACACACACACACACGCACATACATGCACATGCACACATATGCACATGACCTGTTAGTATCCAAACTCTCATCCCAGTGGGGCAGTGTGATGACAAGCCAGAAGCACTTTCCCCTGTTAAGTGGTCACTCTGCCCTCTCTATATGAGCTTCATATGGTGATGAAAGGCATAAGAAAAGATAGCACACTCCCCCAACCTGTCAAATACAGAAGTAGGACAGGTGGCATGGGTAAGGATAATGGTAAGGGTCATTGTGAGTGTCCAGAACATAGAATCTTTGGTATGGAAAGAACTGTAGAGATGATTTAGTTCCACTATCTCATTTATAAGGAGCTCTGGTGGTGGCATAGTGCCTAAGGCATGTGACTGTAACCAGAAAGTTGGCAGTTCAAACCCACAAGCCACTCCACAGAAGGAAGACTGGACAATCTACTTCCATAAAGATTTACCACCTTGAAAACCCAAAGGGGGACGCTATGAGTCAGAATCGACTTGATGGCAGTGAGGTTTTTTTTTTTCTTTTTTTTTGGTTTTTATCTCATTTATAGATGAGGAAATTGAGGCCTAAGGAAGTGAAGGGACCTGCTGAAGGCCACTCAGCTCTTTGGAGGCATATTAGGGTTCTGAATCCACGTCTCCCAATCTCCAGACTCTGCTCTTACCACTCTCTCCTCTACCTCAGAAACTAGAAAATCCCCAGCGGGCCCCCAGTTCTCCTAATTACAATTTTTAAAAATAGATTCTCGAAGGAAACCTTTGATTTCTGGCCAAAATTGCTGAGCTTGCCAAGTTGGTGTCATAGAACTCATGAAGCAGAGATTCCTGAACTTTATAATCCCATAACACTCTTAGCCTCTGCAGTTTCTCTACACCTGGTATCCTCCTCTTATCAAGCAGAAAATAACAGCAGCAACACCACCACCAGATTTCTTCCATCATTACCATATTCACTTTCACCAGTTTAAGAGGGACTGCCTCAGTTCTGGCCATCTTCTTACCTCTGTGAATGTTCTGAACACCCAAAAGGACTTGTTAGACCACTTCCTTTCTGTGTATGATGGTGATGGAAGAGGACGTATGAAGGCTTTGTTGCAATATTTAATTCTAGTGCTTTATGTAGCTTTATCCACAGATGTTTAGTAGATATTCAAACTTTTCTAAACTGGGAATGCCAGTTATCTCCTCCAAGGCTAAGTTGCTTTTTACAGTGTTCCCAAGGGTGCCAGTATGGGTGGATTGAGGAGTTGACCTTAATAAGATATGCAGCTATGGTTATAATACTGAAATGCACATGCAAGTCGTTTGCACCTTACAAAATGCTTTCGTGTAGATGATCTTGTTTGACCCTGTGAAGGTGGTAGGACAGCTATAAGACTTACCCACCTTTTTTTCCTTTCTTTTCTTCTTCTTCTTCTTTTTTTTTTTAGTGATTTTATTATTGTTATTAATTAATTAATTTATTTATTTTTTGTAGACCTCTGAGAGGTCAAACACATCTTCACTTCATGGCACGTAAATCAGTAAGCCAGTTGCTGTTAACTCAGTTCTGACTCATGGTGACCCCATGTGTGCAGAGTAGAACTGCTCCAACAGGGTTTTAAGGCTGTAAGCTTTCAAAAGAATATCACCACATCTTTCTTTCAAGGTGCCTCTGGGTAGGTTGGAATCACTGATCTTTTGGTTAGCAGTCTGGTGCCTAACTGTTTGCACCACCCAAGGCACCTTATTATACCCATTTTAAAGATGAACACATTGCAAATAAATTTTCTTATTCTCCAAATTTACCTATTGGCAGAGATGAAATTATACCTAGGTCCCTTAGATCCAGTATATTTTCCACCATAAATATAGCAGTTTTTAAAAACTTGAATTGTTTTTACATAGGCAGTACCGACACATGGTTCAAAATTCAAATGGTACAAAGAAGTATACTGTGAGAAATAAGTTTCTTAACTCCCCTTAGCTCCTTTCTCCAAAGTTGACTCCCTAGAGATGCAATCTTCCAGAGCTAAGCTATGCACATACTAGAAAATCTGTGTATATAAGTGAGTATCTATGTGTGTGTGTGTGTGTCTGTATAAATACAAATGAGAACATAGTTTTTATTCTCTTTAACATGTATTTTACACTTTTGTACATGTGAAGCTGTCTTCCAGAAGGATCGCTTATGCTCATTTGGTGGAGGAAGGCCAGCAATCCTACATTTAGGCACATGCACATGAAGTCAAACAGGTCCAGGACAGAATTAACATCCATTGTGCACATGTTACATAATATCGCTGGACTTTCACTTTTTTCATTCAACAAATGGGCAAAATAATTCCTAACACATAAGTGAAGCATTGTCAGTAGCATGTTTGGCACATAGTAAGTGTGTTCAGTAAATGGAGGCTATTTACTGTGTACCTACTATGTGTGAGGCATTGTGCTAGGTGCCAGAGAAATGACTAAAACACAATGTTTTCCCTTAAGAAGTTTACAGTTTAGAGTAAAAGAAGGAGAGCCAAGTAAATTATAGTATAGAAGAATGGGTCAAAGGCAATTCATAGAGGATAAGGGCATAAACTCTGGATTCAGACATTGTGGGTTCCGATCTCATCTTACCTTGATCTTGGACTAATTGCTTAAATTGCCCTGGGCTTCAGTTACCTTACCTATAAAACAGGAATAATAATATACGTTATTGTAAGGAGTATGTGAAATATATGCAAAACACTTAGAACAGTGTTTGGCACGTGATAGATATTCATTAAAGGATGATTTGAAATATTATAATATGTAATTCAATAATATTAATAAATGCTACAATAGGAATATGCACAAGTTACCAAGATAGCATCAGGGAGATGGTGAGTATTGTAGTGACATGAAAACAATGACTGTAGCCCCTTCCCATTGGGGATTACAATGTGCCAGTCCCTAGAGTTGGCATAGTACATGTATTATTTAAGTACAGCTGGGGTGTGTGGGTAAGGAGGGTGGAATTCCTCTTCATCACTGTTGCTCCTCACTCTATCTCAGTTTCCTACCTTTTGAGGTAAACTAAAAAGAAAAAAAAAAAAACAAACCAAACCCACTGTCATCGAGTCATTTCTGACTCTAGCGACCTCCTTTGGGTTTCTGAGGTGGTAAATCTTTATGGAAGTAGATTGCCCAGTCTTCCTTCCACAGAGTGGCTGGTGGTTTTGAACCTCCAGCCTTCTGGTTAGCAGTCAAATGCCTTAGATACTACACCACCAGAGCAGTATTATTAGCCTCTTTTTATAGATAAGGAAACTAAGGCTGTGAGAATATAGTGACTTGCCTATCCGACTCATAGCAACCCCTCCTTGGGTTTCCGAGGCAATATCTCTACGGAAGTAGATTGCCCTATCTTCCCTCCAAGGAGTGGCTGGTGGATTTGAATCACCAGCTTTCTGGTTAGCAGTCAAATGCCTTAGGCACTATGCCACCAGCGCTCCCTTTTTTAGTTTGGTTTTTGCCTAAGGTCACAGAGCCCATGTGCAGCTGAGCCAAGATTTGAGTCTGTAGAGTTCTCACACCGCCATACTATGATGCTATGTTTTGACCCTGCCCAGTTTCCATGCCCTGTATTAAAGAGCCTCATATCTCTACGTTGTTTACCAGATAGAACTAGACTCTATCCCATAGCCCGATAGTCCTGAAGGAATAAAGTCTTCATTGGTAGTTGTATGAAACTAAGTTAGTTGTCCAAAGTCATAGATGTTGTTGTTGTTGTTATGTGCTGTCTAGTCGGATAGGAAGTGGCAAAGCCAGGAATGAAACTCTGGTCTGTGATTCAAAGTTTGTGTCTTAGCTCATTTATATACTTGTTTTTCAATTATTTTGCCTCTGTATAGCCAAAGGTAGGATTATAAAATTTAAGTACAGCTGGATTGTATGTATGTATCTATGTGTGTGTGGGGAGGCAGGACTTGTGAATTGTTTATCACAGCTACACCTCATTCTACCCCAAGCCATTGCAATTACTTAGGTAATTTGACCAAGAGCATTTTTTTCTCCAGGCCCAAGACCACTGATCTTGTGCCAACTCCAGGAAAGGGCTCAGCAAGGTCAAATGTGAGGATGGCCGCCTTTAACCTTCTATGGCTGACCTTTCTCCACTGATTAATGGGTGTCTGCTTAGGCCACAATATAGCATGGCCTCTCTCACTTGGGAAGAGTCAGTGGCAGAATCAAGGAGCTAATAATTGGTTGGGGTCGTGTGGAAAGAAATTTGCCTCCATTCTTCAAGCACGGGTGAATTCCACTGCTATGTAGCATGTGTTCCTGATCCCCCCTTCCGGGCCACTGGTTCCAGTAATTTGTATTGGCTTTCCTTTTCTCCTGGGCCCTGGCCTGAAGAGGCAGCTATTGACATAAACACTGACCGCTGTCTGCCTAGCAGGCAAGCACATTTCTATTTTCATCTGAATTCCCAGCATCTTGGGGAAAGCACTTGGCCATTCCTATCGACCAGACCCTGAGGAGGGAGGAGAGCCTGCAGGCTCCTTCAGTAACCTTCCTTTGACTTGGACCCAGAAGACAAAGGTGAACTTGAGTGTTGCAGAGACACAGCTTCCCTTTATGCTCCCACCAGGCCCAGAGGCTGCCTTCTCTCCAGCACTGAGGCCCTTTTGTCCTGGCTGGGCACCCTTGTCCTGACTGCCCACACTGTTAAAGTGCCATTGCAGTGCCCTCTTCCCCTCCCCCTTGAGTCGCTGGGCCTGGAGAAGGCTTTTGAATCCTGCAAACGCACACTAGCCCTTTTCTTCTCGGGCGCCTGGCAGCCTGGCGCAGCGCTGGTCTTTTTCAGGAAGGCCGTGTGAAAGCACAGGCAAGGTGCTCTTCCAGCCACTGGGGCTTCTCAGGAGAGGAGCACAGCCCTGGGCAGCGGGAAAGGCCTCTTGGCCAAACTGGTCAGACAGCAGCTTCATGGGGGTGGAGGGGCGGACAAGACTACCCTGGGGAGGAGTCCCACCCATCCCAAAGTTAATTTGGGCAATTGATCACCTAGCCCCGCATTTCACATCTCAGAATCCAGCATGCCTTTGACCCAGCATTGTGACTTCTAGGAACTCATTCTAAGAAAATATTAGAGATGTATGCAAGGATTAAAATTTGCTTTCCACTTAAACTTTGTTATAAAAAATTTCAGACATTCAGAAAAGTTGAAAAATGCTACAGTGGACACCCATATGTCAATCATCTGGAGTCTGGAGTTAACATTTTGTATGCAAAAATTTAGCTACAAAACTTTATATGGAAAGGAAAGAGACCTCGGATAAGCAAAGCACTACTGAAGAAGAAAAACAAAGTAGGAGGTCTCACATTGCCGGATCTCAAAA
>NW_006921613.1:10127963-10129803 GCF_000298275.1 Orycteropus afer afer
ATCCTATAGTCTCATTTGATGACTAAGGTGAGCCTGATCCAGGCCATGGTCTTTTCAATCACCTCATCTGGATACAAAAGCTAGACAATGATAGAGGAAGACAGAATTAATACATGGGAATTGTGGTGATGGCAAAGAGTATCAAATATATTGTGGACTGCCAAAAGAACAAATAAATCTGTCATAGAAGACATACAACCATACTGCTCCTTAGAAGCAAATATGGCAAGACTTTGTCTTGCTTAGCTTGGACATGCCACCAGGAAAGACCAATCGCTAGAAAAGGACATTATGTTTGGTAAAGTAGAAGGTCAGCAAAAACAAGGGAGACTGTCATTGAGGTGGATTAACACAATAGCCACAGCAATAGACTCAAACATACCAACAGTCATGAAGATGGCACCGAAAAGCAGAAAAGCACACTCACTGCCATCATGGTAACTCAACTCACAGCGACCCCTCCTTGGGTTTCCAAGGCAGTATCCCTACAGAAGGAGACTGCCCAATCTTCCTTCCAAGGAGTGGCTGGTGGGTTTGACCCGCCAGCCTTCTGGTTGGCAGTCAAATGCCTTAACCACTATGCCACCAGAGCTCCCTGAAGATGACACAGGACTGGGGAAAGTTTTGTTCTGTTATACTGACAGCAACTAACAACAATGCTGTGAATGTGTGTGTGTGTGTGTGTAGAAACCTAATGTTGCCCCAACCTCACAACTTATTAAATTATGGTGTATTTACACAATAATACTCTCAAAAGCCAAACTCATTGCCATCAAGGTGATTCCAACTCATAGTGACCCCCTTTTGGTTTCTAAGGGGGTAAATCTCTACAGAAGTAGATCGTCCAGTCTTTCTTCTGCAGAGTGCCTGGTGGGTTTAAACCACCAACCTTCTGGTTAACAGTCAAATGCCTTAGGCACTATGCTACCAGAGCTCGCATTAAAATAACATCATATATTTAGTAACATGGAAAAATGTTTATGGCTTTTTGTTAAGTGAAAAAAAAAAAAAAAAAAAATTTAGTAACATGGAAAAATGTTTATGGCTTTTTGTTAAGTGAAAAAAAAAAAAAAAAGGTAGAAAATTGTATGTTCAATATTAATGTCCTTTCTGTAGGAAAGAAATTGTCTATGCATAGGGGAAAAACACCCTAAGGTTACATATTAAAATGATAACAATGATTGTGTCTAAATTAGGGTATGGGTGGATTTAATTTTCATCTCTACTTATATATGTTTCCTTCAGTGAAGTAGATCTATATAAAGAAAAAGGACTTAAAAATCTGTGGTCAGGTCAAGAGGCTGACAGGGCTCCCTTGGATTATTCCAGCACCATTTACCCTGACAAAAGTCCTGGGCTGCCCTGGTCATCTGACCCAGCCAGGCAAACACGACTGAAGCAGTGCCTGGGTATGTCGCCCTCCTGGCCATTTAAGGCTCCACCAGCCCCCCAGTTTCACAAATCTGGATGCCAGGTCCTCCTTTCCTCTCCCTGTTCCCATTCTCCCACAGGAAGGTAGATTCTTCCTTCTCATCATTTACTCTCTGGCCAGGGATGTTCCTTAGCCTAAAGAAGGAGGAGCCTATCATAGTATTCACTTTCACCACTAAAGCAAAAGTCTTGAGGGGTGAAATTGTTCTCTTCAAAAGAGGGCCAGGCCCGTGGGACCAGAGTCCCCTCTCTCTGGCAGAGGCCTGGTCCTGGTTGGACTCTCAGGGAGGTGCTGTTTCGGTGGGGGTTCTACGGGAATCTTTAGGAGCCGGTGGAGGATATTTTCACCATCATACAGGCAGTGACCCTTTCAGAAGCGATGGAGCTCTGGTAGCATAGTGGCTAAGAC
>NW_006921613.1:10130193-10162470 GCF_000298275.1 Orycteropus afer afer
TAGTACCTAAGGCTGGCAGTTCAAACCCACCAGCCACTCCTTGGAAGGAAGACTGGGCAATCTACTTTCATAGAGATATGCCTCAACCCAAGGAGGGGTCACTATTAGTCAGATTCGACTCAATGGCAGTGAGTTTTTTTGTTTGTTTGTTTATTCATGATTAGAAATCCTTGGGTGGTGTACATGGTCAATGTGCTCTGCTGCTAATCAAGATGTTGGGGGTTGGAGGCTCCTCAAAGTTTCCTCAAAAGAAAGACTTGGTGATTTTCTTCAAAAAATTAGCCATTGAAAATCCTATGGCACACAGTTCTTCACTGACATACATGGGGTTGCCATGAGTTGCAACTGACTGGACAATAACTGATTTTTATTCATGATCACCATTATTTCATAACAGAAAGGACATTTTACTACCCCCACAAAATAGAAAAGACAATCTCAAAAGGAAAAAATCTTTAAATTAAGGTTTATAAGTCCCTTACTGGGAGCTCTGGTAGCATAGTGCCTAAGGCACTTGACTGCTAACCAGAAGGCTGGCGCTTCAAACCCACCAGCCACTCCTCGGAAGGAAGATGGGGCAATTTACTTCCGTAGCGATACTGCCTCGGAAACCCAAGAAGCGCTCGCTATGAGTCGGGTCTGACTCGACGGCACACAACAACAACAACAACAAGCCCCTTACCATAATGTACACCCCCACCTCCAGCTTTTAAAATTACAAATTTCTATACAAACTCATGTCTTAATTACCTGCTATGAAAGAAATACTGCAACTGGACAGCTTTAACAAACAGGTATTTATTTTCTCACTGTTTATGGGCTAGAAATCCAAATTCAGAGCCCCAGCTCTAGAGGAAGGCTTTCTCTATCTGTTGGCTCTATTGAAAATTTCTTGTCTCTTCAGCTTCTGCTTCCTGGTTCCTTGGAGATCTCCATGTGTCTTGGCATCTGTCTTACCGGATCTGTACTCTACTTGATTGTTTAATCTCTTTTATATCTCAAAAGAGATACACAGTTGGGCAGGGGAGATACACTGCACTAATCCTAGCTCATTAGCATAACAAAGACAAATGGGATTATAACCACAGGCATAGAGGTTTGGATTTATAACATACTTTTGGTGGATGTAATTCAATCCATAATAACTGGTGAAAACTTTTTCACAGACCAACATTGGGTCCCATGTCTCTTTTGCTTTTGATATTTACAATCCTCCACTTGCAGTTGAGAAAACTGATTCACAGACCATCATCTGATATGTAGTTGAATTAGGATTCAAATTCAAGTATGATTGCTCCAGAACCAGTGGTTTTTCCCTATTCCAGATTGCCTCTGTGTAATCAGATCGACTTTGTGGTTCTCCCAGGAGGTAGTTGTTAGAAAACTAGGCCTGATTTGTTTATCAGGGTCTTGGCTAGACTTCAGTCACCAGAGGAAACCCAGTGGATGATCTTGGATCCCCAAATCACTGAACTCATCAGATTGCATTAGGCTTTCAGGTCATTTTCAGGAGCTCTGGTGGTACAGTGGTCAAAGCATTTGACTGCTAACCAAAAGTTTGGTGGTTTGGACCAACCAGCCACTCTATGGGAGAAAGATGATGTAGTCAGCTTCCATAAAGATTTACAACCTTGGAGAAACCCTGTGGGGCAGTTCACTCTGTCCAAAAAGACTCGTTATGAGTTGGAATGGACTCGATAGTACTGGAGTTTTTTTTGGTTTCAGGTAATTTCCTCCCTAATTTTGTTATTTGTTTTGCCAACAAAGCCATCTGTATAGGTGATTTCAAGGAGAGGAATATATGTAAATTGGTGGAAGAGAATTCTAATCTACCCATATACAGTCTCTTACTGATGCCTAAAATTCCTTCATTTAATCTTCTTCATTGATGAGTTAAAAATAATCATTAAAACTTTGGAAATAAGGCAAAAATGTGGACAGCGTGTCCTTTCAGTGGAACATTGTTTAACAGACTCAATTAAGAATTATTTAATTATCCAGGAGAATGTAGCTGTGTTTGAGTTTGCTTTTTAATATTAATTAAGAGTTTAGACTCTCAAGTTATATGTTAATTTGCAGACCTTGTCTGAAATAGAGGCAAATGATTTCTATTCAGTACAAAAGATAACCCCAAAGACTATGGTTTTATTGCCCGGTAGAACATTAACCAGTTCTGTACCTAATGTAAGGAGCTCTGGTGCTATAGTGGTTAAAGCACTTGGCTGTGAACCAAAAAGATGGGTGTTTCAAACCCACCAGCTACTCAGTGGGAGAAAGATTAGGTGGTCTGCTTCCGTAAAGATTTACAGCCTTGGTGTTCATGATCATTAGCCATTAGAGAGATGCAAATCAAAACAACAGTGAGATACCATCTGGCCCCAGCACTAATAGCAAAGTTCATCAAGACAGAAAATAACAAATGCTGGTGAGGATGTGGAGAGTTGGGGACTCTCATACAGTGCTGGTGGGACTGTAAAATGATGCAACCACTGTGGAAAACAGTATGGCAATTCCTTAAAAAGTTGGAATTAGAAATACCATTTGATCCAGCAATCCCATTACTAGGTATATATCCTAAAAAAGTGAGAGCCAGGGACAAGAACAGATATATGCACACCTATGTTCATTGCAGCACCATTTACAGTAGCAAAAAGGTGGAAATAATCTAGGTGTCCATCAACAGAAGAATGGATAACCAAACTATGGTACATACACACAATGGAATACCATGCAACACTAAAGAATAATGTAGAATCTGCAAAACACCACATAACGTGGATGAACTTAGAGGACATTATGCTGAGTGACATAAGTCAATCACAGATGGACAAGTATTATATTAGTTCATTATTGTAAAAAGTCAAAGAAAGCTTTATATATGGAAGGAAACTTTCTTTGTTGATTACCAGGGGTAAGAGGGCAGGGGAAGGAACCCTGCAAAAATAAATAATAATAATAATAATAATAATAAAGAGACTTAAAAGAGAGAGAGAGAGAGAAAGATTTACAGCCTTGGAAACCCTATGGGGCAGTTCTACAGTGTTCTAAAGGGTCACTATGAGTCAGAATTGATTCAAAGGCACTAGGTTTGGTTTGTTGTTTTGGTCTATCATGCAGGAGCCCTGGTGGCACAGTGGCTAAAGTGCTTGGCTGTGAACCAAAAAGTCAGAGGTTTGAACCTACAGGAGAAAAATATGGCAGTCTGTATCTATAAAGATTTACAACCTTGGGAACCCTGCTGGGCAGTTGTTCTCCATCCTATAGGGTAACTATGAGTCAGAATTGACTTGAGAGGAGTGGGTTTTTGTTTTGGTCTCCAACTCAGCAAACTTATTTCGGAATGCCTTTTCTGGTAGACTATATAGCCAACTAAACCCAACCCACTGCTGTTGAGTTGATTCCAAGTCATAGAGACCATTTTTGAATAGAGTAGAAATGCCCCATAAGGTTTTCAAGGCTGTAAATATTTACAGAAGCAGACTCCCACATCTTTCTCCTACAGAGTGGCTGATGGGTTGAAACCATCGACCTTGTGGTTAGTAGCATATGCGTTAACCACTGTACCACCAGAGCTCCTGTTGTTGTTATTTACCGTCGAGTTGGACCCGACTCATAGCAACCCTTCCTTGGGTTTCTGAGGCAGTATCACTACGGAAGTAGATTGCCCCATTTTCCTTCCGAGGAGTGGGTGGTGGGTTTGAACCACCAGCCTTCTGGTTAGCAGTCAAGTGCCTTAGGCACTATGCTACCAGAGCTCCCCCAGAGCTCCTAGGTAGACGATATAAATTCCTATTACTCTCTTTCCCCTATGAACCAGCCTTACTATCCTGCTGATTCATTCCTTCTTTTATGGTAGAAAAAAAATCTATTTAAAGGCAGTCACCACCAATACTGCTTTAAAATAATATCAAGTATTTGTCTCTTGATATTAATAAAGAATCTGAAAACAGATTTTGAGAAGTTGAATGATGCAATATTTGGGATCTGCAAATGATGAGGGGAAGAAATAGCCTGGAGGGAGGCAATGGATGCATGGGGGTAGAGATGAGCCCAATTTCTAAGGATAGTTAGATGGAACACCTTAATTTTTTCACATTATTCTGACCTTGAACAGTGAACTGTAGGGTGTTTGATAGAAATAGGATTTATAGGAAATAGTGACTGGAGAAGAGTTGAAAGCTAGTTTGGGCTAGCCATGGTAAAGGATTGGAATTTTATCTTGTCACTTATGGGAATCATTAAAGGTTTTATCCAGGAACTGACATACTTTTATTTTTGAGTTAGCGAGAAAGATAATTCTGACATGAGTATGTTGGAGGGAGAGTCTCAATGTGAGAAGGCCAGGGCTTAACCTATAGCAATATGAATGAAAAATTGAGGATAAGATAAAAAGTCAACTCAAAGGTAGAATGGACAGGCTTGCTTGTTGATCAAATGTGGGACACAGAGAGAGGGAGGAGTCTAAGCTGCCACCTGGATGGATAGAAGGAAGGATAGTGATGCCGCTAATCAACCTGAAGCACAAACAGATAGGAGCAGATGTCGGAGACAAAAGCTTTGGTTTTGACCTGTTGAGTTTGAAGATGGTCAGTGTAGCCTATTAGTGTCAAAAATCCTCTAACTTCAGGGGGAGAGATGAAAATTAGGATTAGGCCAAAGTTGATTCAGATGAGGTAGAGGTCAGACATACCTCCACTCTCCAACTTTTTTTTTTTTTTAACCAAGTCTGACACAAGCTGTCCTTTCTATGGCACTCTCTACTTCTCTGCTGGGTTTCATCATTTGTTGCAATGGCCACACAGAACTCACAGACCATATTCATGATTATGTGGTTTATTGGGGAAGCAACAGGCTACAACTCAGGATCAGGATCAACATGGAGGTAACAAGATGCAACTCAGGAGACAAGATATAGTTCGTCAGTCAGAAAGGTATCTAACTAAGACACTGTTTCTTTCTCAGTCATGCCCACAGGCAGGCCCTTAGCAGGCCATTGAGCCTCTTCTACTGATACTCTCTCAGCTATGCTCATCATTGGACTTTGTCTTTGGCCTCTGCTCTGCTTGGGCAAGAGTTAGCTCCACTGACAAGTGCTCAGAGACACACCAGTTCACCAGCAATCCTCATGCTCAAAGGTGCTCAGGTCTTTTGCTTCATAGGTCAGCAAGCCCATTGTAGCTGCCTTGCTTTGTGGGCTGGGAAACATACCACAGTGGTCTTGTGCTGGTCTCCTGGTTCCTGCTGCTTATACTGCTGTCTCTCTTCTTTGTTGCTGGGCTCTGCTGTTGTTGCTGCCATTTCTCACCAGCTCTAGTGTTAAACAATCTCTATCCTGTGTCTAGGAGGATCTTAGAGCAGGGATCCTGGGTCCTTGGTCCAAAGGATATGTTCCGCTCCAGACTTATCTTCTTGATGGTAGTGAGGTTCCCCTCAGCCTCTGTAGAATTGGTCCTTATAAGCCTAGCAGGATGGCAAAACTGACCAATCCCTTCAATAGACAAAAAAAGGTCACCTAATTAGCAGAACACTTAATTGTCCTCATGAGGAATCTGTACGTAGACCAAGAGGATGTCATTCGAATAGAACAGGGGATACTACGTGGTTTAAAATCAGAAAGGGTGTGTGTCCAGGTTGTATTCTTTCACCATACTTTTTAAATCTGTATGCTGAGCAAATAATCTGAGAAGCTGGACTATATGAAGAAGAACACAGCATCAGGATTGAAGGAAGACTCATTAACAACCTGTGAAGTGCAGATGATACAACCTTGCTTGCTGAAAGTGAAGATGATGTGAAGCACTTACTGATGAAAATTAAAGACTGAAGTTTTCAGTATGGATTATATCTCAACATAAAGAAAATAAAAATCCTCACAACTGGACCCATAAACAACATCAGATAAATGGAGAAAAGAGTGAGGTTATCAGGGATTTCATTTTACTTGGATCCACAATCAACACCCACGGAAGCAACAGTCAAGAAATCAGATACTGTATTGCACTGGGAAAATCTGCTGCAAAAGACCTCTGTAAAAAGTTAAAAAGCAAAGATGTCACTTTGAAGACTAAGGTGCACATGACCCAAGCCATGTATTTTCAATTGTCTCATATGCACGTGAAATCTGGTCAGTGAATAAGGAAGACCAACAATAGTTGATGCCTTTGAATTATAGTGTTGACAAAGAATACTATAAATACTATGGACTGACAGAAGAATAAACAAATCTGGCCTAGAAGAATACTCCTTGGAAGTGAGAATGGCCAGACTTCATCTCACCTACTATGTTGTCAGAGGGACAATTCCCTGGAGAAGGATATCATGTTTTGTAAAGTAGACAAGATGGTTTGACATAGTGTATAGTGGCTCAATGATGGGCTCAAGTATAGCAAGGATTGTGACGATGGCACACAACCAGGCAGTGTTTTGTTCTGTTGTATATAGAGTTGCTCTAAGTTGAAGCCAAGTTGATAGCACCTAACAACCACAAAAACAAATTGGCTTACTAGTCGACCAATCCCTGGAAGGGTTTTATGCATCTTATTTGCAAAATATACTGTCCAGTCACTGCCAGGTACATAAAATAGACCAATCACAGGGAAGACTGTGGCCTAACCAATTATTTTTGGCAGAATTATAAACCCAAGGCCAGAAATGGCATATAGATAAGAAACTCATTTCACTGAAGTCAGAAATTTGAATCTGGAACATAAGAGTTTGGAGCTAGAAGGAGAATTTGGAGGTTAGCAGTGCATTGGTTTAAATTGAAGACATGAGTGTTGGTATGATTGTTGAAGAAAAATGCGTCTCTGGACAACCTCCACACAACTTCACTGGCTGAAGAACATGGCATGTTTCCCCAGAAGGCATGCTCTTCAGTAATAGTATATTGTTGCTTTTTCATAGCTATGAACAGCTCACTGCTCAGCACTGTAGCAAACAGTGTCCATTCCCCATACCCATTTGACTGTTTAGAAACAGAGGCTTAAGTAGACAAAGTAAAGTTCTTAAATTTATGTTGCAGAAATGGAAGATTAGACTGGAAATACCTCCCAGAGCTAATCCTGCTGTCCTGACAGATACAGATGGCCTGACCCAAACTTCATAATCCCCTATCCCCACATCTTTCCCTTTGCTGACAACCCCATAAGACAGTGCTGAGTGTGCCTACCCTATCTTGTGCCCCTCCCCAGCCCTGATTTCTGCAGTGACCTCCATTCCCTGCTGTTCTAGGATCAATCTTATTCCAGGCTCTACAAAAATAGAGAGCAAAGTGTAATTAATTCTCATTAGTCATCCAAAAATTATCAACATACAACCAACTTGTTTCATTTATACTTCATTTTCCCCAACTTTTTCTCCCTTGCTAGTTAAGTGCAACACTGTCTGATATATTACTGGAAAACTTTATGAATAGCCCTGAAACATTGTGTGATATAGTGCTGGAAGATGAGTCCCTCAGGTCAGAAGACACTCAAAATATGACTGAAGAAGAGCTGCTTCCTCAGAGTAGAATTGACCTTAATGATATGGATAGAGTAAAGCTTTTGGGACCTCCATTTGCTGAGGTGGCATGTCTCAAAATGAGAAGAAACAGCTGCAAACATCCATTAATAATTGGAACATGCAATGTATGAAGTATGAATCTAGGAAAATTGGAAGTTGTAAAAAATTAAATAGAACACATAAAGATCGATATCCTAGGCTAAAGATCAATATCCTAGGCATAAGTGAGCTGAAATGTATTGGTTCTGGCCATTTTGAATCAGACAATCATATGACCTACTATGCTGGAAATGACAAATTGAAGATGAATGGCGTGGCATTTGTCATCACAAAGAATGTATCAAGATCTATGCAGAAGTACAGTGCTGTCAGTGATAGGATAATATCCATATGCCCACAAGGAAGAGCAGTTAATGCTACTATTATTTGAATTTAAAAACCTACAAAAGCCAAACATGAGGAAATTGAAGATTTTTACCAACTTCTGCAGTCTGATATTGACCTTACATGCCTTAAGATGTGTTGATTATCACTGGTGATTGGAATGCGAAAGTTGGAAACAAAGAACAATCACTGGTAGTTGGGAAATACGGTCTTGGTGATAGAAATGATTCTGGAGATCACATGATAGAATTTTGCAAGACCAATGACTTGTTTATTGTAAATACCTTTTTTCAACAACACAAATGGTGGCTATACATGTGGACTTCGCCAGATGAAGTACACAGGAATCAGATTGACTACATCTGTGGCAAGCTCAATATCTTCAGCCAAAACAAGGCCAGGAGCTAACTGTGGAACAGACCATCAACTGCTCATATGCAAGTTCAAGTTGAAGCTGAAGACAAAAGAAGTTCACAAGAACAAAAATATGACCTTGATTATATCCCATCTGAATTTAGAGACCATCTAAAGAATAGGTTTGGTGCATTGAACACCAGTGACAGAAAACCAAAGGAATTGTGGGATGGCATCAAGAACATCATCCATGAAGAAAGCAAAAGGTCAATGAAAAGACAGGAAAGGAAGAAAAGACCAAAATGGATGTCAGAAGAGACTCTGAAACTTGCCCTTGAATGGAGAATAGCTAACGCAGATGGAAGAATTGACAGGATAAAAGAGCTGAACAGATTTCAAAGAGCAGCTTGAGAAGACAAAGTCAATTTTTTATAAAGAAATGTGCAAAGATCGGGAGTTAGAAAACCAAAAGGAAAAATCACACTTGGCATTTCTCAAGCTGAAAGAACTGAGGGAAAAATTTAAGCCTCGAATTGCAATATTGAAAGATTCCATGGACTATATGTTGAATGATGCAGGAAACATAAAAAGAAGGTGGATGGAATACATAGTGTTACTATACCAAAAAGAATTGGTAGATGATCATCCATTTCAGGAGGTGGCATATGATCAAGAAACAATGGTATTGAAGAAGGAAGTAGTTGAAGCTGCACTGAAGGAATTGGCAAAAAACAAGACTCTGGGAGTTGATGGAATACAAATGGATACTGAGCTGGAGGCACTGACTCAGCTATGCCAAGAGATTTGGAAGATGGTTACCTGGCCAACTGACTGGAAGAGATCCATATCTGTATCCATTCCAAAGAAAGGTGATCCCACAGAATGTGGAAATTATTGAACAACATCATTGATATCACACACAAGTAAAATCTTACTGAAGATAATTCAAAAATGATAGCAGCAGTATATAGACAAAGAGCTTCTGGAAATGCAAGGTGGGTTCAGAAGGAGACGTAGAGTGAGGGACATCATTGCTGATGTCAGATGGATCTTGGCTGAAAACAAAGAATATTAGAAAGATGTTTACTTGTGTTTTATTGACTACACAAAGGTATTTGATTGTGTGGATCATAACAAATTGTGGATAACATTGAGAGGAATGGGAATTCCAGAACACTTAATTGTGCTCATGATGAAACTGTACATAGGAGGCTGTAGTTTGAACAGAACAGGGGTTACTGCATGGTTTACAATCAGAAAGGGAGTGCATCAGGTTTGTATCCTTTCACCATACTTATTCAATCTATATGCTGAGCAAATAATCCAAGAAGCTGGACTATATGAAGAAGAACATGACATCAGGACAGAAGGAAGACTCATTAACAACCTGAGATATGCAGATGACACAATTTTGCTGCTGAAAGTGAGGATGACTTGAAGCACTTACTGATGAAGATTAAAGACTACATCTGCACTATGGATTACACCTTAATAAAAAGAAAACAAAAATTCTCAAAACTGGGCCAATAAGCAGCATCGTGATAGAGGGAGAAAAGATTGAAGTTGTCAAAGACTTCCTATTACTTGGTTCTACAATCAGCACCAATGGAAGCAGCTGTCAAGACATCAAAAGACATATTGCATTGGTCAAGTCTGTTGCAAGAGACCTCTTTCAAGTGCTGAAGAGCAAAAGTATCTCCTTGAAGACTAAGGTGCACCTAACCCAAGCCATGGTATTTTAAATCACCTCATATGCATATGACGGCTGGACAATGAATAAGGAAAACTGAAGATGAGTTGATGCTTTTGAGTTGTGGTGTTGGCGAAGAATGCTAAAAGTACTGTGGACTGCTAAAAGAATGAACAAATCTATCCTGGAAGAAGTGCAGCTGGAATGCTTCTTGGAAGCGGGAATGGCCAGACTTTGTCTCACCTACTTTGGTCATGTTATCAGAAGGGATTATTCTCTGGAGAAAGATGTCATGCTTGGTAAAGTGGAGGGCCAATGAAAGAGGGCAAGGCCCTCAAAAAGATGGATTGGCACAGTGGCTGAGCAATGGGCTCAGGTATAGATCATGAGGCTGGCACAGGACTGGGCAGTGTTTCGTTCTGTTGTACATAAGGTCACTATGAGTGGGAGATGACTTGACGACACATAACAACAACAACAAAAGTTATGTTAAAGTAAATTTCAATGGTCACATCACTTCATCCCTCAAAACTTCAGTAAATAAAACAAAACCCATTGTCATCAAGTTAATACCAACTAATAGTGACCCTATAGGACAGAGTAGAACTGCCCAAAAGAGTTTCCAAGGCTACATATCTTTACAGAAGCAGACTGCCACATCTTTCTCCTATGGAGTGGCCAGTGGATTCAACTTGCTGACCTTCAGGTTAGTGGCTGAACCCTTAGCCGTTGTGCCACCAGGGTGCCTTAAAACTTCAATATGAAGCTGTGAAGAGGAAGATTCTTTTTCCTTTTTTAAAACTATAATTCAGGGGAAATCTTTAAGTTGCTTTAGATTAGTGTGTATGGACCTCAGTATGGGTTCAATCGTGCTGTTCATAAGTTCTGCTTTTCTCTTGGTCCTTTGTTCTGACAATAATGGCTGCCTTATAATAATGACCTACTATGTGCCATGCACTCAGCTAGTCCTTTTAGCAACACTACACAGCAGAAATTATTATCTTCATTGTACAGATGAGGAGAAACTGGGGCTCAGAGAGGTAAAGTAATTTTCTAGAATGACATAGTGGTGTCAAAGGAAGCCTCAGAGACAAAAGTATTTAGAAAAGAAATTTTTTTTTTACCTTGCAAGGAAGTTCAGGCTTTAGAAAGATGGCTCACAAAATAAAAATTATAATGGATATTTAAAGGAACATCATAAGATTACCAAGGTTATCAGGTAGTCAGTTCATGTTGGAAAAACAGTAATTTTTCTCCCCTTATTATCACATCTGCAAAGTTAATTACATGTCTTCAGTGATCAGAATTTGCAAAAGATGTTTGTGTAAGGAATGTGTAAGTTATCAGAAAGGCTCAAGATATCATTTAATATTGGAGGGCTAGAATTAGATGGGATATACCTTTCATTCCATTTACTTAATTTATTTAAGTTGTTGTTGCTTTTTTTATCTCAGGGTAGAAAATGCTTTTTCCCCATGACTTGTAGTGCCACGTATCTGTATTCATTTCTCTTGCTGCCGTAACAACTTATTACAAATTTAGCAGCTTAAACAACACAGATTTATTACATTGACTTTCCATAGGTTCATCCTCCCACTGCCAAAGATTCATATCTGTACAGGCAAAATACGTTCTCCTTATTTCAAATTCTCCAAAAGTCTCAACCTATTACAGTATCAACTCAAAGTCTAAAATTTCATCTAAATCTCATTGTCTCAGAAGTGTCAAATTTCATCATCTAAACAATCTAAATCAGGTATAGGTCATTTTCTGCATATGATCCATCTGGTGTACAGCCCCTCCCCATCTGTTGACCTTAAAACAAAAGGAACAACTTATCTGCTTCCCAAATAAAATGGTGGACAGGCATAGGATAACAGTTATAGACATCTTGGTCCAAAAAGGGAGAAAATAGAAAGGGAAAGCAAATAATCAATTTCAAGTAATTTTAAAATTCACCCAGATAAACGCCATTAAGTTTCAGAGTCTGAGAATAATCTCTGTGTTTCATGGCTCTGTTCATTCTCTCTGAGACATCCTTCATTTTTTATGAAAGGTGACATGTTTTTGTAGCTAATTAGTTTTATTAGTCTGATTCCTGCCTGTAGGATTTTGGGAGTTCAATACTCTTCTATCATTTTGCATTATCTCTATCCATTTCAGTCCAACTGGAAGTGTTTCTGCAGATAACAACTTCTCAAGAATTTTGTGGGTTTCCTATGTACATCATTGGGGTTGTACTCCGTTAGATAAGAGGCTCTTCTAAAGATGTTTCCTAGATAATCCCACCTGTAATCCTGACTCACTTCTTCCTTGAATGTCAGGCTTAGATATTTTCTGTGTCTCCCCCCACCACCACCCCAACTCTGCATTCTTTTCTCCTTCCAGCCTCTGGTAACCACTGATCTTTGGTCTCGATTGATTTGCCTATTCTAAATATTTCATAAAAGTAGGATCATGCAATATTTGCCCTTTTGTGTTTGGTTTATTTAGCCTAGCATAATGTTTCAGGGTTTATCCATGTGGTAGCATGTATCAGAACTTTATTTCTCATTAGAGCTGAATAATAATCTTTTGTATGTATATACTACATTTTATTTATCCATTTGTCTATTGATGGACACCAAGGTTGTTTTGAGCATTGTTGAAATGACTGAGAAAAACAACTTGAGCTTCTAAAATGCTCTTGAGTTTGTGATTCACACCCTTAATGTCTTCAAAAAATCTTTTGTATAACTGAATACTCTGGCCTTATAATCTTTCTGAGCTATCAGCAAAAGGTTGTGCCTCCGTACTATTGTCTTTTCTGGTAGAGTACACTCTCCTGACAATGAATCTCTTATTATCACATCTTTTACCATTTGGATAGGCTGAGAGTATTCCAAGTCATCAAGTCCTGGTTCCTTTTTGTTTAATAGTTCTTCCCTCAGTTCATCTCTTTCCTCTCTCATTTGCTGTAAGCAACAAGAAAAAAACAGACTGCATTTTAAACACTTTGGTTGGAAGTCAAGAAGCCAATATATTGACTCATAGAAGGGGCTCTTGTCAGGGGTCTCAAAGCAAGGGAGGAGGCACACAGCTGTGGTCTAAGCAGAACCCTAATTTCCAGTGATGGCAATGAGAGGGTTAATATTTCTGTGATGATTAAATGACAATAATGTTTTTTCCTATTTATCATTCATGTTTTTACTCCTAGCAATCCGGTGAGGTATCTAGGATGAATTTTAGAGGTATGACCTCCAAAGTGGGTTAAGGAAGCAAGAACTAACCTTTAGTGATCACCTGTTGGGATTAGGCACTTATATATATTGGATCATATCACAATGGTTTAGAACATTAAGTAGGAGTCAGCCCGTGCTCAGTTCTATACTAGACCTACCAGTTACGGGCTGTGTGGCTTAAACAAGCCGTTAAACCTGTCTGAGCCTCAACTGCTTCTTCTACACAATTGGGTTGGTAAATGGCACCTGCCACTTAACGTTGCTATGAAGATTAAATGTTAAACAATTAGTTTATATTTAATATGAACTAGATGTGGTCTAAGGATCCCTGGTTACACAATGGTTTAAGTGCTTGTCTGCTAACTGTAAGGTTGGCAGGTGAAACCCACTGACTGCTCCAAAGACCTGACAATCTGCTCCTGTAAAGATTTCAACCTGGGAAACTCTATGGGGCGGTTCTATTCTGTCCTATAGGGTTGCTATGGATTAGAAGTGACCCATTGCAACACAACAACAGATCTGATCTAGAGTCAGTGTTCAGAAGATATTAACCTGTGTCACCAGTCACCATCAAATTCATTTCAACTCATGGTGACCCCATGTGTTGCATTCCATATGATTTTCACACCTGTGATCTATTGGAAGCAGATCACCAGGACTTTTTGCCAAGGGATCGCCCAGTGTATTCAAACCACCAACCTTTTAGTTACTAGCCCAGTGCTTAACCATTCATGCTACCCAGAGATACTTCAAAAGATATTGTTGTTGTTGTGTGCTGTCGAGTCAAACCCGACTCATAGCGACCCCTCCTTGGGTTTCCGAGGCAATATCACTACGGAAGTAGGATTGCCCAACCTTCCTTCCAAGGAGTGGCTGGTGGGTTTGAACCGCCAGCCGTCTGGTTAGCAGGCAAGTGTCTTAGCCACTATGCTACCAGAGCTCCCCCTCAAAAGATATTAGCCATTATTACTGTGCCCATTTTTACAGATGAGAAAACTGAGGCTCAGAGTAGTTAAATAACTTGCTGAATGGCCCACAACTGGTTCTGTAACTTCCAATCAGTACTCTTTATTTTACATTATGCTACTAAGTACACAGAGCTTGTAGGTAGTGGCCCGCTGTGGTAGTTAAGGTTATGTGTTAACTTGTTTGGGCCTGGTTTTGAGTGCAGTTATTCCTTATGATAAGACTGATAAGCAACTCAATGGTGGAATCTACTGTGAGCTGCTGAGTAGTTGCCTTGTTGTTGCTGTTGTTGTTATGTGCTGTTGAGTCAGACCTGACTCATAGTGACTCCTCCTTGGATTTCTGAGGTGGTATCACTATGGAAGTAGATTGCCCAACCTTCCTTCCGAGAAGTGGCTTGTGGGTTTCAAATGCCAGCCTTCTGGTTAGCAGTCACTTCTAGTATATAAAAAGAAGCTTTGAGAAAGGTCTCTGAGCTTTTTGGCACACTTGGTTCCTGCATTTAGCCATGTCTTCATTCAGCAGCCTGCCATGTTGCCTGCCGATCTTGGGACTGTTCTGGGATTTGAACTACTGGCCTGCAGTGTTGCTTGATAATATTGGGACTGTGCCATTTTATTTGTTGACCTTGGGTTTGTCAGCCTCAGCAGCCAGCAGCTGCCTGAGTTAAGAGAAGCCTGCAGCTTCAGTGGGCCAGGAGCAAGAGACAGAACTGAAGCCAGGGCTGAATGGCCTTCACCCAACCCCTAGAGCTGGCACTTTTAATTCTGATTTCTAGCCTCCTAAACTGTAAGAGAATAAATCACTGTTTGTTCAAGCCACCCCTTGTGGTATGTCTGTTATAGCAGCACTAGAGGACCAAAACAACTGGCTCCCAAATTTCTTGAGATATCTAGTCTAATATTATTTTCACTCTTGAGAAATTGTCTTTGGACTAAATATACTTTTCCCTGGGAGTTGTGGAGAGTTAGAGGGGACAAAACACTAGATGGAAGAATATTCTGTTAGGCCTCTCTCTGGATGATCTGTGAGGACAGGCTCAGGAGTAGGTCTCACAACAATTCTAGAATCTTCAAGAAATCCCCAGCTTTTTCTGCTCAGTCATTTTCTTGGGCCTCTAGGGAATAGTGACATGCCAGAAGTCCTCAACATAGGCCTGGAATTCAGAGTTGAACTCCTCTGGTCCCATGGGAGCAGCAGAGTACAGTGACCTCTAGCACAGTCAGGCAGAGCTACTGAAAAATTCCCTGCACCATCATTCTGCACCTCAGAGACCTTGGCCAGGTCGTTGAACTTGCTCCAAGCCTTGTTTCCACATTGGTAAAGTGGTGATGAAAGTAGTCCCAACTTCCATATATGTGAAATGTCTGGCACAGTAACTCTTATTAATATCATTTTCATCATTACTACTTGAAGAGGACCAATAGATAACATGATGACAAAGAGAGACTAGACTGAAGTTGTCAAAGATTTCATTTTACTTGGATCCACAACCAACACCCATGAAAGCTGTAGTCAATGGGCACATCTGCTGCATAAGCCTCTTTCAAATGTTGAAGAGCAAAGATGTCACTTTGCTAAAGTGCACCTGACCCAAGCCATGTATTTTCAATCACCTCATATGCATGTGAAAGCTTGACAGTGAATAAGGAAGACCGAAGAAGAATTGATGTCTTTGAATTGTGGTGTTTGTTAAGAATACTGACAATACCATGGACTGCTAGAAGAATGAACAAAATCTGTCCTGGAAGAAGTGCAGCTGGAATGCTCCTTAGCATCAAGAATGGCCAGACTTCATCTCATCTACTTTGGTCACATTGTGAGAAGGGACCATTTCCTGGAGAAAGATATTGTGCTTAGTAAAATAGAGGGTCAGAGAAAAAGGGGAAGACCTTCAACAAGATGGACTGACACGGTGGCTATAACAATGGGCCCAACCATAGCAAGGATTGTGAAGACTGCAGAGCCAGGCAGTGTTTCATTCTGTTGTATGCAGAGTAACTATGAGTCAGAATCGACTCGACAGCACCTAACAACAACAACCACAACACCAACACCTGAAGAGAATGTTCTAGTAGTTTCTGGGGGGTGCACACAGTTGAGTGCTGGGCTTCTAATGGAAAGGTTGACAGTTTGAATCTATTGTGGTGCCTCGAAAAAAAGTCTTGTTGATCTGCTTTGAAAGATCACAGCCATTGGGGGAAAAAAAAGAGGATGTTCTAATGTCCTGGGAAAAAGCAAACCATCTGCCTTCCCCGCCGACCTACCTAGAATGGAAATCCACTCAGTAAGTCTTCTCTTGGGATACTGGGGTAGCTTTTCAGCCCTTGCCCAAACCTTTGGGCTGAAGTAGCTTCTGGGCCTCTGATGCTGCCTCCCACTCCTACATTGTAGTTTTGAGTCTCTAATACCCTCATAAAAGGTCCTGGTGGAACTGCCTAGGAAGCCTGGGTTTCTAGGGTTCTCAAGGCCGGAGAAACAGCCTACAGTGGCCATGGCTGTTCTCTTACATTAGCTGGTCCCATTTGGTCCCTTTCATCTTTCCCAGGATTCACTCCTCCTGAGGAATGTGGGCTGGTCTGAATCCTCTGGAGTCTACAGTCACTGTGGTACCTGCGTGGGTGAGCTAGCTCCTCTCGTCCTATGCCCAGTCTTCTTGAGCTCCTCCTCATCATGAAGACCTCAGCAAAGATTCATACCATCCAGGTTATCTCCTGTCATTATCCTACCTTCTGTAGGCCCACAGGTAGTTAGGAGATTGTTTTCTTTGAATGTCGGCCTTTTTTGGCTTATCCCACTTGATGCCAATTTTCTTTGTAATTATCCAGAATAGTTAGACTCCACACTGTAGAGGGTAAAAGCACCAGCTTCAGAGTGAAGAAAAACTGCTCAGATGGCTTTTCTTTACACTGCTCAAGCATTGTGCCAAGTGCCGTTCATGAATTAAGATTCTCTCATTAAGCCTTATAACATCTCCATTAGGTACGTTGTTCTAAAAGATGAGGAAATTCAGGCACAGATTGGTACTTTCCTAAAGTCTTAGAGTCCGTGACAATAAGGAAGGAACAGCAGGAAAAGGAAGAGAGAGAAAGAGAGGAAAGAAACAGAGGCATGCAGAGGAGTAAGAGAAAGAAGATTGATTACTTCGTGGGCTTGCACAGAGCCTTGGTCCAGCCCTGTGGGGTCCAATGAATTTAGGCCATTCCCCTTACTTTTGCCAGGATTAGGTATGGGATAGGAAAAGGAGGTTATCAAGGATTGAAGGAAGGTTTATGACGATGTAGATAAGCCTTCCCAGGGAAAAACACATCCTAATGGGTTTGACAGAAAGATGTGGAAAGGTGCCTTATTTCCACGGGGAAGCAGGAGGCCAGCAAGGATCCCTTTGAGTCCCTAGGGAGCTCAGACCACCAAAGAAATAAATACACACACGGCTAATGCGGCCTTGTGGGTAATAAGACAGTGAAGATGGCATCCCTGTGGTTGCCAATTTGCTTTAATTTTTAATTAAATTAATGAACAGTTTTAGACACAAGGGCCTTGGCCTACTGAGAAATCTAACCTTCAGCAGAGATTTGCTTGTCTCATCTTGTGTATGACTACTTACCTTATCCCCACCCCCAATATTTTTCTTCTCCGTTCCTGAAAGAACCTACATTTCCCTTTCTTGGCTCTGTTTCTGGCTTCCTGTGCGCTAAGCCTCTTGCAGTTGTCATCACGTCTTCAGAATGCATTTGATAGGTACAGGAAGTTGCACCATACCGGAGATGGAACCAACAATCAATAAAAAAAGAACTATGTTTCTAAGAAAGATGCATCACGGCTTCCCACAGGAGTTGTGTACCATATGTTCTAATATCTGTGGAACAATGGATCTAATTTTGAGCTCCTCTGCTTGGCTTTACCACCCATCTCAACAGGAAAGAAAACAGTTCTTTAACCTTCTACTCCCCAGCTTACTGATGATTTACAGTCAAGATTCTGTTTCCTTTTAACCCATTCATCATATGTCACAGAATAAATCTGTCTCCCTCTCTCCCTGCAGCTTTATTTCTCATGGCTACTAGTTTAGTATATTTATGGTGCATGAGTCATCAAGCTGCCGCCTGATTGGATAAAAACCAAGCACCCCTGAGACCATCAGTCAATTACAGCTATTCTCAGCTTCATTCACAGATTTATTAGCTTGCACACACAGAGCAAAATCCATTCAGCAAAGTTCATTCATAAAAATTTCAACACTGCGTATCACCGTGCACATCTCAGCTTTCTGCTGCGAATGGGTTCCTGAAAGAAGCTCCGAGAGGAGTACAGGAGGGTGGGCAGACCGGGAGGGGATTTGAGGGACTCAGAGGGGACCGCAAGCCCATGAAACAATGCGGAGCAGCGCCTGTCTTTAGTTCTTCAGGCTTGTGGCCCAGAACGGGATGCAAGACAAGATCTTCTAAGAGAAGACAGCCATCCAAATCCACTAACCCAGGCAGAAGGGCCATTGGGTCATAGAGACATTTTTCTTCTTTTAAAAATGAACAATCCCTGGAACAAATAAAGGGTTAACAGGCCAGGCTTTGCCCCGCCCTGTGGGAACCGAAGGGAGCAGGTTTGAAAGTTCCTGTGTGCAGAACGAGAGGCTTGGAGGCGGGGGCGCTCAATATTTCTGTGGCTTCTGCAAGGCTAGCGATGCGACGGGCCCGGCTGCTGCTCCCGCCCGGGCTGTGCAGAAGAGTTGTCGGTGAGCGATCCAGCCTCCCAGAGCCTTGATCTAGGTTTGCCTAGCGGGGAATCCAAGGCGAGAACTCGGGAAGCTGCAGCATGAGCCAGCGAGGCAGTGAAATCAGAACTGCTGGAGCGTTTTTCCCCTAGGCTGTCACCTTTAAGGGGCCTGGAGGCGAGGCCGGCTTCCTGAAAGAGAGGAGTTGGATAGGTGGCTGCCGCGAGCGAGTTGCTCAGGGCAGAGAGGCATTTGATTTCCGTGCCGTTTATCTGCCAGACGACAAGGCGATTTATGCAACAGTATCCTGTTTCAGCACTGCCAAGGCTATGCGAAAACGCGGTCAGGAGAGCCTGGCAGGACTCGTGCTGTATGTAGGACTCTTCGGGCACCCCGGGATGCTGCACAGGGCCAAGTACAGCCGCTTTCGGAATGAGTCCATCACGTCCTTGGACGAAGGTAGCCCCGGAGGTGCGGTCGGGTCTAAGGGCTCGCCGCAGCCGCCCTACCCTGCCCTGGCACCTCACCTGCCGGCAGAAGATGCCACCTTGGCATCCCAGGAGAGCCCCACTCCGCTGTGCACCTTGATCCCTCGCATGGCCAGTATGAAGCTGGCCAACCCAGCCACCTTGCTGAGTCTGAAAAACTTTTGCCTGGGTACCAAAGAGGTGCTGCGGCTGAAGCTCCAGGAAAACCAGGAATCAGCTCCAAGCAGCCCTGCTTCTCCCGAAACCAGTCAAAATAGGGCCGTGTCTGCATCTGCACCCCAGCCGGACCTGGTGGGGCCCAGAGCACACTCCTTAACGCAGGATGCCTGCCCTCTTCCGGGCCCTGGGGAGCAAGCCCCTGGGAACAGGCAGGACAGACACTTTCTCCAGCACCTGTTGGGGATGGGCATGAACTACTATGTGAGGGTAAGTCTGTTTCCTTGCCTTCTAAGAACTTATGGGAAAAAGGGGCATATTCTCTGCTCTCTCTAAGGGGCTACACATCACCTGGCTTTCTTCTGGGTTTGGACAAGCCATTGTGCAACTGAAACAAGAGGGAGGCAGCTGAGTTTACACATTTCCCTACAAATATCTGCTTTGTGCTGGAACTGGACAACCTTAGGTTCAAGAGTGTGAACTGGTGCTAACTTGTAGGTAGTTGCCTAGCGTCGGGGCAACTTCTACATAGAGGCAGCTTGGATAGTGCCTTCTTGTCCCCATGGGACCTGGTATTTGTGGCCAAGAAGAGACAAGGATTTCAAATCTGATTAGTGATTAAGACTCAGTACATTATACTGGCCATTGTGTTTCAGATGAGAACCATAGAGATTTCTGTGCTAGAGAGACACATGGTGTATAAGGAGCTTAAATTATTTTATAAAATTTAACTCTACATTTAACATTTACCAAAGAATGGCCGAGTCTCTAATTTTGTGCTAGGAACTAATATTAGCTCTTTAGGGCACATTTATTGCCTCCACTATGGCAAATGGGCCTTGTCCATGGGTTATGTGCAAAATCAAAGTACTTACTGGCCTTGAGTCTGTCCTTGTCCTACTTAGATCTGGACAATGGAAAAATTGACCCTTGCTCTTGCGAAGTACATATTTTAATTGGGGAGATGAATGTGCATGTGAAGTAATAAGAGAACAATACTTAGTAATAGGTTTCTGGTGTGAGAATGTTGAAGAAATTCAGAAAAAAGAAAAGGTGGTTGTGGTCTGGGTTCATTCATATGGAAACCTGCAGAGAAGGTGTGTCTGGAAAAGGATATGAGATCTGATGGCTTCACAGAAAGGAGGACAAGGGCATAAGCAAAGTCCAAGAGGCAAGAATTACTTGGTGGCTGCAAAGTTGCATGACATAAACTGAGCTTAACTGAAGAGGACGGGAAATGTTGAAGAATGGTGGGTGACAGAGAAAGTGCCTAGCCCATAGTTGTTCAAACAAGTATGGATTCAATAAAGACAAAGATAGGTCAAATGTAGCTGAGAAAGGAGGGAACAATTGTCTGAAGCTCCTAAATGCAAAACAGGGAGTTTGTAAACACTGATTGATAAGTGAGAACCCTCATAGGTTCTTAGTCAAAACATGACTTGACAAAAGTGGTTTTAAACAGAGCAATCTGTTGGTTTATCTTGAATGGATTGAAGCAAGGAAAACTTAGAGGCTGGGAGACCAGTAAGAAAGATACTCTTGGAATTTAGGCATGAATGATGAGAACTGGGATTAGTTGAGAGAAAAGAGATAAACTCAAGGGGTTCTGTGAGAGAAGCCACAGCTATCTTGGGTGGTAACACAAAAAAGAAAATAGTGAACATTTATTGAGCAGTGGGCAAACTGATGAATTTATTGTTGTTGATGGAGGCTGAAGGGGGATTAAATATGAAGGTTTGTGAAAAGTATACAAATTTAAGTTTGAGAATGAGATGCTGATGATAGAAACCATGAGTTAGGAAGTTAAGTTTGCTTTTGACATATTAAATTTAAAGTAATGATATCTAAGTGGTACTGATTTGTAAGCAGGCAATCATATAAGTCTAGCACTCCAGTGAGAAGTCTGCTCTGTGCAGGCAGTCCTTGGTTTACCACTGTCCAACTTACTGGACAACTACTGTTTGCCCTTTACCAAAACAAACTCACTGCCATTGAGTTGGATCTGACTCATAGCGACCCCTCCTTGGGTTTCCAAGGCAGTATCACTATGGGAGTAGATTGCCCAACCTTACTTATGAGGAGTGGCTGAGGGGTTTGAACTGCCAGCCTTCTGGTTAGCAGTCAAATGCCTTAAGCATTACGCCACCAGAGCCCCTGTTTGAAAACCTCTAACGAAGGTAAATTTAAATTTATGAGATACTCAGCTCTTGTTCTCCCCAACAGTAATGTGGCTACTAGTGGAAATAGTTCCATATATCTACTAAAAATTCATGTACACATTTCTCACTTGACAAGCCTAAATGTCAGCAAGGTCCTAATGGGAAAGAGTGACTCTCTAAGCTGTGTTCTCTGCACCTACTTCTCCCATCACCCAGACATCCTCTATCTTGCCTTTCCTTCCCTCTCATACCTCCTTCCACACACCCCCCCCCATACCAACACACCTGGGCAATTTTAAACATGAAAAGAGTTGTGACCTCCATTTCCCTGGGGAGCATCTGCATTGGCATGTTAGATTTTTAATGAGAACACCATCTGTCTTTTCATGGTGATGATAATTGACCCCAGGAAAAGTGCTGACCCTGTGATTCAAGTAAGTCACACTGTGTTGCCAACAGGCAGTGACAGGATATACCCTCTAAATGCCTCTCTTGCTGTTGTTGTTAGATGCCGTCAAGTCAGTTCTGACTCACAGTGACCCTGTGTAACAGAGCAAAACACTGCCTGGTACTGTACTAGCTTCACAATCATTGCTGTGGTTGAGCCCATTGTTGCAGCCAATGTGTCAATCCATCTCATTGAGTATCTTCTTCTTTTTTACTAATCCTCTACTTTACCAAGCATAATGTCTTTCTCCAGGGACTGGTCTCTCCTGATAACATGTCCAAAGTATGTAAGATCTTTGCTTCTAGGGAACATTCCAACTGTACTTCTTCAAAGACAGATTTGTTCATTCTTTTGGCAGTCCATGGTATATTCAGTATTCTTCACCAACATCATTGTTCAATGCATCAATTCTTCTTCAGTCTTCTTTATTCATTGCCCAGCTTTTGTTTACGTATGAGACAAGTGAAAATACCATGGCTTGGATCAGGTTTACCTTAGTCCTCAAAGTGATAGCTTTGCTTTTTAACACTTTAAAGATGTCTTTTGTAGCAAATTTGCCCAATGCAATATATTGTGTGATTCTTGCCTGCTGCTTCCATGGACATTGATTGTGCCTCTCTTAGGAAGACAAAAATACTTGGAAGACCCCACTTTATTAATTTCTAAAGAATCTTAACTTTGAAAGATGGAAGGAACTCACAAGTTATCAAGTTCAATGCCATGCTTCTTATGGGGAAACTGAAGCCCAGAGAAGTGATTTTCTTTCTTTCTTTTTTAAAGACCACACTGGTGAGTCCAAAAGCAGTGGTAGTTCTAGAACCCAGCTCTCCATCCCTTGCTTTTTTCATGACAGGTTCCCATCTTGATTGAGATTCTGGTCCTATAAATTATTTGAGATATGAACCAATTTTAAAAAGTGGAATGCTAACCTGTTAGTTTATGTAAAAAATTTCATGCCAAGTGAACCAAGTTGTATTTCCTGCATTCCCATTTGCAAGAAAAGGTTGTTTGGTGCTGATGGAATCAGAGCAGAGAATTGGGATAGATGTTCTTAATGGCTCATGCACTTTTGGACAAATTTTGTAGGCAAAAGGCCCATATTCTACTGCCTTATCCACATCAGATGTTCATCTCCCTGGGCAAACTTATTCATTAACTCATTTGCTCATTTATGCAAACAAATATGTATTGTGAGCCTGTTATGTGACAGGAACTGTTCTAAGCATTGAGGATACATCAATGAACAAAACAGACCATGCCTGAGCTTTCATGGATAGGTGAATGGATAGCTCCTAATTGAATAAACAAATAAATATATTATTCCAGATGGTGATAAGGGCTATGGAAAGCAATAATGCAGAGTAAGAAGAAACAGTTGTTTGGGTGGGGATGGAGAATATTGTATTCCTTTTGGGTAAAAAATGGCATTGTTATAGCTCTTTTTATTATTATTATTATTTTCTCTTTGCAATAAAACAAAAACCAAACCTACTGACATTGAGACAATTCCAATTCACAGCAACCCTATAGGTACCAAGTTTTCCACATACCCTAAGTTACTGTTAACTTTGGGTTAAGTATCTTTTTTTCTTAAATGTTTCTCCTTTTTTTGGCTTTGTGATATAGAATTAATTATATAGTTGAAGATACTTTATGAATTGTGAGCATCTATATCTAAGTGCAGTCTTTGTTACCTAGGGCTCCCATAACAAATGCCACAAGTGGGTAGCTTTCAAAAACAGAATTTTATTTTCTCACAGTCTAGGAGACTAGAATTCTGAATTCAGGGTGTGGCTCTATGAGGAGGTCCTTCTTTGTCTATTTCAGCATTTAGTAGCTGGCAGTCCTTGGAACCTGGGCTTATGATGCATCTGCCAAGTGTACCTGTTTATATTTAGCATCTTCACCATGGACGTCTCTGTGTCTATCTGCTTTTTTTATAATGCAGAAGTGATTAGATTTAGAACCCATCCTGCTCTGATATGATTCGTTAATATAACAAAAGAAAACCCCTGTTCTAAATAGGGTCATATTTATAGGTACAGGAATTAGAATTTCCACCTATATTTTGAGGGAATACAATTTAATCCAAAGCATATACCTTTCATTTAAGTCTAGACTTTGACCCACTTTCTCACAAGGAAGGTGGGCTGACAAACCATTCCCTGAGAGATGCTGAGCCGGGAATTGGACAGCTAGGCTCCAGTCTGGACAAAGTATTGAGGTTGATGAAGTTTGTCAAATGGTGCAAAGCAGTGACTTTTACTTCCACCATAAGACTAAGTCTCAGTTCTTTATGGGGTCTTCCTAAGTCATTTCATCCATCAACAAACATTCACTGAAGGTCTCCCAAGTGCCAAGCTATCTCCCAAGTCCCAAGTGCTGTGGGGAATTTGGGCAATATCCACCATGACTAGTGAGTGTTCTCATCTCTTACGTGAGAGAACTGGCCTCTGTGGCCTTGAAGGTCTCTCTAAGCACCAGCAAGTAATGACCCTAGGGCTCCTTTCTGCACATGGGAGATATCTAAAATGTTAGTTTCTTTCCCCATCCCATTGATTCAAATTACTTACAATTTAGTTCTAAGAGTAGATAAAGCAGAGGCAAGGAAACTAATGCTGACAGATCTTCTACAGATAACCCTTGCTAGACCTCTGAGAAGGCTGGATTCCCTGGATGAGGATGCTAAGACTGCTAGTTTGCAATTGATTTCTTAAAAACTACTAAGTAGCAGAGCAAGGATTCAAATTCAGATTTGTCTCATTCCAGTGATTGCCTTCTTCCCACTTTGTCACCCTCCTGTTGAGCAAGACAATAGTCCTGAAGAGCTACCATTAGATATATTAGTAATATCTTAATATATTAGTCTCTTTTGGTTGGAAAGGAGCTCTGGTGGCATAGTGCCTAAGGCATTTGACTGCTAACCAGAAGGCTGGTGGTTCAAACCCACCAGCCACTTCTCAGAAGTAGTGTTACCTCCTCGGTTGCTATGAGTCGGATCTGGCTTGATGGCAGTGAGGTGTTTTGTTTTTGTTTTGTTTTTGTTTTTGTTTTTTGGTTTTGGTTGGAAAATAGATTCAGGACTTCTTCCTGAAGGAAATAAATTTTAACATCTTCATGCTAACCAGGAGGAGAAGGAATGCCCTTCAATGCCTTTCAAGAATGCATTAGCTTTGATCTTAGCACATTCTTACTAACCCTCTTACTAATACTGAGCTGGCTTCACCATTAAAGCAGAAAGGAGTGTGTTACTCTTCTATGGGTAAAGGTGATAAGTTATCTAAAGAGGCCATGAAAAGAAGGGTCAGATTTGTAAGATTGTAGGGAGGCACAGAGAGTGGGCTGGTCTGGGGACAGGCCAGGTTTGGAAGAGGTGATTATGGTGATTGGGATTCAGGGAACAAGGTATTATTGCTTGTGCTTTAGCCATTTGGGCCAGATTGGGGCTTGCTGTCCAGCCTGAGGTCTGTAGAAGCAGCAGGAGTTAACCCTTCTCTATTTTCTCTAGATAAAAGATGCTGAGGAGAAAAAGCTTTTGCTATGCATATGGACAGTCTGATCATTCTAACCTTGAAAGGGGGAAATGTGTAAGTCTAGGAAACCCCTAGAGAGATAGTCCCACTGTTTACACAGAATCAAGCCAGACCCAGGCATGTGCCCACAGCTAAAGGAGATGGCTTTCTGCCTCTGCTAATTTCCCTCTTCTCTATGTTATTGGCAGTTAAGAGGGAGGTAGTGTGGGTGGGAGGAAATAATTCCAGCTAAAACTGACAACTTGGGACTGAGGGTGTTATATTTTCCTTCCTGTTTCTTTCTTGGAGTAGATGTAGAAGTAGATTTTGTTAGAAATGAAGAAAATTCTGGAAAGCTTGACGTGTTCTTCCTGTCATTCTCTTTAGACCATCAGGCATCCTTTGATCTGCCAGTTCTTATCCCCTTGACCACTAGAGATTAGCTGTAACAAAGTTTTAAGAGATTGTTGTTGTTTTGTTATGTGCCGTTGTGTTGGACCCGACTCATAGTGACCCCTCCTTGGGTTTCCGAGGCAGTATCACTACAGAAGTAGATTGCCCCATCTTCCTTCTGAGGAGTATCTTAAGAGATTACCAAGTCTAAATCCTTCATTTTATAGTTGAAGAAACTGAGGCTTAGAGAGGTGAAATATCTTGCCCCAAACCATACATTTACTCAGTGGTGGAGCTCAGACAAGAGTATCCACTTCCGCGTACAACACTCTGTACAGCCCTATCTTGCTTCACCTACCCTTCCTCCCTGAACTAAATAATACTATATTAAGGGTGGTGTAGTGCCTAAGGCATTTGACTGCTAACCAGAAGGCTGGCGGTTCAAGTTCACCAGCTGCTCCTTGAAATGCAGACTGGGCAATCTACTTCTGTAGTGATACTGCCTCAGAAACCCAAGGAAGGGTCATTATGAGTCAGATTCAACTCGACGGCAGTGAGTTTGGTTTTTGGTTTACTTGTTTAAAATGTAGTTTTTTTTTTTTTTTTTTTTTTAAGACTATAATTAAAACTTTTTTCCAATAGCAAAATTGTCTTAAAATAGCAATAAGAATGGGAAAGAGAACAAGAAACAGTGGCAAGGAGCCCAAAGTATACTCACTATGCCAATTTCAGCCTTTTGTTTAAGGAGGTCCCTATGGATGACAACATACCCATTTTGGACCAGGGCTTGTACAAGGTACACAGACTGGCTCCCATTTAATTTATCTTCCATAACTCTTGGAGGACATTTCCCCAGTATTGGTTCTTCTCTCATTTCCATTTCCATATTACTTGTGGTAGTTTAGTTTGTGTGTCAACTTGGCTGGGCCTGGTTGAGTGGCTGGGCAGCTGGATGTAGTATTCCCCATGATGAGACTGGTGATCAACTCCATGGTGGAATCTATTGTGAGCAGCTGAGTGGCTGCCTTTGGGTATGTGGTTTGCTTCCTGTTTATAAGAAACAGCTTTGGGAATGGTCTCTAGCAGCCTGCCATGCTCTGCCGACCTTGGGACTTACAATGTACTTGAATTAATGGCCTGCCATGTGATTTGGTAATATGGGGACTGTGCCTTTTTACTTGTCAACCTTGGGCTTGGTAGCCTCAGCAGCCAGTAGCTGTCTGAGTGAAGAAAAGCCTCTAGCTTCAGTGGGCTGGGTGCTGGAGGCAGAGCTGAAGTCCAAGGCTGAGGGATTTTCATACAGCCCCTATAGCCTGGCATTTGAATTTGGACTTAAAGTCTCCAAACTGTAAGAGAATAAACTGCTATTTGTTAAGGTCATCACATTTGTGGTGTATTCTTGTCAGAGCAGCACTAGATAACCAGAACATGACTCTAAAGTCAGTACTGTGTCATTACAGAAATTGGATAGAACTAATCCTGTTTCTTAATAATGCGGTAATATCACTAGGAACCTTATCTAACTGATACATATAGCTCATGAGCTTGAACAGCAGCAGGGATATGAGGTAGATGGGGTCTTCTTCCCCTCTCCTAGAAGATAGAAGTTTTGGATATCAGAGAGCTCTAGTCAGCTTTGTATTGAAGTATCAGTTCAAGATCATGACAATCAAAAATTGCAGGCTATAACATAGTTGGGAGCTCTGGTGGTATAGTGCCTAAGGCATTTGACTGCTAACCAGAAGGCTGGTGGTTCAAACCCACCAGCCACTCCTTGGAAGAAAGGTTGGGCAATCTACTTCCATAGTGATACCACTTTGGAAATCCAAGGAGAGGTCACTGTGAGTCAAATCCAACTCAATGGCAGTGAGTTAGGTTTATAACATTGTCTGCAAAGACGATGTTATACATCCTACTTTGGTGAGTAGTAACTGGGGTCTTAAAAGCTTGTGAGCATCTGTTTTTGTTGTTGTTATGTGCCGTCGAGTCAGACCTGACTCATAGCGACCTCTCCTTGGGTTTCCGAGGCAGTATCATTACGGAAGTAGATTGCCCAACCTTCCTTCTGAGGGGTGGCTGGTGGGTTTGAACCGCCAGTCTCCTGGTTAGCAGTCAAGTGCCTTAGACCCTATACTACCAGAGCTACCGAGCAGCCATCTAAGATGCAGCTATTGTTCTCTCCCCATCTGAAACAAAGAAGAATAAAGAAAATCAAAGACACAAGGAAACAATTAGTCCAAAGGACTGATGGGCCACGTGAATCTACCCTCCACCACCCTGACACCAGAAGATCTACATGGTGCCTAGCTACTACTGCTGACAACTTGGAAAGGGATCACAATAGGAGGTCCTGGATAGAATGGGAGAAAAATGTGGAGCAAAACTGAAAATCATTCAAATGACCAGGCTTACTGGTCTGATAAAGACTGGTGGAAACCCCAAGACTATTGCCATTAGACACCCTTCTAGCCTAGAATTGAATTCACCCCTGTGGTTGAACTTTCAACCAAACAATAACAGGCCTATGGGGTGAACATTAACACTAGGGAGGTACCACTCCTGAGAACAGTCAAGCATACAATATCAAAAGGGTGGCATTTGCCCAGGGAAAAAGCTTAAGAAGGCAGGAAGGATAGGCAAGAAGGATGAATGGAAATGGTAAACCCAGGGAGGAACTGGGAAGAATGTTGATACATTGTAGAAGCTGCAATGAATGTCACAAGACAAAGTATGTATGAATTATTGAGTGGAAAATAGTCATTTCATTGAAAGATTGCATCTGAAACACTGGAGTTTTGTAAGGGGTTATTGGAAAAAGTCAAGAGGATTCAAACAACTGGATTACTGATTGAGATCATTGTTTGGGACATATGAAATTATTATAGATATGCAATGATGATAAGTAAGTATAAACTTGCAATGATGATAACTAAGTATAAATCTCCCATGATTGATTGTTCTAACAAGTGGACCTACCTGGTGTAAATAAATGTTCACTTTACATGCCTTCATGTTGTTTGGCTGGTAGCCACAGGAGTTAGTTGAACCTAAATTCAAGTGTACAAGAAATGTCTTTATTATTATTATTTTGAATCACACAAAATCCAACTCCAAGCCCTCATCCTGCTTGGCTGGCAGTAACTTCAATTTAGGTCATTATGCTCTAACCAGGATGACATAGTGAATCAGGAGGCTTATTTTTGTGCCCCCAAGTGGGACAAAGCCTTTTTTTAAATCATTGTTTTGCCTAATAGTTCACTAAAGACAAGAGGCAACGTGGTTTCCAGACCTCCATTTGGCTACTAGAAACTTATTCTTGGAGTCCCTTGCTGAGAATCTTGGCCCTCTAGCCATTCTAGTTGGAAGACCTTGCTATTTCCTTAGGGCACAGCCAGGATACAGCTAGAGCAAGGATTTGTAATGCCCAGATACCCACCTACATCAATTACCCATCCTCTTTCCATTTATTTCCCTTGAAGACCAGAGAGGGAAGATGGCTTAGGCAAGCTACTGGGAAGCAACCAGCAACCAAAGGAGGTAGTGACCAAGGGAGGGCACAGGAGGTTGCAATGGAAGGGATGGTTGCCTGTAGAAAACAATGCAGACGAGGACACTTAAGGTTGGGAAAGGGTAGGATGAAGTTGAAAAGTGTTCATCTCATTCATTAGGGTCAGACATTAACAGCCAAGGATTCTGATGGAAAATGAGGCTGAAGGCAGAGAGAGAGAGAGAGAGAGAGAGAGAGTGTGATGGGGTGTGATGGAGAGGAAGAGAGAAAAGAATGAACAGTTGCACAGTACAGGCAGTGCTTGATCTACAAAGGAATCTGGAGCACAAAAGTCATAAACTGACAGCTTAGTGACATGTTTTGTTTGGTTGAATTAGAAGAAATAATTTTAACTTTGGATCAATTACCAGCGTTTAAAAAACAAGAAATTCCACAAGCTCTAGATTCTGCTTTCTCTGGAGAGCTAGCAGTACCTAGGCAGCAATCTGAATGGGAGCAGATGGTCAGAGCTAGGTCCTGAGCCAGAGTCCCAACCAGTTTCACTCATTAAAGCACCTGTCTGGCCCCTGAAGGCAGTTGGGTTTGCAAACCCACCTGTGTTGTCAAAATGAGAGGAAAATTTTAACCTCTTTGTCTTTTGTTTTCCAATTTAAAATAGCTGAGAGAGAGGCACACATACGGAGGCTTCTTTCTTTTATGCCAGGAGACAAAGAGTACTTGGGGGCAGCCTGAGACCCAAGAGAGGGTTCTTACCTTCTCAACTCAGAAATTCTTTACCCATCCTCACAAAGTTACAAAGAGTTTTTAAGGGTAGAGGAGCTCCAAGACTAGTACATGCCATCCCTATTTTGTGAAGAGATTGTGGGTCAAAGTTACTTTGTATGCCAGTTCTTTGGGACAGTGAATTTTCCCACAGAAATAATGTTCAAAGTTGACACACAACCCCATAAGGTTAGGAAGAAGGTTAAATAAGAAAATATATCTGTCCTACAGTTGGTCCCAGGAGGAAGGAGGAGAACGGACTTTCAAATGTCCAGGGCTTGTTCAACTATCACCTTTATTCATTCCCAAGTTATACCATTAACCTTAACAGAAGCACAGCATCCCCTAAGCATTCAGGACGATCATAATTAATGACACTAAACTGTACATGTGAAGATTGTTGAAATGTCAAATATTTTGTTACACAAATATTTACCATAATTTAAAAAATTGAAGGACATAGTAGGTCCAGGGTTGTCTTTGGGCAAAAATTTGAAATAAGCTAAATTTGATTTTGGCCTTTCAGCATCTCTTTTTAGCATCCTTTCTTCTCATTGACAGTGTACCAAGTAGAACTTTTTTCCCTGAGTCTTTGGACCTGCACCCCTCCCTAAAGATACCAGCTCTTCATCCACTAGTCAGATCCCATAATGAGGAGGAATTTTTTTTTTTTTTTGTAATTTGGGTGGAAGTTTACAGAACAAATTCATTTTCCATATAACAGTTCATACACATTTTATTTGACATTGATTGCAATCCCCATAATGTAACAGCCCTCTTCCCACTTCCTCCCTGTGGTTACCTTTTTCCTGTGTCCTTTCCTATGCATTCCTGCCCTCTGAGCTATCTCCCTGTGCAAATACTGCCCTTCTGATCTCCCATGATTGATTGTTCTAACAAGTGTACCTACCTGGTGTAAATAAATGTTCACTTTATATGCCTTCATGTTGTTTGGCTGGTAGCCACAAGAGTTAGTTCAATTTCAGGCCCAAAGGGTGACTAGGGACCGTAGCCTTGGGAGTTTCACCAGTCTCTATCAGAACAGTAAGCCTGGTCTTTTTTATGATTTTGAGTTTTGTTCTACATTTTTCTCCTACTCTATCCAGATCTTCTACACTGATCCCTTTCTGAATGGTTGACAGTGGTAGTCTGGCACCATCTAGTTCTTCTGGTCTCAGGATCATGTAGGCTGAGGTTCACATGGTCCACTAGTCCCTTGGACTAATTGTTATCATGCATCTTTGGTTTTCTTCATTCTTCTTTTCAGTGCCCAGGCAATTTGCATTGTATATGTCAGAATATGCCAAGGGCCATCAATATCAGTTAAATACTTATTTAAAATGCACATTCCTAGCCCCATCCTGGACTTAATGGTTCAGAATTTCTGAGGCTGATGCCCAGAAACCTACACTTTTAACAAACATCCTAAGTGATTCTGATACGCAGAAAATTTGGGAACTTGGGAAGAATACAGTTAGTGCAGTGGTCCTTAACCAGGGAAGATTTTGCTCCCCAGGGGACTTCTGGCAAGGTCTTGAGACATATTTGGTTGTCACAATTTGGTCAGGGGTTTGCTACTGGCCTTTACTGGGTCAAGGCTTAAGGATGTGACTAAACATCCAGCACCGCAGAGGACAGCCCGATAACAAAGAATTATCATGCCCAGAGGTTAAATAGTACCAAGGATTGGAAACCCCAAGTCAATGTGATGAAGGGCATGATCCTGGGATGTGAATTAGAATGTTGAATGGAAAAATAAACAATTGTTCAGTAATTTGACTCTTATAAGTTTAACTTAAGCTTCTAATTTTCTCAGGTTTTCTTCTTTCTCCACAGACTCTCTAAAAATTACAGTGCACCCATCAACTCCTAGCAGTACTTCTGTGGCTTTCAGATTAGGATGCCAAGGGTAGGGGATGGAAGTGAAGCAAATGAGCCATGCATTGCTAGGAGTCACTTGAAGATCACATATGTCCATGTTAACACCAGCTTCTACTTTAATTCAAGTATGTTGTTGTTGTT
>NW_006921613.1:10165077-10170414 GCF_000298275.1 Orycteropus afer afer
CAATCCTACTTCCGTAGTGATACTGCCTTGGAAACCCAAGGAGGGGTCGCTATGAGTCAGGGCTGACTCGATGGCACATAACAACAACAACAACACCAGGCTCTATCAGACCAGCAAATCTGATCTTTTTTTTTTTTTTTTTTTATGATTTTGAATTTTATTCCACATTGTTCTCCCACTGTATTCAGGATGGCCTGCAACAATCCCCCTCTGAGTGGTTAACAGTGGTAGCCGGACACCAACTAGTTCTTCTGGTCTTATGGTCATATAAGCTGAGGATCACATGGTCTACTAGTCCCTTGGACTAATTGTTTTCATGCATCTTTGCTTTTCTTCATTCTTCTTTGCTCTGGACAATGAGAGACCCACTGTTGCATCTAGATGGCCGCTTGTAAACTTTTAAGACCCCAGTCACTATTAACTAAAGTAGGATGTAGAACAATGTTTTTGTGTAGTATGTTGTGCCAATTGAGCTTGATGTCCCCTGTGACCATGGTCCCGAGCCCACAGGCCCAACTATTTGCTCCCTCAGGGTAGCTTGCTGTGGCCAAGAAGCCACCACAACCTTGTCCCTTGTCATCTCTGCTATACATCCAGAAATTCTTACAGCATATGCAAATATGCTTATAGAAACATTGTCTGCCAACCATATATGTGGTCATGGGCACATTACCCCCTGCCTAGACAAACGTAATCATTCAGCCTGTTTACCCATTTATCCACCCATGGATCAATGCTTGCCATCACTGACAACACAGAACTGTACATGCAAAAGGATTCCTCTTTATTGTCTGTACCATATACCTCTCTATATCTTTCTCTTTCTCAATGCCACAATGTTGATCACTCACTTTTGGTACATTGCCCTTCCCTTCACCCAAATAAATACTTGTCTCTACCTATATAGCAGTGCCTTGCCCCCAATCCCTGGTAACCAACAAAGAAAGTTTCCTTCCATATATAAACCTTTCCTTGACTTTTTACAATAGTGAACTAATAGAATATTTGTTCTTCTGTGATTGACTTATTTCACTCAGCATAATGTCCTCCAAGTTCATCCACGTGATGCAGTGTTTCCCAGATTCTACATTATTCTTTAGAATTATATAGTATTCCATTGTGTGTATGTACTACAGTTTGGTTATCCATTCTTCTGTTGATGGGCACCTAGGTTGTTTCCATCTCTTTGCTATTGTAAATAGTGCTGCGATGAACATGGGCGTGCATGTATCTGTTCTTCTCCTGGCTCTCATTTCTTTAGAATATATACCTAATAATGGGATTGCTGGATCAAATGGTATTTCCAGTTCCAGCTTTTTAAGGAATTGGCATACTGCTTTCCACAGTGGTTGTATCATTTGACAGTCCCACCAGTAGTGTGAGAGTCCTGATCGCTCTGCATCCTTGCTAACATTTGTTATTTTCTGTCCTGTTGAACTTTGCTATTAGTGCTGGGGCAAAGGCTATAAATCTTTATGGAAGCAGACTGCCCCATATTTCTTCTATGGAGCAGTTGGTGGGTTTGAACCAGTGAACTTCCAGCTAACTTGCAAATGCCTTACCCACTATACCATCAGAGCTCCTAACTGCAGTGTGCAGTATTTTCAAACTTATTTGATCCATTTCTAATGGAGATAGTATTCCTTGAAAACACTTTGGGAAACTCTGCTGTTACAGCTTGCAGTTGAAACTAAAACAAACCAAACTCATTGCCATGGACTCAGATCTGACTCATAGCCACCCCTCCTTGGGTTTCCAAGGCAATATCATTACCAAAGTAGATTGCCCAACCTTCCTTTCGAGGAGTGGCTGGTGGGTTTGAACCGCCAGCCTTCTGGTTAGCAGTCAAATGCCTTAGGCATTATGCCACCAGAGCTCCCACAGTTGAAACTAGGAAATGAATAATAATACAATTATTATAATATATTATAAAACAAACTAGGAAATGTTATATGCTTTTAGAAAATAGCTAAGCAAATCAGTGCAGTGAACTCCAAGAGGTAAAGATAACTTCTACCTGGGTGAACAGGGAAAACTTACAGGAAAGATGGCATTTGAGAGAGTCCCTAAAGGTTGGATGGAAGTTTAACCACAAAAAAGGGTATACCAGTTGGAGGGGACATAAATGAGGAATTGTAAGTTCTATATAGCCACTCCTCAGAAGGAAGGTTGGGCAATCTACTTGCATAGTGATACCGTCTAGGAAACCCAAGGAGGGGTCGCTATGAGTCGGGTCCGACTCAATGGCACCTAACAACAACAACAACATATAGGGGAAAGCACTGATTTTAGTTTGACAAGAGTAGAGGCTGCTTGGAACAGGCTAGTGGACAGTACTGTTAAAATGTGAGCCAGATTATAACCTCAACCAAAACCAAACTGACTGCCATTGAGTCAATTCTGACTCATAGCCACCCCCATTGGGTTTACAAGGCTGTAAATCTTTACAGAAGAAGATTGTCCCATCTTTCTTCCACAGAGCAACTGGTAGGTTCGAACCATGAGCCTTTCGGTTAGCAGCCAAATGCCTTAACCACTATACCACCAGAGCTCCTCGTGAACCAGATTATTTGTTGTTATGTGCTATTGAGTCAGACCTGACTCATAGCGATCCCTCCTTGGGTTTCTGAGGCTGTATCACTACGGAAGTAGATTGCCCAACCTTCCTTCTGAGGAGTGGCTGGTAGGTTTGAACCGCTAGCCCTCTGGTTAGCAGTCAAGTGCCTTAGGCACTATGCTACCAGAGCTCCTGAACCAGATTATAGCAGGTGTTAAATATAAGGCAAAGCCGTGTAGATGTTTAAGCAGAGGCATGACAGGATCACGAGGAATCATTTGAACTTAAGAAGAGAGTGAATGGAGGTGGGGAAATGCTTTAAAAAGGCTGTTGCAGCCATCGTTGAGGTGGGAGGTATCTATATTAAGGTTCATAATAGAGGGAATGGAGTAAAGATGCAATTGGTAGAGATATTTATTTTGGAAGAATAATTAGATGAAGAGGGCAAAGGGAAACAGCAGAATCCAGTCTAGTGTACCTGAGGTTTAGAGACACAATGCCCAGAATAGATATGGAGGTTGGGGAAAAGAGATGCCAGAAAAAGATATAGGGATCACAAGGGGAGAAGCAGTATTGAAGGACATGGTTAGAGGTTCAATTTCCTACATGTTGAGCTTGAGGTCACAGAGAGTTATCTAGACTAGAGGGAGGTGTCCAATAGGCAGGCAGAGTTGGGAAGAACATCAAGCCTGCTGTGCATTTTGTGGATCAAGCCAAGAGATTGGACATCCTTATCGGACAACTGTCCCATTGAACCAAAGAGATTTTAGGTGATTTTTGAGGGTGGCAAAGAATAGAGTATCTCTTGATATTATACAATAGAAATCATCTTCTCTGATGTTAAGTTTTTTCCATTGTAGAAGAAGAAAACTCTTACATATGTACTTTAGATATTTAAGTTGTATAAATACGCTTTTGTATTGTTTCATTGAATTTTAAAGAGGCAATGATTAATATCCCCTTTCATCATTCTTGCATAAACCATACCCATATTGCCTCATCAATGATGCCTTGTTTCAATTTCTTTAAAGTGGAGTGAGAATTTAGAGACATCTTCGAAAGAATCTGAGTACAGAACCATTTTCATTTTTTCAGTCTGTCACAGAGTTGTCTTATCCACAATTAATTTAATATTATTTTTAAATGCAACTTGCCTTCATGGAATCTTTCCAAAGCTTTTGACTTTTCATTCATATGACCACCCTCTTTTTGTCCACACTCATGTTTTATCAATTTGTTTGAATTATGTAATTTCAATAGCAATCATAACTGCCATAAATAGGTATGGAACAAACATAGCTGGATTCCTGGTAAGCTCACAATTCAAATAGTGGCAGCAGGAAAGGTCGGCCATACCAGTAACCTGCTGGCTTCAAATAAGATGGTTAAGTGGAGGTCCATTAAGAGAGTTTCTACTACAGTATTGTAGGATAAAAATTCAACAACTTGATTTGTTGATATATCAAAAAATACATTTCTGATTTTTGTTACTGCATATACATATGTTGTTGAATCGTGGTATTCGACCAGCATGTTTTACATTGCCTGTTTGGTTGTTTTTTCCTGTGAAATTTAACAGCAACATCTTGCCCTTGAAGAATAGACAGCATTTAATGAATACTCTTGTACTTAGCTTCCAAATGGTTTCTGTTCAGAGAAAGTGATATATAGAGAGTGCCCCAAGGCAACCCAGAAAATGAAACACACAGCTAGGAATATAGCAGATATTCCAACTGCTTGTGCAGAATCGTATTCAAGACCCTCCCTTCAGGAGATGAAACTACATCAGCAATTAGGCGGGTATCTCTGGGGATGGAAGTTGAAATTTAGAAACTCATCTACTGGCCCTAAGCCTCTTCTTCTATAAAGAAAGTAAAAAAACATGAGAGATTCAGTTCTCCCAACTGTTGTCAGTGCTTTTACCAGTTTAAGAGTAAGTGAAGATGCTCTGTTTTTTGTTTCTCTTAATAATAATCTGCATATTTTAGGATGTTTCTGTATCTTCATAGAATTTTTAAGAAAATTCTTAAAAATTTAAGATTTCAGCCACTCCTCAGAAGGAAGACTGAGCAATCTATTTCCATAGTGATACCGCCTCGGAAACCCAAGGAGGGGTCGCTATGAGTCAGAACCGACTCCATAGCAGTGACATTAAACAAATGAGAATGAAGTTTGTTACAAGGACAGGTGTAATATGTCCTTGGTAGCTTTTGTTTTTTATTGGAAAAAAAAATATGTCTTTCTCAGGTGTGATGATGTTAACTATTAGAAATAGACTCTAACGAAAATCAGTTTGGATTTACATATCCATTTGCCAGAATTCAGGCTACTCCACTCAACAAAATGAATATATCTTTGTTATTATTTACCCAGGTCTCCAAGGGACCCAAAGGCCTCTCCAATTTTCGTGAATGAGATTATTTTCTTAATTATATTTAAAATAAATGGAAAAGTAAGAGATGCATATGGGAGGATAAACAGTAAGAACTGTTTACTAACTTCTTTTTTTTTTTTTTTAATTTTGTTGTGATTTGGGTGAAAGTTTACAGAGCAAATTCATTTTCCATACAGCAGTTCATACACATTTTGTCTCATGAATTGACTACAGTCTCCCACAATGCAACTCTTGTCAGTGCTTTTACTAGTTTAAGAGTAAATGAAAATGCTCTGGTTTTTTTCCCTCCCCAAAGTTACCTCTTCCTGTGTCCTTCCCTCCCATGCACTCTGGCCCCTTGAGCTGTCTCCCTGTGCATACTCAGCCCTTCTATTCTTCCATAATT
>NW_006921613.1:10171575-10172087 GCF_000298275.1 Orycteropus afer afer
AAACCATTGCAGTTGTGTTCATGTGACTCATAGGGACCCAATAGAGGTTGCTCCAAACAATATCAAAACCTGTGGATGATTCATGAAAGATGAGATCTGAGAAAGAGCCACTTGGTTTGGCCATTTCTCTCCTTCCATTCCCTCTTCACTAGGATATTAAATTAATTTTCCCAACAAAATACACCATTGAATACTCTGTACCTCCACCATCTCCTCTTGCCTCTCAGTGAATGACACCTGCCATTTGTCCAAATAAGAAATCTGGGAATCCTTCTAGACCACTAACTCTCTCTTACCACATCCAGATTTTCATTATCTTGTCCTCTTGATTCTACCTTTAGGGCATGTCACTTACACACCAACTTTTTTCCATTCCCACAGCAAATTTTTAAGGTGGGGACTGTAGTATGCAAACAATCAAAAACAAACCCAAACCCACTGCCATCGAGTTGATTCTGACACATAGCAACCTCCATTGGGTTTCCAAGGCTGTAAATCTTTTTTTTTTTTTT
>NW_006921613.1:10178477-10189216 GCF_000298275.1 Orycteropus afer afer
TTTTTTTTAATGATTTTGAGTTTTGTTCCACCTTGTTCTCTCACTCTATCCAAGATCTCCTACTGAGATCACCCTCCAAGTAGTTGACAGTGGTAGCCGGGCACCATCTAGTTCTTCTGGTCTCATAGTCATATAAACTGAGGATCACATGGTGTACCAGCCCCTTGGGCTAATAGTTTCCATGCATCTGACTTCTCTTTGTTTAATTCTTTCTTTATTGTATTTTCTGAAATGTAAAAGGTAATATCTACTCATTTGGAGGAAAATTCAAGGAGTAACCTTCTTTTGGGTAATAGTTAGCAGTAATTGTTTGTTTTATATTCTTTCAGATATTTTCTAAGCATTCCATATATATATATAAACCAAACTCACTGCTCTCAAGTTGAATCCCACTCATAGTAACCCCTCCTTGAGTTTCTGAGGCGGTATCTTTACAGAAGTAGATTGCCCAGTCTTCCTTCCAAGAGTGGCTGGTGAGTTTGAGCCACAAGCCTTCTGGTTAGCAGTCAAATGCCTTAGGCACTATGCCACTACAGCCCTTATTTATATATATGCACAAGTATAATGTTGACAAATGAAGATTATACTGTGTGCACTGTTTTGTAACATACTTTTTGAGTAATTGATGAAAGCTCCTTGCGTGTCAGTACATGCTGATCCCCTGTATTGATCCCATTACAGTGACACCATAGTGTCCCCAAGGTTGGGAAACACTTGTTCCTCTATTGAGAGACAATTCCTCAACTTCCTGACCCTGGTGAAGAGACTTTCTTTCCTGCACTATTTCAGTTACTATCTTCTCCTGTCTCTTTGCTACTCTCCTCACCTCCACAAATCTGCTTCCCCAAACATGACCCCTGGGAAGTGGGTGCTTCCAGGACAAGGAGATCTTGGTCCTCTAGGAATATGCTTTTCCACTTATTTGATGATGGACATACAATGATCCATCAAGACAGACCATTTCATCGAGGAAAGTGGGGCTTGTAAGCAAGATACCTGACCCTATTTATACAGCAACAACTCACCCTGCAGTGTATGTGTGTGTATGTAAATGTGAGTGTGTGTGCTACTTTAAAAAGCAAAACCTGTATTTTTGCCTAAGGTATTTCTATTAGAGAATGATGCTGGAACAAAAGAACTTAAACATATTAGTACTATTTTTGAAATGAATTCTAATGTACCGTTTTGGCTGGAAATTGATGTCTTCTACAATACAGACTAGCTTATTTAGAGCTAGAGAGGATGACATCTGTATAAACTCTTGGTTTTTCTTTCACCATTCAACTCAGGTTCTCGAAGTCAAAAAAGTTGTATGTGATTACCTTACACAGATGAGAGAAAAAAAGCATGAAACCTGAGGAGAGAACCCCAGGCAGGCAAGGTCTTCTTTCTTTCACCCACTGACCAGTATGGCTTTGTTGGAGAGCACTTGACAAAACCTGGTACTTCAGCCAGGAAAGGAACTTTATGTCTTAGGGTGGAGGAGAACCCAGCAAGAGCCTGAGCTCTTTTCATTCAGGTTTTCTTTTAGTTTCTCAAATGATGTTTAATTCTTATTCTGGCCAAATAAAGAGATACTTGGGAAGGATTTTGATTTGAAAATAAAATTTCTTTGAATTACTGAAAGTTTGAAATAAATTCCTGGAACTTTTGAGAGTAACTCTAACTGCACCCTCTGTAATCCCTAAAATATACATTGTAGATAGATAGATGGCTCACGGGAACTAACACACCCCACAACCATGTCAGCATAATGTTTGACTATTGAGATCAAAATTATTTCAAGGATTTCTTCTCAGTTCCACCAAATGCAAAAATCCAAAACCCAAACTCACTGCCATCAAGTCGGTTTCTGAGGCAGTATCATTACGGAAGTAGATTGCTCAATCTTCTTTCCAAGGAGTGGCTGGTGGGTTTGAACCACCAGCCTTCTGGTTAGCAGTCACATGGCTTAGGCACTACTCTACCAGAGCTCCCATCAAATGCAAAGGTGAATAATAATAATAATAATAAAGCTAACCAGTCTGGAGTATCTGTAAGCTGTTCACATAAAAACAAAGAAATCCTTATTCAAAGCTAGGTCTTAAATTCTTTGTGTTTTATGAGAAACAGCAATGAGTTGCAAAATTCTGTGAAAAATAAAGGCTAAGACTGTGAGCACCAAATCATTGTGCCTTGTCCAATGATAGAGAGGTGTTGTAGGAGGGAATGTTCCATTCTGAATGTATTGCCCAGACAGCAAGAAAGACAAGCAGAGTGAGGAGGGGGAAAGAGCCATGCAGGGAACCCCATGAAACAAAGGAAAGAGATTCTGGCCTGGGTGGTATGTGGTGAATTTCCAAATCTCCCTACAGACAGTGTTAAGAATCAGATTTCCTAACTAGGATATCACCTATGTGAAGAAGGAGGAAGAGGAGGAGGTGGGGAAGAGGAAAGTGGGGAGAGAGAGAGAGCCCAGGGGGAAGGAAGAGGAAGGATGTCGACATTGCTGTGGGCGGCCCTTGGGCCCTGGTGAAGAGCAAGTATTGATCCTGGAGGCCTCCAGGAAGCATAATGTGCACACTCATGGGTAATTTATTTATTTATGATTTATACCCTGTCGACTTCCAGAAAGGTTTTGAGGTGGCTCACCCGCGAGTGAGTTAAAGCTTCCCACACACACTGAAGAACTCTGAGAAAGTGAAAGAGCAGAAACTCTGTGAGTCATCACCCAACTGTTTAAGTAAGTTATGAGCTGGGCTGTTTCTTTCAGAATTAGATGTCCACAGATGCTGTCAACACTCACCAGTAGAAATTCTGACGCAGTAAAACCTCATGTAGTTGACGTCACTAGGCAGTCATTGAATTTTATAGGTATCTGAAGCTTCCACCTTTAGAAACCACACTTCTCAAATTTTAGTAAAATTTACATGGAAACCTTTGAATAATGAAGATGATGTATTTTTTTGTCTTCATAGATAGTTGACATTGACTGGATTTTTTTTTTCCTTGAACAGGAAAATGTCAGGGTTTTTTCCTTTCCTAGATCTATGATTTATTTGTTTTTTAAATGATAAATTATTGAGATGTAATTCTCATAATCATAAAATTCACCCTTGAAGTGTACAATTCAGTGGTGTCTAGTATATTGATAGGATTGTGCAACCAGCACCACTAATTTTGGAACATTTTCATTACCCTAAAAAGAAAGTCCATGCTCATTAGCAGTCACTCCTTATTCTTCCCTCACCCCAGTTCCTAGAAACCACTTTTTGTCTATAGATTTGCCTATTCTGGACCTTACTTATAAGTGGCATCATATAATATGGGGTCTTTTTTGACTCGTTTCTTTTACTCAGCCTGATATTTTCAGTATTTTTTCATGTGGTAGCATGTATTGGTACTTCCTTTTTATTGCTGAGCGATATCCTATTATGTGGATATGCCACATTTTGTTTATCCATTCATTTGATGGACATTTGGGCTGCTCCTACTTTTTGGCTATTATGAGTAATGCTGCTATGATCATTTGTATACAAGTTACTATGTGGACATATGTATTCATTTCTCTTGGGTATAAGCCTAGAAGGGGATGCTGATAGGAATTTAGCTGCCTTTATTTTTCTGTCAAGGAGCCCTGTTAGTGCAGTAGTTAAGCACTTGGCTGCTAACCGAAAGGTTGGAACCCACCAGCCATTCCTGGTAGAAAAGCCATAAATGTTACAGCCTCCTAGGAAACCTATTGGCAGTTCTACTCTGTCCTATAAGTTTGCTATGAGTCAGAATTGACAACATTTTTTTGGCAGACATGGAACCGTCATTTTAACAATCATTGCGCTGTGCTGGGATGCAGAGCAGGCTCTCAGGAGCTAATGAGTGTGATGGGTTGTTGTTACTGAAGTCCAGGCCCCCAAATGGCTGAGCATTTTGAATCTGATATCTGCACTTTCACAAATTTTCTGATTCCTTCTGTTCAGTCAGCTGTCACTTTTTGCTTTTGACAGTGATCCTGCCTCTGTTGTTGTTGTGGTTGTTAGGGGCCATCGAATTGATTTTCTACTCAGCAATAGCATTGCCTTATAGAGTTTTCTGTTGTTGTTATGTGCCATCGAGTTGGACTCAAAACTCATTAGCAACCCCTCCTTGGGTTTTTGAGGGGGTATCATGACGGAAGTAGATTGCCCAACCTTCCTTCCAAGGAGTGGCTGGTGGGTTTGAACCTCCAGCCTTCTAGTTAGCAGTCAAGTACCTTAGGCACTATGCTACCAGAGCTCCTTAGAGTTTTCTAGGCTGTAGTAAAGACAGGAGCAGATCACCAGATCTTTCTCCTAAGCTTGGAGGACCCAATACTCTGAAGAAGAACTGGTGCAACTGTATCTACATCTACATCAAGAGTAAATAGGCTCTGAATATAGGACAGAGGTGCTGTCTTAGGAGAGAAATACAAGCATGCACCTTAGTGTTAATTTAATCTTATCTAAATCTTTGGGCACTTCTGTTTTCTCAGTCATGTTTGGGTATTTGTAGTTGTCTGATATGAGACCTCCATTGAGTTGTTATTGTAGAAAGCCTGCTTTCAGATAATAGCAATTGAAATGTTACTTTGCTGCTGAACTCAACTAAATCTAGAAAGAAACCTTTCACAGAGCTCTCCTCTGGTAGGAAAGGAGCAGCAGAGAATAAATTAGGCCCTGATTCCTCAGCTGCCATCTGCAAAGCACAGACGAAGAGGCCTCTGTATCACTTAGGATTTGTTTACCACAAAAATTCAAATAACTAGAGCTTATATATAAGGCAAAGGTTTATTTATTTAATTTTTTGCTCATGTGAAAGAAGCCCAGGGCTGGCTTGGTGGTTTCACAGTCATCAATAACTTAGGCTTCTTTCATCTTTCTGCTCCACTGCCCTTCACAAAGGGCTCCCAATCTCAGGGTCACCGGAGATTGCAACATGGCCACTGGAGCGCCTACCATCACATCCATTTTCCAGGGCAAGGACAACATGGCACACCTCCTGGCTGAGTTAGTGCCTTTCTAAATATCTTTCCTGGAAGTCCCCCCAATGCCTTCTTCTTATATTAGTCTCTTGGCTTTAAGGGAAATAGTAATTTTAAAGCTCAGTATATTGGGGGTTCTGTAGGTAAACAAGGAAGAAAAGGGAAAGGAAAAAAAATGGTCAAAAGGATAGGTAGGCAGTCCACAGGAAGCCCTGGCTTCCTAGGAGCTTTTGGTTTAAGATGGACAAGACAAAGGTGCAGAGCCGCTTCAAAGTTTATAGGCTTAGATTGTTGAAAAGGATGATTTTTGCTAATGGCTGAATTGTCCCCCTCAGTTCTTCAATGGGAGCCATATGGGATCCAGAACATTGAAGGAAATTAATGTTATAAACAGACTTCCCTTAGGTTTTATGGGAATGTTTGCCCATCTACATGGTATCACCTACTCCTTTTGGTTCCCATTGTTGTACTCATGAATGCCATTGGTCATCACAGGTTTTCAGGGAAATGATTAGAGTGTCAGAGTTTAGTTGGTGGGTGGAGAAGAAAAGAAGCTGCTTGACTTCTGTGAGAATCTATGAGAATCCATGAGAACTAGACTCATTATTAGCTACAACCAACTGACCTCTCCTTGCCCCTAGAAACTTCCTTTAGTTCTTCTATTTATTATTATTATTATTATTATTATTAATTTTTTATTGTGATGTCAGTGCAAATTTACAAAGCAGATTTGTTTTACACACAAGAGTTCGTGCACATTTGGTTTCACAGCCCGATTACAATCCCCAACCATAAAAAGCTCTCCTCCATCTCCTCCCTGTGACTGTCTCTTCCCTGTTCCCTTCTTATCTATGCATTCCTGTCTGTACAGCTTCTCCTATCTTTTTCATTACCTACGTGTGCCTAAGGCACTTGACTGCTAACCAGAAGGCTGGCGGCTCAAACCCATCAGCCACTCCTCGGAAGGAAGGTTGGGCAATCTACTTCCCTAGTGATACTGCCTCGGAAACCCAAGGAAGGGTCGTATGAGTCCGGTTGACTCGATGGCAAACAACAACAACACATTGAACTATGTATCTTTGTAGAAAGTCATTACTTAGATTACTAATAAATAATAAGACAGTCATTACTACTTAGATTACTAATAAGTCATCTCATTCTAATGGACTTTAATTGGAAATAGAGATCTTCCTTGGACTCTTTTGTCTTCAGTTGAAATAGCTGAGAGTTTTTTTATTATTGTTATTTGTTTATTTTTAATTTTTTTATTGTGATTTGGGTGACTTCACAGAGCAAATTTATTTTCCATATAATAGTTCATTCACAGTTTGTTTCATGACATTGACCGCAATCTCCACAATATAACAGCTCTCTTCCCACTTCCTCCCTGTAGCTACCTCTTTCCTGCGTCTTTCTTTTCTGTGCATTCCTGCTCCCTCTCCTCACCCCCAGCAATCTCCTTGTGCAAGCATTGCCCTTCTGTTCTCCCAAAATTTATGGCTCTAAGGCTTGTCTCTACCTGATGTTAATGTTCACTTTATATACCTGTCTGTTGTTTGGCTGGAAGCCATGGGAGTGAGTTTAATTCCAGACCTGAAGGGTAACTACGGGTCATAGTCTCAGTGGTTTCATCAGGCTCTATCAGACCAGCAAACCTGCACCCCCCCCCTTTTTTTAATGATTTTGAGTTTTGTTTTACATTGTTCTCTCACTCTATCCAGGATCTCCTGCACTGATCCCTTTCCGAGTGATTGACAGTAGTAGTTGGGCACCATCTAGTTTTTCTGGTTTCATGGTCATATAGGCTGAGGACCATATGGTTTACTAGTCTCTTGGACTAATTGTTTCCATGAGTCTTTGGTTTTCTTCATTTTTCTTTGGTTTGGATGAGGAGAGACCATTGTTGCATCTAGATGGCTGCTTGCAAGCTTTTAAGGCCCCAGTCGCTACTCATCAAAGTAAGATGTAGAACAATGTTTTTGTGTAGTATGTTATGCCAGTTGAGCTTGATGTCCCCTGTGACCATGGTCTCAAGCCCACAGGTCCAACTACTTACTCCCTCAACGTGGTTGGCTGTGGCCAAGAAGTTATCATAACATTTCCCCTTTTTAGCTCTATTGTATCTTTGGATATTCTTACAGCACACACAAATACAAATGAAGAAGTATAGTCTGACAACCTTGTATATGGTCATGGGTATATTCCATTTTGCCTAGACATACCTGCCCATTCAGCCTGTCTACCCATCTATTTACCCAAAGAGTAATGTTTGTTATCACTGACAACACAGTATTATATATGTAAAAGGGTTTATCTTTGTTGTGTGTACCTCCCGTGTACCTCTCTGTGTCTTCTTCTTCCTCAGTGCCACTGTGTTGATCAAAAGAGCTGAGAGATTTAAAAAAGAGTACAAGCTATAAAATAAGAACATTGAATGTGAGATCCTGTTTGAATTGCATTCTCAAAGTGTACCTTTCAGTGGTATAAGAACATTATTTGAATTTGATTCATTAACTGTGTTAGAATTTGTTAGGAACTAGGTGTCTGTGACAGAGTGAATGGTTTAGCAAATTTCTGTGCTTGTTTAGGGTTCTGTGATATAGTGTGGCCTTGGACAAATTATGTAAATCCTTCATGAATAAGGATGTTGGAACAGATAGTTTCTTCCAACACAGAAGTTTTATGAGTCTAGTGTTATTTTTATTTTTTAAAACACTGATAAGAAAAGTCACCTCTTTCTAGCTCTGATCATGACGCCCCTGTCATTTAGTCCTGAAGCTGCTCTATTGAAGGATCGTGCTGCCACCCACCATAATATTTCCACTTATACAAACTTAGGTTTGGTCCTGATTATTTATAATAATAATATTTAAGAATCTCTACATGGTCTCCAGATATACCAAAAAGGCAAATGTTTCTTCCAACCCTGAAACTTACTTGATTTGGGCACTTGGGAGAATCTAACTCATCATTAGAAGAATTTCTTTGAATTAGATCTTACACATTTCATGGATAGTCTCCATTCCTGCATCCCCAGGGACTGTGATTTGGCCATTATCTCCCATTTCTCCTGTTATTGTCAACCTTTCCATTATATGAGTATATTCAATCTGTTTCATCCTTAAAATAACCTCCTCCACTTAGCTTATCTTTCCTCTTTTGTTAAAATATAAATATCTCAAAAGAAAAACAAAAACAAAAGAAGTACACTCACTGTTTTACTTCCTCACCTCACTCTGAATCTCCTGCCATCTGGCTTCTGCTCCTATTACTACTCTACTGTTATTGCTCCACCAAAGCCAACAGTTAAAGCCAACCATTAAAGCCACCAGTCACCAAAATTCCAGTGGCCATTCTCCAGCCCTCAGCCTTTGACTGTCTCTGCTGCCCTGAATTCAGCTGATAACTTCTTCCTTGGGAGTCTGTGAGCCCTTGACCCCCAAAGTATCATACTATCCTAGTTTTCCATCTATATTTCTACCTTTTGTTTTATGTCTTTAGCAGACTCTTCTCTGCCTGGGGTTTAAATGTTGAGTGATACCAAACAAGCCATTTAACTTTTTAATCTATGAAAAACAGAGAGCTTGGAATGGATAATCTAAAAAGGTCCCTTCAAGCTCTAGCATCTTTTTAGTCATATTATCAGGAGTCAGAATCACTAATTTGAGCTACAGAGAACTCTTGTGTCTCTTGTAAAAAAAAGTGTAATGAGAGATGATTAACATTTGGGCTACAATTGTTGGCTGCTTCTTTTTCAGAGAAATCATAAAAGCTGAAAGGAAGTATGGCATCATTCAGCACTTTATCACTCTGTGGGAGACTGACTAATATGAATTGTGGTTTCAGCATGATGGAACAACTGACCATTCTTGTAGGACTTCAGTGCTGTGACGCTGAGGGAGAGTCATACGAATGAGGTTCTTTGATCACTATGGTCTCTAAACATGACCACATAGTCCTCAAGAACTGGGAATACTGAAATCACCAACATACTGATGCTCCTGATGGGGACATCATATTTAGTTAAGCATGGCAGCTGATGTAAAAAATACTGCCCTTTTCAATTGGCCTTTCTCAGTAACAATTAAATGGTATTCATAGTTTTAAAGAGTAATTTGCTTACATTCTATGCTTACATTCAGGATTTCAGAATTTAATATGAAAAGCAGGAAAAAGAGCAAAAGTTTCAGGGTATTTGAGTCATTAACAGGGTGTGGGTCCAGACACCATTGGGTAGGGCAAAGGGAATAGAAGAGAGAGGCTGATGAATATGCTAAACTTTGTCTACCTTGTGCTAGCACTTGTATATGCTCTCATTTATGAGTGTACAGAGTACCTCCACAAAGTGTTCAATTCAATTCAACAACTCTAGGTCCTGGGTACTCAAGGGTGAATCAGGTTTGTATGACTTTGAGGTATAGGCTATCATTTATTTAACATATTTTGGAACACTTAGAACTGAGAAATAGGATTATAAAAACCCAAAAATGAACATTTTAAGTAGATTATGGGTTGTAAAGAGAGACCATATATATATATATATATCTCATCACTAGTAGGTTAGATTAAGTTCCAACTTGACAAGGGTACAAAATATAATGGGTAGACCATTTGCTAAATCATTCTGCAAATGCATTGCCTTGGCTAGACCATAGCTAATTAGATAGTAGAGACATAGGGTCATTAAGACAATAGATGGGGTCCTATGTCATTTCTTGAGCACACACCCAGAGCATTTTCTTAGCATCTGTATCTGGGTCCATTCTTCTGCTACTCTGGGATAGAATACAGAGTACTGCTTCCCCCTTGACATCTCTGCATGGGAGCCTTAGAAGACCAGATGGGTTCCCAATGGAAGGCCTGGGGCTCGCATTATCTTTATCTGTACGGAGATGGTGCTGGCATTTTGCCTAACCTTTCAGAGCAAAGGACATACAGCAAGTTTCTCCTGGGTAGCAGATTAACTTCTATGAGTCACTGCTTTTCCATCTCATTTATGATTCATGACCTAGGCTATATTTTTAGCTTTTATTTATTTGGGTCTGAGAAGTGGGTTGGGTGGAAGTGTTGTTTGGAGACTTATGAAAGAATAAGGAAAATCAGCATACACTTAAGCTGAGTTGGCCTGAAATTTGGTTATACTCATCAGACATTCACATATTTACTGAGAGCCTACTGTGGGCCAGGCACTGTGTTGGGCTGTAACGGTAAATGAGATCCAGCTTCTGCTCTTCAAGAGCACTTTGAATCATGAGGGCAGTCAGCTAAATAAACAGCTGAATATACTCCCTAGTCCAACCTCCAGACTTTAGCTACATTGAAGTATTTAGTGTGGTGTTTTTTGTTTTGTTTTTTGACCGTCTCTGGTTCTTATCCTTAACCCCATGTATATACTATGCCCATTGCCTGGAAATCCCTCCCGTAGTCTCTCCTTACTTGCCCTTCATGACTCAAACCAGCATCCGTTCTACTGAAAAATCTTCCCTGAATCCCTGAGGCTGTGTTAGAACTGCTCCCACACACTCTTATAGTACCTTGGATCCCAATGTTTATCACACTCCTATAAAGAGAGTGATTGAGGACCCTTTATAGTTGTTGAGGCTTGTCCATCAACTCCACAAAGTAGGAGGCAAGTGGAACTGAAAAGGATTGGAAAGAACAACATTGTCATCCTGGTGTAGTAATTCCATTTGCTAAGCCTTTCCTTAAAAGCACTTGACTGCTAACCAGAAGGCTGGTGGTTCAAACCCACCAGCCACTCCTC
>NW_006921613.1:10190151-10190953 GCF_000298275.1 Orycteropus afer afer
TTGATTGCCAGTCTCCTCATGGGGATTAACTACCACCAGCTGCCCAGCCACTCAACCAGGCCCAGCCAAGTTGATACACAAACCAAACTACCACAGTGGCTTAGACAGAAAAATATTTATTTCTTGCTTAGGCCCTGTGTCCATAGTAGGCTGGTTGGAGGGCACTGTTCTATGTAATTCTCACTGGGTTGAGGGAGGCTCTATCTCTGTGCTTCCTCAGTTGCTAGAGAAAGGAAATGTGGCAAATCACTCCCAGAGGAGTAGTCTGATTGGATATCATTGGCCTAATCAGTAGCCCCACTGAAGGCCAGGAGAAGCACTGTCCTACTATATTCTGGGAAGGTACAAAAGTTGGAAATATTTACAGCACTAATGACTCCCACATATACACAAGAAAGGAGGAGGAGAAGTAGATAAAAGACAAGGAGAAAGTGTCCAGAGGAAGGAGGGCTTTCCAGAGAACAAGAAAAAGCTTGCCTTTTTTAACCATAGGTCTCTAATTAAAATAGCTGTTGGGATCAATAATTATTCAGCTGTTCTTGTAAGTAGCAGTGGTAAGGCTTTCTCTCTTCTGAATGTATTAATGCCTGACATAACTTGGGATTTCATTGGGTCCATCAGGAGAGAGTAGTCTATTGCTATTACCAAAGTGACTTGAGTAGAGTGAGCTTTTGCAGGCCAGTATGTTGTTGTTGTTATGTGCTGTTGAGTCGGCCCCGACTCATAGCCACCCCTCCTTGGGTTTCCGAGGCAGTATCACTACGGAAGTAGGATTGCCCAACCTTCCTTCTGAGGAGTGGCT
>NW_006921613.1:10191817-10192823 GCF_000298275.1 Orycteropus afer afer
ACACACACACACACACACATATATATAGTTTTTATATATATGGAAGACTGGGCAATCTACTTCCATAGAGATACCACCTCGGAAACCCAAGGAGGAATCACTGTGAGTCAGAACCGACTTGATGGCTAACACACTTGAGTATGCTAGCTTAGTGTCTGAGATCACTGCATAGTATCTTGTATGTTTTATGGATGCAGATCTTGGAGTCTACTCTAAATTGTAAATTTCTCCAGATTAAAGAGGTGACATGGAATAGCTCAGTTTTAAGCATCAAAAGATTAGGGTTCTCGAGGGCAGCATTTGCACAGGGAGGGCTCAGAAGGCAGAATGCATAGGAAAAAAGGACACAGGGAAAAGGTAACCACAGGGAGAAAGTGGGAAGAGAGTTGTTACATTGTGGGGATTGCAATCAGTGCCACAAAACAAAATCTGTATGAACTGTTGAATGTTGTTGTGCTGTCGAGTCAGACCAACTTGCAGCGACTCTCTCCTTGGGTTTTCAAGGCGGCATCACGACGGAAGTAGATTGCCCAATCTTCCTTCCAAGGAGTGGCTGGTGGGTTTGAACCACCAGCCTTCTGGTTAGCAGTCAAGTGCCTTCGGCACTTGTTGTTGTTGTTGTTGTTTTGCTGTCAAGTCAGCCCCAACTCATAGCGACCCCTCCTTGGGTTTCCGAGGCAGTATCACTACGAAAGTAGGATTGCCCAACGTTCCTTCCGAGGCCTTAGGCACTACACTAAACAAAATTGCTCAGTTTCACCCAAATCACAATAAAAAGTAACAACAACAACAAAAAAAAAGATTCGGGTTCTCCCCTAATAACCAGCCCTGTGGCCTTTGAGCTGTGTACTTATGTCTGAGAATCAGTTTTCCTAGTAAAAGGGAAATCATACATTTATTCAGTCCTGTCAGGTTTTTTTTTTTTTAGGATTTGGGTGAAGATTTACAGAGTAAATTCACTTTTCATACAGCAGTTCACATATACTTTGTCTCATGTCATTGACCA
>NW_006921613.1:10195178-10197373 GCF_000298275.1 Orycteropus afer afer
GTTGCTAAATCCCTCAATTAGTTCCAGTAGTTTTTTGATTGAATCTCTTGGGTTTTCTAGGTATAGTCCTGTCAGTTTTACTGCAATGATCAAATGAGATAACACTCATGAGAAAAGGCAGAATGGAAAGCTTTGTCTGTGCAAAAGCACATGATTATATACGAAGACTTTTGTGGCTGTGCTCAACAGAACTCCCACCATGAGGGTGCAAAGTTATTCCTCGGAGTGGTCATAGCCCTCCAAATTCTATCAATATGGCTTTTGCCATGCGGCTGACGTCTATACCTGTGTTCAGGTCTGTAGGCAGAGCCGAAACATCTCTCAGTACAAAACAATTCCGGTGTGTAAGGGGTTTTCAATGGGAGTAGGACTGTTGGTACGAGGCGCTGTGTAGCTGCCTCATATGATGCAGATGGTTGTCATACTTTTCTTGCTCACAGGGAAAATTTCTTTGGATAATTGTAAGCAGACTGTGTCACAGTATATTAGAGTATCACCAAAGTGCCAACCAGACCATAATCTTTATTGTTTATCTGGGCTTCTGGCCCCAAAACTCTATTTTCAGGATCCTGGATTGCCCACTCTCAAAGAGAAACTTTTCTTCTGAATCAACTTAAATCTTCCCATTTAATTCTAAAATTCCCCAGGAAGTCATACTTAAGATTTTATCAGTTCTGGTTGACCTGGAGGGGCTAAGAATGAACTCTGAAAATAGGGGTGGGAGGAAGGAGGTAATGGGTGGTCTGCCAAGGGTGAGCCTGCTTAGTGGAGGTTTGGGCCAAGAATGACAGGTTTTGCTCACTTCCTAGCCCTGCCTTTTTGTTTGGGCAGAAACTCTGGAGACCCAAGTCTTGCTTTGGAGAGAACAGACAGAGCATACAACATCATCTTTGTGGATGCTAGGGACGTAGAGGGTTGAAATTTCCTGGTTGCCTAGTCCTAAAGTGAGAATGCATGTACGAAACTAGATTTCTAGGCTTTGAACCTGGAGCATTGGAAAGTGCTTTCAGCAGGGTAGATATTTGGATTTTTTTTTTTACTTATTCAATCAATAAAGGTATATTTTATGTGTGCCCGGCAGCATTATAGATGTTGGGGATGGAGCAGTCCCTGCTTTTTGCAATGAACCAAGTAGACAGAAAACAAACAAATACATAATATTTTCAATAATGTGTCATGAAGAAAAACAAATACAAGATGACAGAGAATAAAGGAGACAGGGAAGGTGACAGTCAGCTATTTGGCTTCAAGATTTCCAAGGTGCTGTAAGATCTACCCAGGAAAGTCAGTGTTTGCCAAGACTGTGTCTCTTCCTTTAAGGTATGTTCAGAGAGCCCTGTCTCCCTACCTGTCTCACTGAACTCCCTGGAAGATTCTCCACAATCTTGCTTCCCATTTGAAGGGAAGGGACCCTCCTTGCCCCTGCTCACCTACCCAATATTCATTAGATTGCTATTTCATGAAAAGAGGCAGGATTCTCTATTCTCTTCTCACACAACCCACATTCGGACTCACTCATAGCACAAGGAGGGCTTTGGGCAGCTGAACTTTAGGATTATGTTAACTGGCAATACACTCCTTTAAGAAGAAACACATTACAGATGGTCCAGTTAGGATGCAGGCTATTTTGAGACTTCCTGAACATTATTTCTTGGCTAGTTTGTTCAAATAAATCATTTATTGCGCTGTAAGAGGTGCTGGGGATAATGATGACAAAGATGCACTCCCTGCCCTTGAGAAGCCCACAGTCCAGAGGCAGGCACAGACATTATATTACAGCCCAGCTGAGTGAGTGCAACCTTGGGGAATGACCAAGATGCCTGGGAACCAAAGGAAGAGCAGAGGATTCAACCTCAAGGGTTTTGGGGGAAGATTTCAGGCAACCATAATAATTCCTCATACTTCATTCATTTACTCATTATTCATCCATTGAAAAAATATTTACTGAATGCCTACTCTGAGCCAAGGATAGTTTGTTTCGTATCTTACACACTTCCTGCAGATATAGTTTGTTTGGTTGTTTGTCATAAGAGCTTTATTGAGAAATAATTTACATCCCACTCAATCCATTCATTTAAAGTATACAATTCAGTAGCTTTTTTTAGTAGGAGCTCTGGTAGCATAGTGCCTAAGGCACTTGACTGCTCACCAGAAGGCTGGCGGTTCAAACCCACCAGCCACTCCTCAGAAGGAAG
>NW_006921613.1:10197883-10210439 GCF_000298275.1 Orycteropus afer afer
AACAACAACAACAACAACAACAACAACAATGTCTGTTCATCAATTTATGGATATTTAAGGTTTTTATTTTGCTATTATAAATAATACCCTATGAAAATTCATGTACAAGTTTTGTGTGGACATGTGTTTTTAATTTTCTTGGGTATACCTAGGAGAAAAATTGCTGGATCATATGATATCTCATATTATATTCCCACCAACAATGTATGAAGGTTACAATTTCTCCACACCCTAACCAACTCTTATTTATTATTTTCCTTTTTTTACATAGTCATCTTAGTGGGTGCAAAGTGGCATCTCACAGCATTTCTCTAGTAACTAATGATGTTGAGCATCTTTTAATGTGCTTATTGGCCATTTATTCTTCAGAGAAATGCCCATTCAAATTTTTATCTAATTTTAAAATTGGACTTTTTGTCTTTTTATTATTGAGTATTAAGAGATTTTTATATATTCTAGATGTAGGAATCTTATCAGACATATGATTTGAAAATATTTTCTCTTATTCTGTGGGTTGCCTTTTCACTTTCTTGATAGCATTCTTGGAAGCACAAAAAGTTTTTAATTTTGATGAAGCTCACCTTGTCTGTTTTTCCTTTGGTTACTTGGGTTTTTGGTGTCACATCTAAGAAACTATTGCCTAATCCAAGGTCCTGAAGATTTATGCCTGTGTTTTCTTCTAAAAATTTTATAGTTTTAGCTCATGCACAGGTCTTAGGTTCATTTTGAGTTAATTTTTTGTATATGGTGTGAGATAAGTGGTTGACTTCATTCTTTTACATGTGACTATCTAGATGTCCAAGTGTTGGAAAGACTTCTTCCCCCTCCCCCCCATTGCATTGTCTTGGCACTTTTGTCAAAAATCAATTCACTGTACATGTGAGGGTTTATTTCTGGATTCTCAGTTCTATTCCATTGATCTGTGTGTCTATTCTTATACTAATACAACACTGTCTTGATTGCTTTTGCTTTGTAGTAATTTTTAAAATCAGTAAGTGTGAATTCTCCAAACTTGTTCTTCTTTTTCAAAATTATATTGGCTATATTGGGTCCTTTGAATTTCCATATGAATTTTGGGAACAGCTTGCCAATTTCTGCAAAAAAAGTCATCTGGGATTTTGACAGTGATTGCATTGAATCTGTATGTCCCTTAGGGAGAATATTGCCATCCTAACAATATTAAATGTTCTGTTCCATGAGCATGGAGCATCTTTTCATTTATTTAGATCTTTAATTTTTTCAGCAATGCTTTGTAGCTTTTAGGGTATAAATTTTATACTTTTTTCTTAAAATTTATTTTTAAGTATTTTACTCTTTTGACTCTATTGTAAATGGGATTGTTTTCTTGATTTCACTTTTGGATTATTCATTGTGGCCTATTGATTTTAAAAATCAGGAAATTACAGAAATAAAGCCTGAATTCTCACTTTTCTTAAAAAATTAGATCCGGTTTCCCAAACAGCAACAAGGGATTAGGGTTAAGTAGTTGAGCCCTCTCCTTTTTGTAGGTCAGGTGATTCCATGTTTGCCCCCGTCTGGCTATTTCCTTGTATCTGGCCTAATTTACTCATTAATATCTTAATTGTTAAACATTGTGGCAGGATGGAGTGATAACTTGTCAGATCTGCATTTCAGTAAAGTGCTGCCTGCAGTGTGAAGGTCAGATTCAGAGGTGTGGGCACAAGAGACTCTCATCTTAGGAAGGACTACATTCTGAAGTCAGTTGTAGGGTGAAACATAAAACAAAAACTCACACCAAACTCACTGCCGTCGAGTCGAGTCTGACTCACAGTGACCCCTTCTTGGATTTCCAAGACAGTATCTCTATGGGAGTAGATTGCCTAACCTTTCTTCTGAGGAGTGGCTGGTGGGTTTGAACCTCCAGCCTTCTGGTTAGCAGTAAAATGCCTTAGGCACTATGCCAACATAGGCAGAGTAACTACTCTATGCAAATTCCTTAAATCCTCAACACCTGTTGACTTAAAAGGTCAAAATTAATGTCTTATATTTCTGTTTGCATTTATAGGGAGGTCTTCTTTTCCTGAGGTAGTTGAGGTCAAAGTCTAATTTGGGAAGTAAGAGTAGGAGGCTGAGAGGATGAATAAAGGGACTGATCTCTTACTCTCTGTCTGCCAAATGAATATAACTGAATTAAAGTAGATCAAACATGCGTATGATGTGAGTTCCACTGTATTGCAATTGAGAAATAGAAGGTGCTTAAATGAAGCTGGGAAAAGTTGGGCCTGAGTTGAAAAGAGAAGACAAAGCAGATGTGAGAGATATTGTGGAGATTGAACGGATAGGTCTTGCCCTTGACTGGATGTGGGGTTTGAGAGAAAGAGAAGAGTTGAGCTTTCTTACTCATATGACTAGGTAGATGGCGATACCACTGGTTGAGATCAGAAACATAAATAGAAACATACTTTGGCTGTACTGAGTTTGAAGTGGAAATGAAATACCATGTGGTTATGTAGGTCTGGAGCAAAGACCTTGGGCTGAAGATTTGTGTGCCATCAGCATCCATCTAGTAATTAAAGCCATAGGAGTGTACATAGCAGATATTGATTTAATTGGATTGGAATAGAACTTGGTTTTGCTTTATTTTTTAACTTTTCCTCGTGATTCTTATGGGTATGCAGGGCTGAGAATCACTGGTATGGAGTGAGAGGAAAAATGTTTAAAGGAAAAATGAATAACAACAAAAACCAAAAAGAGCCCAGCAAAGAAGACTGAAAAGGAAAGGAATAGTCAGAGGGGTCAGATAAGGAATGGGAAAAAAATGTTCATGAAAGCCAAGGAAAGAAAGGAAAAGAAGGCAGATCAGGTAGACATCAATAATGACGGATGCCCTAGAGAGATGAACAAGAGAACAGAAACAGTTCACCAGAGTTAACTAGTAGGAGGTAGTTGGTTTGCCCAAACAACTTCAGTAGAGAGTTGAGGCAGAAACTTAACTGCAATGAGTTGAGGCAGGAGTGGAAGGTAGGAAGTGGGGATGATATCTCAAGGCTATGAAGGAAATGGGCTTTTATTTAAGATGGCAAAGGCTGGAAATTATTTAAACGTGTCAGAAAAACACTGCAGTGTTTTCTTGCCACACTGTTGACCTCTATCAGTGTTGAACATTTAGTGCATGAAAGTGAGAGCCTCATCATATCATACTTGATTATACACTGTTCTTCAGTGTTCTGATTATCTCAGAAGTGTTATTCTTCCCTGCCTTATTACTCTTATTATGAACTTATCAAATGCAGGGCCTATGCCTTAAACCTTCTCTTAAACAATACTTTTCCATACTCCTAGCCCAGGGCCAGGCACAAATCTAAGGATGGGAATGTGCCATTGAAGGAAAAAAAAAAAAGGGATTTAACCGTAATTAATAATTGCACATAACAACAACAACAATAGTTAATAAACTGAGGTTCATATATGTTCTGTAGTAGGATTTATTTTATTTTTTAACTCTAAAAAATAATATATTCATTATTTAAAATATTACAGCAACCCCATGTTTGTAGAAGAACTGTGCCCCATAAGGTTTTCAATGGCTTATTTTTTTGCAAATAGATTGCCAGGGTTTCTTCTGAGGTGCCTCTGGGTGGACTCAAACTTCCAATCTTTGGATTAGCACCTGAGTGCGTTAACCATTTGAACTCCTAAACAGTGCTAAATTATAAAGTAAATAGCAAAATGCCTGTCTCCCGTTCCTAGAAGTAACCACTGTCAAGAGTCTCCTATGTATCCTTCATTATTGTTGTTAGATGCCATTGAATTGGTTCTGACTCATTGTGACGCTATATCCCACCAGCCACTCCTCAGAAGGAAGGTTGGGCAATCTACTTCCGTAGTGATACTGCCTCGAAAACCCAAGGAGGGGTCTCTATGAGTCGGGTCCGACTCGACGCCACATAACAACAACACCAACAACAAATGAATCACTGTCCTGTACCATCTTCACAATTGTTGCTATGTTTGAGCCCATTGTTGCGACTACAGTGGCAATCCATCTCATTGAGTGTCTTCCCCTTTTTCACTGACCCTCAACTTAACCAAGCATGATGTCCTTCTCCAGAGACTGGGCCCTACCAATAACGTGTCCAAAGTATGTGAGTTGAAGTCTCACCATCCTCGCTTCTAAAGAGCATTCTGGTTGTACTTCTTCCAAGATAGATTTGTTTGTTCTTCTGGCAGTCCATGGTATTTTTAAAATTCTTTGCCAACACCATAAATCTAAGGTATCAATTCTTCTTTGGTCTTCCTTATTAATTGTCCAGTTTTCGTATGCATATGAGATGATTGAAAATACCATGGTTTGGGTCAGGGGTAAGTACTGTAGTCTTCAAAGTGAAATCTTTGCTTTTTAACTCTTTTAAAGAGGTCTTTTGCAGCAGATTTGCCCCAGTATATCATTTGATTTCTTGACTGCTGCTTGTATGGGCACTGATTGAGGATCCCAATAAAATGGAATCCTTGGCAACTTCAGTCTTTTCTGTTTATGTTGCTCATTGGTCTACTTGTGAGAATTTTCTGTTTCCTTTATGTTGAAGTGTAATCCATACTGAAGACTGTAGACTTTGATCTTCATCAGTAAGTGCTTCAAATCATCTTCACTTCCAGCAAGCAAGGTTGTTTCATCTGCATATCATAGGTTATTAAACAGTCTTCCTCCAATTCTGATGCCATGTTCTTCATGTAGTCCAATTTCTCAGATTATTTGCTGAGCATACAGATTGAATAAGTATGGTGAAAAGATATATAACCCTTATACACACTTTTCCTGATTTTAGACCATGCAGCATTCCCTTGTTCTGTTTGAATGGCTGTCTCTTGGTCTATGTACGGGTTTTGCATGAGCACGATTAAGTGTTCTGGAATTCCATTCTTTGCAATGTCATTCATAACTTGTTATGATCCATATAGTCAAATGCCTGTGCATAGTCAATAAAACACAGAAAAACATCTTTCTGGTATTCTCTGCTTTCAGCTAAGATCCATTTGATATCAGTAATTGTTCCACATCCTCTTCTGGATCCGGCTGGAATTTCTGGCAGTTCTCTGTCAATGTATTACTGCAATTGTTTTTTAATTATCTTCAGTAAAATATTACATGCTTGTGATATTGTTCAATAATTTCCGTATTCTGTTGGATCATCTTTCCAGCATCCGTTTCTGTATTCCTTTGGATCACTGTATCCTTTAGACATTCTTTTTGAAAATACATGTCTTTTTTTTTTCTTTAGGTAGTATGCTTGAAATCATAATTCTGTGAAAGAATGAGAATGACAAGTTCCCACAAATTAGCAGTTGTTCCTTCTCTTGGAAAACCACAGTAATTTCTTCTCTGGAATGCTGAGCCCAGGATACACACAACTGTGAATAGGCTGTTTACCTTTCCCTGGGAGCAAGTGGTTGAAGCTCAGACAGTACAAAAATATTATTACTGCCTTGGGGCATGAAAGGAGAGAAAGAGCTGGGACTCAGGTAAGTCATCTGCCAGGTGCTGGATAGGAAGGTTGTCTGAGCACTGCCGAGCTCTGCTGCTTTCTCACCAATCCGGTATTCCTCTACATAAAGGTCTTTCAGTGTTCTCTCCTTGTCTCAGGGTCAGGAATTAGGGAGTGTCTTCTACTTCATGTGCCATCTCCTGCAGTTCCAGAGCAGCTTCAATTCGTATCTACAGTTACTATTGTGGCCCCCAGTCTTATCACTGTGTTACTTACTTGGGTAGATCAGAGGAAAGGTCAATGGGAATGAGCTGGATAGCCCTTTCTCTCTGCTTTTTTCTATTATACAGGGGTACATACAAGGTCTCTGGGAACACACTCTGATTCAATCTCACTGAATAAATGAAACCGAGCCAGGCACTTCCCTTAAATAGACTTTAATTTCCTCATCTATTAAATGGAGTTAATGACAATGACTAAACTCACAGAAAGAAAAGACAAATCATCTCTTTCCATGGTTGTTAAATCCTTATGAGTCTGAGTTTCTTGAGAGCAGAGACCAAGTCTTATGCAGATCTGCATTTAACAGATGAATGAAATGTGTTGTCCTCTCTAGTTTATACCAAACTTCTCTTTCCCCAGGCCTTGACATTCAGTCACTGTCTGCTTATGCAATCATCAGATACCTAAACAAAGAAGTGGACAGACTATTTTAATGCACCAGCCATTCCTTGCTCTCTCACAGGAATGGCTTCTAAGTGAAATGGGCTTATATGAGTCATTGACGATACCAATTCTATTCCAGTCTTCAGGGTAATTTGTGGCAAAAATTGGGCACTGATTCCTTCCCTTCACGTTGTTTAGAATGGCTTCCTCAGCACATACCCACGGAGGAAGGGAAATGTATTCATTGTCATAAGCACCTTAGGCCATGAGTCATGTTTCTTTAGAACTTTCCGTTGTATCATGGTGAGGCTGGCAGAACGTGTCATCTGTGCTGTTGCTGACTGACAATTGTGTGAAGCAAAATTGAGGTTCAGATGAAGAGCAAGGAAGTAATGTCTGGGTCTGCCTTAGAAGAGAGCAGATAAGGTGGTTAATTGTGATGAATTGTGATTAAGAACAAAACCTTGGAAGAGTCCCTCTTTCACTCTCCCACCTAAAAATCCCTGTTTTTTTTTTTTGATGACCCAAATCTCACTACTGGTGGATTCATTTTCTTGGGCTAAGAATTACCCCAACTTTGATGCTTTTCTTCACACAAGTATTAGAACATTATCAACCTTGGAGCATTTTAGTCCCAACTGGCTCCCTTTGCTTTCTTCCCCCTTTGTGTTCAGACATGATGAGGTTTGGTGGTGTGGTAGTTAAAGCATCTGGCTGCTAACCAAAAGGTCAGCAGTTCCAACCCACCAACCATTCCATGGTGGAAAGATGAGGCAGCCTGCTTCTGTAAAGACTTACAACCTTGGAAACCCTGTGGGGCAGTTCTCTTCTGTCTTATAGGATCACTATGTGTTGGAATCAACTTGACGGCAATGGGTTTGGGTTCAGACATGTTGCCTACTATCCTTTTATTTTTAAAGTTCCCATCATAGAAGGTTGGGCATTCCTACTTCTGTAGTGATACTGCCTCGGAAACCTAAGGAGGGGTCACTATGAGTCGGGGCCGACTCGATGGCAAATAACAACAACAACATCATAGACTCTATCATTCAGGGTTCTCCCTACCCTTACCCCTAGACTTTTCTGAGGAATATGGCACAGTCTCTCATCTTCCTTCTTCACTATAAAACCTCCTGTGTTTCAGGTTGTTGCCAGTCTCTAAGGTAGCACATAACAGAAATAATAAACATGGAGGAAATTACAAAGAAGTCCAGAGTCTTTGAAAGGTATCATCCTAGCTTGTAGTTCCTGAATCTCTTTCTGAGAGAGTCCTGAGGTCTCCTGTGCTCCTCGTTTATTCCTGAGGATGGAGAAACCAAACCGTCACTTGGTCAATCTCTTCTCCCTCTCTCTGCTCATTTTAAAAATACAGTTGGAGTTGAACAACAGATGCTTCATTTATTCTTTCAACCAGTACTTCTTGGGTACCTACCATGTGCCAGGCACTGTCTCAGGTGCTGGGAGTACAGTGATGATCAAGGCTCTAACTCTTGAGGTGCTTATAGCCAAGAAAAGGGAGACAGAGAATAAGCAAGCAAATTAACAAGTCATCCTTATCATTACCAATTGCAATCAGTGACATGAAAGGGACAAACAGGGCACGTGATGAGAGGTGACAGGAAAGGGCCTCTGCGGAGACATCTGAATATAAACCTGAAGGATGAGAGTCAGTTCTGCAGAGTAATGGAGAAAAGCTAAGCAGAGGGAACAGCAGGTGCAAAGGTCTTGAGCTTGAAAAGAGTTTGGTGTATTTGAGGAATAAGAAGGATGCCAGTATGTCAGCAAAGTGCATAGAAGGAGATTGACACAGCAACAAGAGCTTAAAGAATGACTGTGTTTTGATTTTAAAACAAACAAACAAAAAACATCACTGTCATCAATTTGGATCCAACGCATAGTGACCCCTCCTTGGGTTTCCAAGGCAGTATCTCTACAGAAGTAGATTGCCCAATCTTCCTTCTGAGGAGTGGCTGGTGGTTTTGAACCACTAGCCTTCTGGTTAGTGGTCAAATGCCTTAGGCACTATGCCACCAGAGCTCCTGTTTTGATAATAAATTTTAGGAATTCTGTGGAATGTCACTCAGTGGAGTGACATGCTACATTTGTTTTTTGAAAAATCACTCTAGCAAAGTATGATAAATGTAGGTGGTTGGTCACGTTTTTAAAAATCATGTATTGATAGGCTGGTTAGTATCTCCTCGTCTGAAATCTGTGACTTACAGGTGAAGGGAAAGATGACATATACCTGCATAGCTGAGGCCTTCTGTAACCCAGATCTATCTCCCAGTGTGTGTGTAAAGTCCACTCATTCCAGAGTGACAGATGCAGGAAGTAGGGGCTAAATTCTCGAGCAGAAAAAGGCACTGAATGCCAGGAAAACCAGAGCAACCAATCCACCTAGAGTCAGCCTTGAAATAGAGCTTGGACCCTTGGAATTTCCTTTCATGGCAGTTCTGAGATGGGCTTGCTAAACTCCCACCAGTTGCTGCTGATTTAATTTCAATTTGTGGCAACCCCACGTGTGTCAGAGTAGAACTGTTTTCCATAGGATTTTCAATGGCTGGTTTTTCGGAAGTAGATCACCAGTTCTTTCTTTCAAGGCACATCTTGAAGGACTCAAATCTCCAGCGTTTTGGTTAGCAGCCAATTGCATCAACTACACCACTCATGGACTCTGGGCTTGCTTAAAGTACCCTTAAATATAACCTAGCTGATGATTTACCACACAGAAATCTCTAGATACATTTACTTCCCTGTGGTAGCTGAGCCTTGGAAAGTTAAATGTGATTGGAACAGAATAAAACATCCACAATTTTTCTCAATTCATGTCAGTACTAGAGACATGGACAGGAGTCTGGCTGGCAGTTACTGGGTGATTGAGTCAGTGTGCTTTCTCCAGCTCTGGGCACTGGCAACTGAGCTGCTCTTATGATGCTAAGTCTACAGAATTTTCTCAGAAATACTACAAGAGGTGTCCATGGAGGTGACCACAGGCTCCACAGTACACTTGCCATTTCCAAGCAGAGAGGGGTTGGAAGGCTTCTAAAGGACAGCCAGATAGGAAGTCTGTCATTTCCAAGGAGCTGACCGATCACTTTCAATCTGACCACTTGGCTCTCATAATATTGTCAAGGGAATTCTCTGAGAAGCACCTTGCTAGTTCACTAGGGCTCTGCTAAGAGGATTTACTCCCATGGTCTCACCTCACAAAGCTACCAGAAAACTGCAAAGTCTGCCTCCCTAGGCTTCATTTCTCTTCACTATTCTAGAACCCATTTTTCAACTACCAGCTTGTTATTTCCTGGATACCCATGAGTGTCTTACAGTCAATTGGTCCCAATGCAATTCATCATCATCCCCTCTCCTGGCTTTCCTATTTCTGTTAATGGCACTGCTGTTCTCTTGGCTACCCTGGCTGGAAACTTCTGAGTCACCCCTGACTCATACTTCTCTCTTCTCTCATTCTTCCTCTATATCAAATCAATTGCCGAATCATGTAGTATCTATTTCTACGATGTTGTTTGAATCTGTCCCCTCCTTCCTGTTGCCACCATTCTGTCCTCAGTGTGGACTGTCATTACTTCATTTTTTATCATGGTAAAATATATACAACAGAAAATTTGCCATTTTAATCATTTAGTCATTCAGTGACATTAATTACATCGATGGCATATAACAACAACAACAACAACAGTGTTGTGCAACCACCACTACCATCTATTTTCCCATTACTTCTTGCTTAACAAGAGCATCATAACTTGTCCTGCCAGTGTTAGCTAACCTTCACTGTTGCTGACCCATGCCTCTAAAACCATAGATTTAATCACACTCTTACCAGCAAACTTACATGGCTCCCCACTGCTGCCACATTAAACATAAATCATCTTTTCCCTTTATAAGCCACAATTCCTTTTCCAACATTCTGTTCCAAGCTAAATTCACTAATCCCTGATGGACGTGAGTCCCCTCCCCTCTCTTAATTCTTGCAGAATAAATTCTGTATTATATGCATTTATATACTTGCTTTATCTTAGAAGATTTTATATTCCTTGAGGGCAGAAACTGTATTATTTCTTTCACATTTTCTATCTTTCACATTTGTTTTTTCTTTCTCTAATATTTGAGCATCTGGATGTATAGCACTGTTCTAAGTGCTGTATGTGTATGAATTAATTCAACTCTCACAACAATTCTAATTGGATCCCTATTTTACTAAGGACAGAACTAAGATGCAGAGAAGTAGAGTAACTTGCCCAAGATTCCATAAATAGTAAGGGACAGAGCCAACATTCAAATTTACAGGGTCTGGCTCTAGAGCCCAGATCACTTACAATAAGACTCTTAACCACTCAAGTCATGTTTATCCTTATTTCTGCTGAAGTCCTGATATCACAGTTTGCATTTAGCTGAACTGAAGTTTAAGACATGTGTTCCATTAATGGTCAGAAATATTAGTGGCAGTCTGAGTTTGCAAAAGTAACTTGATATCAGGAGCTGATTTAAGGTATTTCCCAGGAAGTCACAATGAAGCTGAGAGACATCTTTGTGCTATTATTTCCTACTTGTTCTGTTTTCTTTTCTTGTTCTAGTACATGGGCTGTATTGAAGTGCTACAATCAATGAGGTCACTGGATTTTGGAATGAGAACCCAAGTTACAAGGTAAGAGAACAAAATAGGAAGATCTTTGAGAGCCATACTTGAAAGTCACAATAGTGTCTTCCTGCAGGAATTTAATGCAAGACTTCAAAGTCATTAAAGGTTTTTATTCATATGGCTGGAAGGTAGGACATGGCCCAGTAAACTTGGATGAGTGGCTTTTTGTGGATGAATGGCTCACTGTGTGAAAGATTTCCCAATTGTGTGGGAGAGCATCTGAATTCTATATGAGCACTGATAAGATAATGTAGCCAGTCAGGGAAATAGCTGGCTTCCTAGGTACCAAAATTATTTAAAATTATGTCTGGAAAAAGGGACATTATAGAACCTCAGACTTGTCAAGGAGATAGCTGAAAATAAGAACTGGGATGGATTTTCAACATCAGAAAGTCCAGATCCTCACCATTTATGGCACCCCTATATAAGAACATGTTCATCCCTTTTGTGCTTGGATAAGAACCTGCTCACTTCTCTAGGTGAGATGGATAGAAGAGTTGAACCAGAGGAGCTTTTCCCGAGGTGTCCTCAGGCAAATTGGGAAGAACCAGAGTCATTGATACATAGAGCTCAAGTCAGAAGCAGAAATACAAGACACAGTTCATTAAAGCCAAGTTCAAGGCAAGGTTGGAATGAGAGAAAGGAGTACCAAGACCAATCCCAAAAAGCCAAAAACCAAACTCACTGCCTGTGAGTCGGATCTGACTCATAGAAACCCCTCCTTGGGTTTCTGAGGTGGTATCACTGCAGAAGTAGATAGCCCAACCTTCCTTCTGAGGAGTAGCTGGTGAGTTTGAACTGCCAGCCTTCTGATTAATAGTCAAATGCCTTAGGCATTTCTCCACTAGAGCTCCCACCAAGACCAATAATTAGTAAAATTATGAAGCAAGGAGGATTATGTGAGAGGATTGGATTAATATGAATGATTCAGAACACAGATTTAGGCATCTGTTTTATGTGGTGCCAAGATGTGACTCACAATGCCTACCATGTTCATCTGGATCCATTCTTTCAGGCCACCTGTTCATTCTCATTATGAAGCTAGGATAATTTTCCTAATGCTCATTCCATGGAATTTTAGACTTAGAATGCAGTGTCCTGCTTTGCAAAAGTTTTGGAAGAAGAAACCATATTGCTCTTTAGGAGAGTTGTAGGATACAATATATTAAAGACTCTCAGAAGTCCTGTGTTGTGGTTTTTTAAAACTATAATGTTCTTTAACTCAAACATATTTAACCTAAACATATTTGGTCCAGACTACTTTTTACATATAGAGAAACATCCCATGTGTTCCTAGGTTTCCATGAAATGTAATTTACAGGAAATACTGATTTAGGCTGTATTCCTTATGATGCATTGAAATCTCTTTCCAAACTTCTCATTAATCCTAATCCTTCTGATCTTTCCATCTGGAACTGAACAGATAGAATCTAATCCTATTCTTTTTTTCAGTGCCTACTTCAGCATATGGAAGTGCTTGATGGACACTTACTGAATAAATGCTTGGTTCCACCAGACTATGCTTCTAGTATTTGGAGACAGCTACAACAACATCCATTTCTTCTCCCCTTTAAATTTTCTCTTTCACATTCTCAGTCCCTTTCCAAAACAAATCAAACTCACTGCTGTGGAGTCAGATCTGACTCATAGCAACCCCTCCTTGGGTTTCAGAGGTGGAATCACTGCAGAAGTAGATTGTCCAATCTTCCTTCCAAGGAGTGGCTGGTGGGTTTGAACCACCAGCCTTCTGGTTAGCAGTCAAATGCCTTAGGCACTATGCCACCAGAGCTCC
>NW_006921613.1:10211012-10212815 GCF_000298275.1 Orycteropus afer afer
AACCACCAGCCTTCTGGTTAGCAGTCAAATGCCTTAGGTACTATGCCACCTGTCCCTAAATGATGTGGTTTCTAGACTGCACCTCACTCCATTAGCTCTCCTCTGGGCATATGTTAGGCTTTATTTCATTACAAGGATCCTTAACCTAGAGAAAGCCTTCCAATCCTGAGCAGGTTACATATGAGAGGAAGAGAGTTGCTACCCCAACTGTCCTAATCTGAGGATGACTGATTTTTGTTATTTCATTCATTCATTTATTCATTGACTCATTCTCTTTCATTCAAACATTAATGAAGCACCTATTAAGTGCCTAAGACTGTTTAGCAACTGAAAAAGATAAAACCCTTGCCCTCATGAAATTTATATTCTAGCTAAGGTAACAGAAGATGATTATAAGCAAATAATTATATGTATAATATACTTTCAGTTAGTCATAAGTACTATTACTATAAAAATAAAGCAGAGTAAGAAGGTAGAGATGTGGGGGGTAGACTTTTAATTTACCTTTATTAACTAATTATTAAAATACTGCATGTTTACTTAGAACATTTAGAAAATACAGAAAAGTATAAAAAAGATAACCATTCATAATTATAGATAATATCTGTTACTATTTTGTGTTCTGGAATGTCTTTCTTATCTCTTTTGCTACATACAAGTTTACAAAGACCGTTAAGGAAAATCTAAACAATATTACATACTGTTTTAAAATCACCTTTCCCATCTTGAGCATTTTCCTGTTGCTAAATATTCTAAAACATTTTTAATGGTGTCGTGATATTCTGCTATTTTCTATCATTATAAATAATGTTGTGATGAATATCCTGTCTATATTTCTTGATTATTTCCATGGGATAAATCCTAGAATAAGTATCATGAAGTCAAACAATAGAAACATTTTTAAGGCTTTTGATGTGCATTGCTAGATTTCTCTGCAGAAGAATTCTACTAGTAGATACTCTTCTCTCCCAATGGTGGTTAGAATCTATTTTTAAAAATCTTCATAAACTTGTAAGTCTATATTTTTCCTATGGTTTAGCAAATAGTGAAAGACTGACTTTTTTTTGTAGGAGCTCTGGTAGCATAGTGGCTAAGGCACTTGACTGCTAACCAGAAGGCTGGCGGTTCAAACCCACCAGCCACTCCTCGGAAGGAAGGTTGGGCAATCTACTTCCATAGTGATACTGCCTCGGAAACCCAAGGAGGGGTCGCTATGAGTCGGGGCCGACTCGACGGCACATAACAACAACAACAACATTCAGTTTATGACTAATGTTCGGGTCAAAGTTAAGGTGGCCAGCACGGTATCTGGATGTTATTCCTTGTAGATGTATGCGATTCAGATGTATGGCAGATTGTGTTCTGGAAAGGTTTATGAGACTTTGAGATTGGTAGTCATTTGTTGGATTTGGTGATTGGATAAGGCCTCTTTGAGGAAAAATTATCTGAGTTAAGATCCAAATAAAGGCAGAGATCCTACCATGGGAATATCTGCAAGAAGAGATCTCCAGGCAGAGAGAAGATGACTGTGGACAACACAGCATCAACACTGACAAGGCTCAAAACCTGTGCCAGTAGTTTGCTAACAGTGGGAAGCACTTTCCCTCCTACTAATGAATACATAAAACATTCAGAGGGGAGTTCCGGCAAGATGGCAGACTAGGCAGAAGGACTGCTCAGACCCTCTTCAACAAAGAAAAGGGAAACAAATTAACACAGACACAGAAGATAATCTTGGACCTCTGAGCCTTGAAGGGAAGGATACAAAAGTGGACTAAACCCCAACTAGCAGAAGAATTTGTG
>NW_006921613.1:10215908-10230485 GCF_000298275.1 Orycteropus afer afer
AAAAAAAGGAAAAAAAACATTCAGAGGGCCCTAAATCAGGAGAGGGAGGGCCCCATTGAATGAACAGATCAGGCTTAAAGATGCCCGATGATGCCAAGTAATCAGATTTAAGGTAAAGCCACTCCAGCCATCAGCAGCCCAGGGATCCTATCTTTGGTGTGGCTTGAACACAATGAGGTTCATTTCTGCAAGCCAAGGTCTAACATTGGTCTCTGAATCCTATATTCTAGGCTGTACCTTCCCAGCTTCCCATATCCCTTCCCTAGACTTTATAAAGTTTGAAATGCTGTGTCTTTTAGCTATCTAGGCTCGGCACAGACCAGGGACTCTGACCAGAATGGTCAAGGAGAAAACTTACAAGGGAAGGTTAGATAGAAGACAAGAGAGAAGATATAAAATAGGAATATTCAACATTAAGGAATGAGCAAAAAATTAAATTTACTGAACAGAAAAATTGTCATTGCAGAATTCACCACTGGGTTCCTTCAGGTAGGGAATTCTTTGCTGGTATTTCAAAGAATATTCTGTATGTCAAAAAAATTCTATGTTTTCTCATACTGCTGAGAGTGAAAGTGATCTTTAAAATTCTTCAAGACTCTAGGTCTTAGGGAATAGCTTGAAGTGGATATAAGCTTAAGTATTAGTGCAGAACAATAGACTTTTTCCCATAAGTTAATTTAATGGGAACATTTTATTTGAGTCTAGGATCTTTTCTTTAGGCCTCCCTCTGACATTACCATTAGATTGGCACATTCAATAAAGCATGTACCTCAAAGTCATATGAGTGTTGCTGGCCCCAAACAGATAGTTTCATTTGTTTTCATGTGACCAGGATAATAAAATGACACTACGACCTCTATTTTCAACACTACTTCCCAAATATTCACTCTTCTTCTTTCTCTTTCATTTTCCATTGTCCTTTCCTCCTACTATGTATCTTTTATGTAGACAACTATGCAAGTTGCTGTATTGCTGATTTTCTTGGATGTTATCATTAAAACATTACTGTTGAATCAGTGTGTTAGTCTGGGTTCTCTAGAGAAGCAAAACCAGTAAAGCTGATATATACATATGTTGTTGTTGTTGTTATGTGCCGTCGAGTCAGCCCTGACTCATAGCGACCCCTCCTTGGGTTTCCGAGGCAGTATCACTACGGAAGTAGGATTGCCCAACCTTCCTTCCGAGGAGTGGCTGGTGGGTTTGAACCGCCAGCCTTCTGGTTAGCAGTCAAGTGCCTTAGCCACTATGCTACCAGAGCTCCGATATATACATATATACATATGTATATATATATACATATGTATATATATACATATGTATACGATATATACATATAGAGAAAGAGAAATTTATCTTAGGGAAATGGCTCACACACTTATAGAAGCTGGCAAGTCACAAGTTGTTGGATCAAATGTCAAGCTGGAGGCTTTTCCTGACTCACACAGCTGCAGGGGCTGACGAGCTCAAGGTTGGCAGGCAGTATACTGGCTGTTTACTCCAACGAATGATGAATCCAAGAGCTCCAGGCTGAATGGTGGATTGTTCACTTACGGACAATTGTAGGCAGCACAACAGAATCCCAATCCACAGAAGAGTGTCTCTTTTCCCAGGATGTCCATAAATATACTGGAAGCAGGCCACACCCCTAGGGAAATTCCCTTTCAATGGATTGGCTGCTCAAAACATATACATCTGATCCCATCATGGGAAAACCCACATCACAATTGCTTAAACTACACAGAATTGTGGTCCAGCCAAGTTGACACACAGCTCCAATTATCACAATCAGGTTTCAAAATTTTTTACTTAAAAATTTTATATGCTTACAGTTACTTTGTCTACTTTGTCTACCTCATAGTTCTATTTAGTACAGGAAGAACTTTTCAACACAGACCAATTAGGATTCCTAAAGAAAGAACAATGTAGTGTGACTGCAGATATAGCCTTTGCAGCTATCTCCAGACATTACCATCAAGCATAAGATAAATCTGATAAATTAGTGTAGCTAATTGCCACTACAGATGCAAACAGCAGGGGGCCAATGCCTCACTTGTGGTTAAAGTCTTATCATTTCTATACTAGTTAATGCATTATTCTAGATAAGAGGGAAACAATAGCATGAAATTCCTGATAAAGGAAGAGTTATGATTAAGATGCACCAATAAGATCAGCAGATATTTTTGGTTTAAGGTTTCAGGATTATCTCAGGGCAGTAGTTTCAGGGGTTCATCCACCCTCCATAACTCCAGAAAGTCTAGAGTCCATGAGCATCTGAAGTTCTATTCTGCATTTTCCCCCTTCTGATCAGGGTTCTTCTCTGGAATCTTTAATCAGAATGTTCAGTAATGGAAGCCAGGCACCATCCAGTTCTTCTGGTCTCATGGCAAAGAAAGCAGTTGTTCATGGAGGCAATTAGTCACACATTCCATATTGCCTTACATTTGTAACTCGTATTTGGTAATAAAATCAGCCAGGGGTAAGACCAAGTGCCCAGCACAGCATCTGCCCATGCAGGCAGTGAGTTTAGTTTGCCTCATTCCTGTGCTTGCCGTCCTGGGATCTGTGATGGCAAATGGGGAGCTGGTAGCAAAGGAGTGGTCATTTCTCCCTTTTGGGGTTCTGGCTTAAGATTCACATCCTCTAGTTGATCATAAGGGCCTACATGTTGTACTTTATTTATCTACTTCATCCCATTCCTTGAGGGGAAAATGTCTGAGCAGTGCTGTTTTTGAACTGCTGTTCTAGACAGTAAGCAGGCTGTTCGGGTGATTTGATACTAGGTAAAGCAACAAGGAAGCAGAGATCATAATTCGGAGGATATTGTAATTAGACTAATTTCCTGTTTATAATGTTATTGCTCTTGAGCAGTGATTCTGCAAATTTAATTCACTATTTTGAAATGTTGATTATTTGGCTTCAATAGGACATTGAAGGCAGCTTTTTGGAGAGAAATGCATACTTCTTCTGGATGTGTGTGTGCATGTGTATGTGTGTGTGTATATGGCTACCACAAGCTGCAAGGAGATCCAAGATGTGGATATGGTGGAACATTTACATAAAATATGGGTAATAATATTGGCTGTGGTTTTGAAGAAATGTGAACATCAGAGGAAAAGTTGAGGCCAAGTATCTGAATGTTAGGTAGTAAATGAAGATACCTGTTTGTTTGAAAACAGGCTGACATTTATCTAAGTTTCCCTGGGATTGTAGAAGTGGGATTAGGTACAGCTATGCATTAAAAAAAGTGTATATAATTGGAATAATTGCACAATATATGGTCTGTGGATTCTGTGTTGACTTGTGACTAGACCGTGGCTTTAGGAGTAGGGTTGTAGCCCACATGGCATATATCAAAGAATAAATTAAAGCCCACCAGAGGGAGGATAAGAGGCCTAGTTTATTAGTTTGCTAGGCAGAGACGGAATACTCTTCATTGGAGAAATTTATTGAGTGTGCTAAAGAGAAAAATATTAAAGCGTTTTGAAGTTCTAGTTCATGGTGCTCATGATAAGAATTTGAAAAGAGGAGTGCTCTGGTTAGGATGGAAGGTGCATGTTTGGTTAAGACAGTTTTATTGTTCACTGATCAGGAAAGAACTTTAAGTTAACATCCAGTAAGGGTCTGAGCCCCAAAGTCAAGGTCCATGCTCTTGATTAGCTGCTTAGAACTAGTTACAAAACAATAAAACATTCTAATTTGATGTCTCCTAGGCAAGCACTGCTTTATTTATTTATTTAAACTTTGTATTGTGATTTGGGTGAAAGTTTACAGAGCAATTTTGTTTTCCATTCAGTAGTTCATACACATTTTGTTTCATGACATTAATTGAAATCCCCACAATGTGACAACTCTCTTCCCACTTCCTCCCTGTGGTTTCATTTTCCTTGTGTCTTTCCTTTTGTACCTTTTGTCCACCTCTCCATGTCTTCCTTTTCCTTGGTGATATTGTGTTGATCACCTGCTTTTGGTATATTGTCTTTTCCTTTACCCAGATCATTACATGTCTCTTACCTAAGCATTATTCCCTCTCCTCCCCTTCTATGGAATACTATGCAATGGTAAAGAACAATGAAGAATCCATGAAAAACCTCACAATGTGGATGAACTTGGAGGATATTATACTGAGTGAGATAAGTCAATCATAGAAGGACAAATACTGTATGAGTCCACTATTATAAAATGTCAAGGAAAGAGTTACACATGGAAGGAAATTTTCTTTGTTGGTTACCATTGCATAGTATTCCATTGTGTGTATGTACCATAGTTTGGTTTTCCATTCATGCAAGCACTGCTTTAAGTGGTAGCCTTTTTTTTCACATATGCATGCGTGTCAGGAAGGCCTTCCTAGATATATCTATGTTGTATGTGTGTGAAAGTGACCACTTCTAGTTTCAAGTGTCACTGCCCTATCTGTTCCTCACAACCTATTTAAGACTGAGATTTCACTTCTCAGAGATGGGGTATTAACTATTCAATTTAATTTATTTTCAGAAGTCTCCCAATATCTAGTAATTTTAAAAGAAATTGTTTCCAGACAATTAGGAAAGGCTTTAATAGCATGGCAAGTCAGCTGCACCCTTTTGCTCAGTTACTAGCATAATGTTTTTCACACAGCTGGTGCACAATTATTATTTGTTTGAATGAACAAGTGTAAGATCAAGAAGTACAGTTACTAGATGAGTTACATGTTTGGCATATACAGTGTTGCATAAATTAATTTTACTTTGTAGGAAAGGGTACAAAGCTAGTTAAAATAAATAAATAAAATAAGTGAGGGCCTGAGTTCTTGGCAGGTCCTAGAGCAAAGGAAGTTTGGTAGGTGGCCTCTTCCAATGTCTTGGCAGGGCAGCACAAGTAAAAGCCACATTAACAGAGAGATCTGCAGTAGGAGAGAAAGAAAAAGAGTGGCTAACAATAGCTAAAAGAGCTCTGGTGGTGCAGGGAATAAGGCATTTGGCTGCTAACCAGAAGGTTGGTGGTTCAAACCCACCAGCTGCTCTGTGGAAGGAAGATGAGGCAATCTACTTCCATAAAGATTTACAGCTTTGGCTACCCATTGGGGGTTGCTATGAGTCGGAATTGACTGGGTGGCAGAAGAAACAATAGCTATTGTTTGTTTTGCACTAAACCGAGCTTTTGCATCTGTGTTCCCTTTTGAACCACACAATCACCTTGAAAAAGGATTACTAAAATTTCCCATTTTAGAGCAGGGAAAGTTGAGGATCAAAAAAAGGTAAATGACAAGCCCCAAGCCACAGAGCTGTTTTGTTGAATGTACTCTTAGCCCAAATCCTCTCCGTACAGCACTTAATGTTTCCTAGTGATATTACTTCGGTTTGAAACTGAGAAACTGTTCTTGTAGTTTTGAGGAGTAAGGTGATGAGAGGCAATGAAGAGACTGAAGGGAGGCCTGAGTCAAACTTTATTTATTTAACATTTTAATTTTTAAAATGCATTTTATTGAAATATAATTTATGTACACTGAAATACGCAAAACTAAAGTGCCGTGGATCAATGCATTTTTTTGGGAGGGGGCCGTGTTTCCTCCCGCCCTTCTCCTCACGTCCCCTCCCACCCCTGGAAACCAACAAAGAAAGTTTTCTTCCATATATAAACCTTTCCTTGACTTTTTTTTTTTTTAAATTGTGATTTGGGTGAAGATTTACAGAGCAAATTCATTTTCCATACAGTAGTTCACATATACTTTGTCTCATGTCATTGACCACAGTTTACATGCAACAGCTTCCCTCCCACTTCCTCCCCATAGTTACCTCTTCCCAGTGTCCATCCCTCCATACACTCCTGCTTTCCTTGACTTTTTACAATAATGAACTAATACTATATATTTGTCCTTCTGTAATTGACTTATTTAACTCAGCATAATGTCCTCCAAGTTCATCCATGTTATGTGGTTTTTTGCAGATTCTACATTATTCTTTAGGGTTGCATGGTATTCCATTGTATGTATGTGCCATAGTTTGGTTATCCATTCCTCAGTTGATGGACACCTAGGTTGTTTCCATCTTTTTGCTATCATAAATAGTGCTGTGATGAACACAGGTGTGCATATATCTGTTCTTGTCTCAGCTCTCACTTCTTTAGGATATACCTAATAAGGGGATTGCTGGGTCAAATGGTATTTCTAATTCCCGCTTTTTAAGGAATCGGCATACTGTTTTCCACAGTGGTTATATCATATCAGTAGTGTATGAGAATCCCAATCACTCCACATCCTCACCAGTATTTGTTATTATCTGTCTTCTTGAACTTTGCCATTAGTGCTGGGGCGAGATGGTATCTCATTCTTCTTTTGATTTGCATCTTTCTGATGGCTAATGATTGTGAGCATCTCTTCATGTGTTTGTTGGCTGCCTGAATATCCTCTTTGGTGAAGTGCTGAGCCGTACTTTAAAAGTCATGTTTCATCAGGAGTCACCATCGTCACAATCATCATCACAACTAACGTCAGTCCTTGGGGGGGACATCTAATTCTTGAAAATATTCCGTTTGTTTTTTTTTATTATGAAAAGTAAATCTGATTTATTGTGGAAATAGGAAGTAGGGCAAAATAAAACATGGACAAATCATTGTAAATAACCAATAATGACAGTTTGGCATATGGTTTTTCTAATTATATTTTTAAAAACTAAAGTGAGATTACATGGTACAAATTAATTTGAAATGTGTTTTTGTCATTGTGCACATTTTCTAGGTCATTATGCAGTGATTGCTTTGACCTGAGTTTGTTGTTGTTGTTGTTATGTGCCGTCGAGTCGACCTCGACTCATAGCGACCCCTCCTTGGGTTTCCGAGGCAGTATCACTACGGAAGTAGGATTGCCCAACCTTCCTTCCGAGGAGTGGCTGGTGGGTTTGAACCGCCAGCCTTCTGGTTAGCAGTCAAGTGTTTTAGCCACTATGCTACCAGAGCTCCCTTAACCTGAGTTTAGGGTGGTGGAAATAATTTTAAGTGCATTTATTCTCCATAGGTTTATTCACTGAGAGTCCTTCTGATGTTAAGTAATGGGAACTGACTATGCATAGCTGAAGCAAAAAGAGGAATTTCTGGAAAGGATGTTGAGGCCCTTCATGGAAGCTTAGGAGGAATGAACAATCAAACCAGCAGGGGTTCAGAACCACTCCCAAGGCCTTAACAGCAGGAGTGCAGGGACACTTTCTATCTGCTGTAATGAGTGGGGTCAGCACTGAGACTCCCCAGCTCTGATTCTTTGAGTTCCAAATTTCAAAACCCAGAGGATTTTTTGTTTACTTTATAGTTAAGATGCAATCCATTGATCTTCATTAGTAAGTGCTTCAGGTGTTCTTCACTTTTAGCCAGCAAGGTTATGTCATGAGCATATCACACAGGTTGTCAATGAGTACCCTTTCAATCTCGATGCCATATTCTTCTTCGTATAGTCCAGCTTCTCAGATTATTTGATCAGCATACAGATTGATTAAGAATGGTGAAAGTATATAACCCTGACACACAACTTTCCTGATTTTAAACCGTGCAATATCCCCTTGTGCTGTTTGACCTACTGCCTCTTACTCTATGTAAAATTTTCACTTGAGCACAATTAAGTGCTCTGAAATTCCCATTCTTCACAATGTTATCTGTAATTTGTTATGATCTACACAGTTGAATGCCTGTGCATAATCAGTAAAACAAGGGCAAACATATTTTTGGTATTCTCGGCTGTTAGCCTAGATCCATCTAACATCAGTAACGATATCTTTTGTTCCATGTCCTCTTCTAAATCCAGCTTGAATTTTTGGCAGTTCCCTGTAAATATACTGCTATAATTGTTTTTCAATTATCTTCAGCATAATTTTACTTGCATGTCCTATTAATAATATTGTTCAATAATTTCCACATTCTGTTGGATCACCTTTCTTTGGAAAAGTGTTGTGTGGATCCCTACTTGAAAGGAAGATTGGACAATCTACCTGCGTAGAGGTACTGCCTCAGAAACCCAAGGAGGGGTTGCTATGAGTCGCAATCGACTCAACAGCAGTGAGTTTGTTTTTTTTTTTTGACCCATCCATTGGCCAGGTAGCTTTCTTCTAAATGTCTTGGCATAGATGAGTGAGTGCTTCCACATTGCAACCATTTCTTGAAACATCTCAATTGGTATTCTGTCAATTCCTAGAGACTTGTTTTTCGCCATTGCCTTCAGTGCAGCTTGGACTTCTTCTTGTAGTACCATTGGTTCTTGATCATATGCTACTTCCTGAAATGGTTGAATGTCAACCAATTCTTTTTTGTACAGTGACTCTGTGTATTCCTTCTATCTTCTTTTGATGCTTTCTGACATTCAGGTTTTTTTGCCCATAGAATCTACACTATTCCAACTTGAGGTTTTAATTTTTCTTTCAGTTCTTTCAGCTGGAAAAATGCTGAAGATGTTCTTTCCCTTTTGGTTTTCTAACTCCAGATCTTTGCACATTTCATTATAATACATTATTTTGCTTCTTAAGCCACCCTTTTCCAGGGACTGATGCCCTCTGATCCCCTCATGACCAAACTACATGAGACCAAGTCTGGCCTGCCATCTATAAGGCATTCACTGGCCAGTTTTTTCAGCAGTAGATTGCCAGATCCTTCTTCTCAGTCCATCTTATTCTCCTTGCATAAATATTATATTTATGCCTGTTTTATAGGATGTAGGGCACTGTTTCAGTGTTTGAGATATTTATAGAAGTTTATAAAATGCTCATATTTTTCCTTCCATGACAAGCTGTTTATAGTATTTATATTTTATTTGCTGAGGAGTCTTTGGATAGGAATGCAACTCCTAATTATAGCATCTTTTCCATGGAAAATATGAACCACTTTATGAAGTGATTTCTGAAAAATATATCACAGCTAAAAACCAAGCCTACTAATTTATCCATTTGAATCTATAAAACTTACAGATAAGGAGATATTATTACACACACACTAATACACATAGGAGGGAGCTCTGGTAGCATAGTGCCTAAGGCATTTAAGTGCTAATCATAAGGCTGGCAGTTCGAACCCACCAGCCACTCCTCGGAAGGAAGGTTGGGCAATCTACTTCCGTAGTGATACTGCCTCAGAAACCCAAGGACAGGTCTTTATGAGTCGGATCCGACTCAACGGCAGTTTTTTTTTTTAAATACACATATACTGCCTCAAACAGGCAATACTCATATATTCATCTATCTAATGAGAATAATAGATATCTGTCCATGTAAAAGTATGGAGTATAGTTTCAACTATTTGTAAGAAAAAAAATTGATTCATAGCTTAAAAAACTCTGCATTTGGAGGAGATCCTAGTTTTAGCTCTGATGGCTAAATGAAGAAGTAGCTCTCTCCAGTGATTGCTTCCAGACCTTCCTTACCACATAAAGACAAATGAGAATGCATTCTAGTATCTCCCTTCTGTAGCACCTATTTGGTTTCTTTAAAAGTCAGTACTGAGTGTGTATAGTACCCCAAGCATTCTCAATTAGACTCTGCAAATGTTCTCTAGAGGCAACATGCTAGATTTCTCATTTTGATTGTGAAAGTCACAGTGGCTTGCGTCTAGTCTGAATCATTTTATAAAATAGGTAGAATGGGCCTTTTAAACCATTGTTTCTGGAAGCACCATTGCTGTACTTGCTTGAGATCTTTCTGAGAAAATCCAGGGTGTGTCTGGCCTGGAAGTGATTGTCTACCCTAAGGTCTTATTTCAATGAAACAATCAAAAGGGCTCCATCATCCATCACTTTTGGCCTTTAAGTTACCTCTAGAAGCCTAGTCTATGGGCCTGGCAGGTTTCAGAGCCACAGTGCCTAGAACATAGTTGGATCAATAAATATTTATTAGTTAATGGAGAGGTTTCAGGGCTACTCAGGCCTGAACTACACATCTTGAAATTATGCTGGAGGTCTTGAAAGTCCCATAGGCACTGCTGGTATCCAAAGAGAAGCAAACAAAACCTAGAGAATTCACAAACAAGGAATCTGGCATCCTGAACTAGACCAAATTCCAGAATGAGGAGCTCTTAGACAATTTGGTCTGGTCCCTGGATCTATGGAAGTCTCTGGCACATGGGGCTCATCCATGTATTTTGCTGAAGAAAGAATGAAAATAAATTAGCTGAAGAGACTCGGTTTGATTCAGAGAGCCTTTGGCTTCCAAGGCATCAGTTCAGATAAAGAGCTGAATTTTTCAGGATACATGAACTGGTTAAACTTGAACCTCTTTCTAGTTAAGAGAATCAAACATAGTTTTCAACTATTAGCAGGCAGGCTACAGAGCAGTTTATTACTGCTAATGAGTGTCGATCAACATTGTCATCACCACAAAAGTTAATATTTATAAAATAGATATTATTATTATTCCCATTTTACCCATGAGAAAACTAAACTTAGAGAACTTAAAGGATTTACTAAGATCACTAGACCAGTTAGTAAGTTGTAGAACCAGAAGCCAGATCTGCCTGAGTCAAAAACACTATGCAACAATCGAGGGTCTTTAGTGATAGAATTTTAAGGCACCGATTTTAGGAAAATGCTAAAAGTCAGAAATAACAGAATAAGAAAATGTTTAGCTCTCAGATTGGAATTTGGCCTGGGTTCAGAATGCCAGATTCATTTGTAGGTTCTCTTTGGAAGGGCCTTCTTAAAGATGCTCATGAATCTTCAGGTGAGGATACTTTTAATGTCCTTTTCTGATCTTGATTAAGGGGGGAAAATTTGCATGAGGCAGTGGTTCTTAAACTTTAACACGCAAGAGAATCACCCCGAGGACTTACTAATATACAGAATTTTTGGCTTTACTCCTTGAGTTTTCAATTCATGAATTTGCATTTACAACAAGTTTCCAGGTGCTGCTGATGCTGCTGGTCCAGAGACCACACTTTGAGAAACACCGATGTAAGGAAAGCCTATGCAATGATCTCAAAATAAAGTTTCCCAGTGGAACTATGTATCATATTCTTACTTTTGAACAGATGGCTCTCCAGAAAATCCCAAAACACATCTGGATTCCTTCCTTCCTTCCTTTTAAAAGGGAAAACCTAGGGGATTCTAGAATACTGAATTTTAATCCCACTATATCCTAATTAGCAGAAAAATTAATGATATAGTTCCCTTTGGAAACAGTGAGTTACATGAGAAGCAAACAAAGTTCACTAAAAACTAAGCTCAAGTGAGTCCTTTCTTTGATTGAAAAAAAAGCTTTCTGGCCAAAGGAAATGCACACTAACTGGTGCATCTCTCTACCTGCAGGACATATTTGTTCTATTTCCTGTTAGTAGTCTCCTTAGGAAAACTGAGAAATGCCTAGTAGAATAAGTGCATAACCCAGGCCCTGCAATCTGATAGCCAAAGTTCAAAATCTAGCTCTGCCTTTTATCAGCTATGTGATGATTAGCAAGTTTGTAAAGCTCTCTGTGTCTCAGTTAGGAGCTCTGGTAGTGTAGTGGCTAAAGCTATTTGGCTGCTAACCAAAAGATTGGAACCTCAAACCCACCAGCCGCTCCATGGGAGAAAGATGAGACAGTCTGCTTCGATAAGCATTTGCAGCCTTGGAGATCCTATGGAGCACTTCTACTTTGTCCTCTAGGACAAAGTCGGAATTAACTCGAAGCTGGGGGTTTGGTTTGGGTTGGTGCCTCAGCTCCTTACACATATAAAGTGAGAATGATAACAATGCGTTGAGCAGTGCCTCAGGAAATGCTAGCCTTTATGATTGCTGCGTCCTTACTATGGTTGTCTGCTTTAAGAACTGGACCTAACCTTGGCTCAGTGCTTAGTACCCAGCAGAGTATTCTGTGAATTATAACTGGGATGCCATTGTGTCAAATTGTCTTTGTGCAAATAGTAATGAATATTATAAGTTTCTGTAAGGGCAAAATGCATGTCTGATTTTCTTTAGATACTCGGATTAAACATGATTGAGTTGTAGCTCCTGAGAGCTGTACTTACTCTAGAAAAAAAATGTATATTTTAATGTAGGTTTGAACAATTAGAAGCTGGCTCCTTTTGATCCAGATCACCTGAAGTACTTAGGAGAAATTTCCTGAAAATGATTGTTTTCATTGTCACAGATTCTTAAAAGGAAAGACATAATCTCAGTACATGTAAATGTAAAGTGGCATTCCTCTGGCAGGTCTTAGGCTGGATCTAGGAACAGATGCTAAGATGGAGAGTTGAATGAGGTTTATTAGGAGAGCCCTCAAGATCCACACATGAGGGAAACAGGACTGGGCAGAGAGAGAGGTTCAGTTGGGATAAAGGCTCAACAAAGTTCTCAGCAGAACCCGTGGGCAGGTCTGGAGCTGGGAGGGCCCTTCATAATTATTGAGGCAAGTGGGCTAGGCCTTCGAACCCCATATGAACCAATCATTGGATGCCTGCTGCCCCTGGGGAGGGGGCATACCCTATGGTGAGTTTCTTTCTTTTTTTTTTAAAGTTTTAAAATTTTTATTATAATTTGAAAGTTTACAAAATAAATTCATTTTCCATACTGCAGTTCATACACTGTTTGTTTCATGACATTGACTATAATCCTTACAATGTAACAGCTCTCTTCCCACTTCCTCCCTGTAGTTACCTCTTCCCTGTGTTCTTCTTATGTATGTACTCCTACCCCCTGAGCTATCTCCCTGTGCAAACACTGCCATTCTGTCCTCCCACGATTGATCACTCTAAGGAATGTATCTACCTGATGCAAATGTTCACCCTACATGTCTGTCCATTGTTTGGCTAGAAGCCACAGGAGTGAGTTCAATTCCAGACCTGAAGGGTCGGTAGGGGCCATAGACTCGGGGGCCTCACCAGGATCTATCAGACCAGTAAACCTGTTTTCTTTGTGTGTGTGTGTGTGTGTGTGATTTTGAGTTTTGTTCCACATTGTTCTCCCGCTCTCTCCAGGATCTCCTCCACTGATCCCGTTCTGAGTGGTTGACAGTGGTAGTCATGCATGTTTCTTGAACAACCTCCAGGAGAGGACCATTTCTGATGAAAGAACTCAGTTGTGAGCCATTAGCAATCAATACTCCCAGCAGCTAGGGGAACGAGTCCCTTGATTATGAAGGGGATCTGAGTTATATAGGGGGAAAAGGATCATACTTTATTTCAATGCCATAAGAATACCTAAACATTTACTTGTTGAATACATATGTCCAAGGTAACTTGCTAGGTGCCATGAGTATCTAAAGAAAATCAGACATGCATTTTGTCCTTACAGAAACTTATAATATTCATTGCTATTTGCACAAAGACAATTTGACACAATGGCATCCCAGTTATAATTCATAGAATACTCTGCTGGGTACTAAGCACTGAGCCAAGGTTAGGTCCAGTTCTTAAAGCAGACAACCATAGTAAGGACGCAGCAATCATAAAGGCTAGCATTTCCTGAGGCACTGCCCAATGGATTGTTATCATTCTCACTTTATATGTGTAAGGAGCTGAGGCACCAACCCAAACCAAACCCCCAGCCATCAAGTTAATTCCGACTGGACAAAGTCGAAGTGCTGCATAGGATCTCCAAGGCTGTAAATGCTTATCGAAGCAGACTGTCTCATCTGTCTCCCATGGAGCGGCTGGTGGGTTTGAGCTTCCAATCTTTTGGTTAGCAGCCAAATAGCTTTAGCCACTACACTACCAGAGCTCCTAACTGAGACACAGAGAGCTTTTTAAACTTGCTAATCATCACATAGCTGATAAAAGGCAGAGCTAGATTTTGAACTTTTGCTATCTGATTGCAGAGGCCACTTAACCAGTCTCCCTTAATTCTCTGTTATCATGGGATATAGATAAATTATAGATAATATAGATAAGTTATAGATAAATTAAAGCTGTCAACTTTTTTTGACATTTACACTTTTTTTTGTGATTTTTTTGATATTTTGCACTTTTCCTCCTGAGCAATCAAGAAATAATATTATGTTTATTTCTGTGTTCCCAAAATCACTTTGCATTGTGTCATACACATAGTATCACTTAATGAAAGTGGTGGTTCTTATTAGCTGTCATAGCATCACCCTGACTCATGGGAAAGCCATGCACAACAGAATGAAATGCTGCTGGGTCCTGGACTACCCGCATGAATGGTTGAGGACTGGATGGTTTTGATCCATAGGGTTTTCATTGGCTAATTTGTGGAAGTAGATTGCTAGCCTTTTCTTCCTAGTCTGTTCGCCTCTGCTGAGACCTATACAGCATCATAAAAACCAAACCAAACCCACAGCCATCCAGTCAATTCTGATTTGTAGTGACCCATAGGATTTCCAAGGCTGTAAATCTTTATGAAAATAAATTGCTTCATCTTCTTCTTGCAGAGTGGCTGGTGACTTTGAAATGCCAGCCTTCTGGTTAGCAGCCAAATGGCTTAACTACTGAGCCACCAGACCTCCTAGCATCATAGCATCATAGCAACATGTAAGTCCCCACTGACAGACACATGAGATGCATTGGGTGGGAATCAAACCCGAATCTCCTCATGGGGTGCAGAATTTTACCACTGAACCACTAACAACCTCCTGATGAAGACTGTTGTTGTTGTTGTTGTTATGTGCCGTCGAGTCGGCCCCGACTCATAGCGACCCCTCCTT
>NW_006921613.1:10230790-10257994 GCF_000298275.1 Orycteropus afer afer
TCCTTCCGAGGAGTGGCTGGTGGGTTTGAACCATCAGCCTTCTGGTTAGCAGTCAAGTGCCTTAGGCACTACGCTACCAGAGCTCCCATGGTTTGTATAAGGAATTCTAATTCTTGTATTTAAATTTTAACACACCCATCTTTTTATTTATTTTTTATTTTACTGTGCTTTGGGTGCAAATTTATAGAGCAAACTTTGTTTTACATTTCACAGTTCATGTACATTTGATTTCACGCCCCATTTACCATCCCTGACCATAACAAACTCTTTTCCCCTCCCATCCCTGTGACCACCCCCTCCCTGTGCCCTTCTTAACTATGCAGTCCTGTCTGTCCAGCTTTCCTCCTGTGTGAATATTGTCCCTCTGGTGCCCCGTGGCTGATTGTTCTAAGGGTGCATCTCCCTAGAGTGGGGGGGTACATCATCCTGGGGTAGGTGTTGTGCATGTAGGTCTTGCTACTCTTGGGCTGAGAGCCAATCCATGAGAGTGAGTCCAATTCTAGGCCAAAAGGTACCCAGGGCCATAGTCTTGGGGGTTCCACAGACTCTATCTGTGGTAGTTCAGTTTATGTGTCAACTTGGCTGGGCCTGGTTGAGTGACTGGGCAGCTTGTGGTAGTTATTCCCCATGATGAGACTGTTAATCAACTCCATGGTGAGATCTACCACAAGCAGCTGAGTTGCTGCCTTTGGAATGTGGTCTGCTTCCTGTATATATGGAGAAGCCTTGTGTATAGTCTCTTGCTTATGGCACCTTGAACCCTGCATGTAGCCGTGTCATTGTTCAGCAGCCTGCCATGCTCTGCCGACACTGGAACTTACAATAGATTTGAATTAATGGCCTGCCATGTGATTTGGTAATATCGGGACTGTGCCTTGTTACTTGTCAACCTTGGGCTTGTCAGCCTCAGCAGCCAGCATCTGTCTAAGTGAAAAAAAGCCTCTAGCTTGGGCTTCAGCTCTGCCTCTGCTCAAGGGGCTTTCACCCAGACCCTAGAGCCTGGCACTTTGAACTTGGACTTAAAGCCTCCAAACTGTAAGAGAATAAACTCCTGTTTGTTAAGGCCATCTCATTTGTGGTATATTCTTGTCAGAGCGGTACTAGGTAACCAGAACACTATCCAACCAGTAATTCTGGTCATTTTTAATACACCCATCTTTTAATAGACCCACCTGTTGTAAAACTCAGTCAAGAAACTGAACAAGTCCAAAATACATACACATGATATTTGTCTGTAAAGAATAAAAGTTTGTATTCTAGCAGGTTTTGTGCCATGCACAAGCTAAAGGTGACCAAAGCCTCTTACATTCATTTCTGGTTCACTCTTGAGCAAAAGTCAGCAAACCATGGCCTGCAGACCAAATCCAGTCTGCCTCCATACAAATATGGCCCGTGAGTGGAGAATAGTTTTGATATTTTTTAATGGTTGGGGAAAAAAATCAAAAGAAGAATATTTCATGATGTTAAAATTATTCAAAATTCATGTTTCAATATCTATAAGTAAAGTGGTATTGGTACACAACATGTCCACTCATTTACATATTGTCTACAGCTAGTTTTCAAGCTGCAACAGCTTAGTTGAGTAGTTGTAACAGTGACCATATGACCCACAAAGTGTAAAATATTTACTATCTGGGTCTTTGCAAAGAACGATTTTCTGTTACCTGCTATAGTGATTCTGAAGCTTAGCTGCATTGGAAACACTTTAGGGAACTTTTTTTCCCCCCCTGAATAGCAGCAATAGTAGCAGCTTTTATTTATTTATTTGTGATTTGGGTGAAAATTTACAGAGCAAATTCACTTTCTATACAGCAGTTCACATATACTTTGTCTCATCACATTGACCAAAATTCACCACAATTCAACAGCTCCCCTCCCACTTCCTCCCGACAGTCACCTCTTCCCTGTGTCTATCCCTCCATGCACTCCTGCCCCCTGAGCTGTCTCCCTGTGCATAAACAGCCCTTCTTTCTCCCATGATTATTCTCTCCAAGGAGTGTATCTACCTAAGGTAAATGTTTAACTCATATGCCTGTCTTTTGTTTGTTTGAAAGCCACAGGTGTGGGTTCAATTCCAGATCTGAAGGGCAGCTAGTGGCCATAGTCTCAGTGGTTCCACCAGGCTCTATCAGACCAGCAAACCTGGTCCTCTTGAGGGAACTTTTAAAACTCCCATTTCCCAGGCCCCATCTTGCACCGCTTATATCAGAATCTATGGAGATGAGACCCAGTCCTCTGCATTTGTTAAAATTCCCTGGTGATTTCCAAACATGCAGCAAAAGCTGAGAACCTAGAGCCTGAATGAGTTTTGAGGAGCAGATGGACTGTGGGCTGTCTGCATCCAGGCTGCCAGATGGAAGAGAGAATGCAGGTCATTCAGCACCACCTGTGTGTGCTGGGAACAATGTGAGCAAAGATTCTCAGGACCTCCAGATACCCTAAAAGCCCTTCTCCATGAGGAGACAAGGATGAAGGTCACAGTGAAGAGAGGCAGGGATCGTACCAAATATCTGGAATGGAATATATAGGGTGGCTAAATTGAAAATAAATTTTGTCTGAAATGGAACATCATCAAATGGACAAGCTCTATGGCCTTCCCTACTCTAGCCACTAGGAACAGGTGACCTAATTCCTTAGCATCCACTAATACAACCATCTAGTCAAAGGTGCAGGGAACAGAACCAGATTGGCTGTGCAGTGTGTTAAAGCAGAAGTTTTCATAATAGCTATGGTCCGTGAACTGATGGGCTTCAGAATCACTTGGGAACTTTATTAAATTGCAGATTCCTGGGCCTCATTCCAGACTTACAGGATACAAATCTCTAGGAACAGTCCTAGGAAGCTGCATTTTAACCAGCTCCTCCATTGATTCTTGAGAATTTTAAACTTTGAAGTTTGAACACCACCCACCTAAACAGTTTTGTCATTGAATTCTTGGCACTGTGCAGGTGCAGCTGTTCTACAATTATTCTTTATGGTGAAGTGAGCTGGCTGGGCCAGATACTGATTCTTTTCAGAGACACACACATGAAAAAGAAGATGGCCTTACCAGATACATTCCATAATATACAAATGGCCAATAAATATGCCAAATGGCCTTTGAAGTAACCAGAGATTAAAAGACAAGAAAAAAAATAAAAAATAAAAAACTAGTGGAAACTGTACATTTATCCCACTAATTGCTGCCTTACCCAGTATCGTAGCCATTTTGATGGCAAACTGTTTTAAATATCTTAAGTAGTGTCAAATATTCCTTCCTTGAAGATAGCTATTATTTTTGAAAGTAGATCAACATCATTTGGAGCAAAATATAAGGGAATCAAGGGTGAGATTAAGTTGGATCTATTTTGGTTTTTAAAATAATGATCTTTGACTCTTATGTGACCATGCTGTATAGCACATCATTTCTGTCTTTAACTCCAAAAGTCTCACCTTCATAATATTTTATCTAAAAAAGTTATTTTAGAAAATCCCAGATCATCCTAAGGTCAAGACAATGGTTATTTCCATAAGGTATAGCTACTTACAAGGCATACACGTCATTAGTCTAGGCATACAGATATTTGAGTTTTGAAATATGTGATTATTACAAGAAATCATGGTGGGAAAAGGAGATAATCAACTTTATTCTCATTCACTGGGGAAGATTTGTAGGGGAGGTATGATACTGAGGACGGGATGATCTTTTATCTTATTTCAGTGCAGTTAATGGCTCCACACTTACGTCACAGCCAAATGGCAGAATCACAGAGCAGACAGAGCAATCCATGTCCTAGGGTTGCTGAGTGGGGTAGAATTGCAATTGTACTTTACAGTCAGATTTTAATGTAATTCAGGCTCCACAGAGTAGTGCAATAAGTCAGTAAGAGGGTAAATGCTGTGGGCAGTACTGAGAGGTTTTATTTGACCATCCTGGGATCTGAAGTGCCTGTTTCTGAAATGAAAGGATATATTTTATGGGCTTAATCTACCCTCCTAGAGTGCATGGGTGATGCCCCTTGATAATAGTAGCACAAAGAGAGTTTGAAGCTTTCCATTTTCAATTGGTCTGTGAGCAGTGACTGCATTCATTGTGTGCTTATCACCATGGAGGCAGGCTCATGTTCTAAAGTGTCTTGTCTGAAGGCCTACACAAATTCTTGGATGTCTTTAATTTCACCAAGCTGAACAAAATTGAGCACATAGATCACTAAGCCTTGATGTCCTGAAGGCAGAGATTCCGAAAAAGATGGCCATAGTTTCTTAGGACAATCAGAACAACACAATACCACACTGCTGTGGAGTCGGAATTACCACAGGTCTCCCCATTTATCACTATAAAGGCAATCTGAGACATTCAGAAGACAATTCATCCCTCAGACATTGTTAACTGATTTCTTTGAACATTCATGCTGGAGATGAAAAGTAAGGGGAAGTCCCTTGGGAAATGCAGGTGAATTTGTTTTGTCTGAGTATTTTTGAGTTGTATTTTGGAAAGGCTTTTGCTGTGATTAAAATGTATCCTCTTATCCATTTGCCTGGGCAAAATGGAAACCATTCCTTCAGTGTAAGTGTGTGTGTGTGTGTGTGTGAGAAGGGTTGCCTTTAATCACTCCACAGTGCCAAATGCCTGGTTTCATGTTACCCCTTTTCAGGCTTTCCTATTTGCTGAAGAACTGCATCTTGACATCCACTAGGAAAACAAAAATCTCCCCCATAATCTCTGCCCCCAATTAAGGGTCCACTTTTCCTTGAATTATGATATTGCCTTCCAAACTTAAAAAAAAAAAAGGGGGGGGGGGGGGAGGGTTAGGCAATACTGCTTTCAGAGGAGCTTAACTGTTTCAAGGTTAAAGACACAGAAACATTTTAACTTCAGTACTGTAGTGGCCAAGGCTTGATGAAGAAAGGTGGCTTTGTTTAGATGATTAGTTTGGACTCTGTTAAGACAGACAAAATATCTTTTTTTGGTCTTATGGCGTAGGCAGGGTTTTATATGCTTAAAAGCAAATCTTCAACTGCATTCTCATTCTCTTACATCAGTCCACTTCTCCCCTTCCTTCTTATGTGGCAAAACAATAAACAAAGTGTCCACTGTTGGTACTGTGGGGCATTTCTTACTCTTTCTTTTCTAGTACAGGCTCCCAGGATAGAAATCTTTTCTTTAGCCATTTAAACTCTGAAAATTTCTGCCCCTCCAAGAGAAGACATTTGCCGAATGTTTGCTTGCTGGAGTATGTCTCACGGCAAGTCAACTCCAAAAACACATGGAGAAATGCAGCTGCTTGGGCAGCCAGGATGGTGTGGGTACCCCAGGTCCTATGGGAAATGGCCACTCCAATCTCTGCTGTTTTCTTTTTCCTCTGCATTTGTAAAGTCAACTGCTTTAGGGCAGAGGGTGTGGCTGAAACTCCAGAAAAGCACTGGAAGTACTATTTGTTCTTCAAAAATGTTACAGTTACTCTCTTGGTAGCAGTCTGAAGGGAAGAAAAGATCTTTGTGAAGAAAAGCAGTGGAATGCTGGGACATATCTGTAGGCTCTGGCTGGGATTTCAGGAGATTTTTTAATGCTGATATCAGTAAAAAAAAAAAAAAAAAAGGGAGAGAGAGAGAATCTGAGAGGTTATTTCAAAGCAGTGGTTCTTAACCCAGGTTCTGTGGATTCTCAAGAGGTCACAGATGAATTTCAGGTTGGGGTGGCATTTGTGGACCCTTTAATATGGTTTGGCAAAGTTGTACATATGGGCCTTTTATGGGAGAGAAAGCTCATGGTTCTCTTTAGTCTGAAATCTAAAAAAATTAATAAATACTTTTTAAAAACAAATCCATAAGCACGAGTTTTTCTTTTTTATTCTTTTGAGGAGAGCTGTATATATAAGATTTTCAGAATCTGTAGAGCCTAGGGAGGCTTGACTGATTTTAAAGTTCTGGTTGAGTGTGTGAGTGTGCACACATACACGACCATGCAAGCATGTCATCCTGGCTCTGGACATGTTCAAAGGAGATAACTGGCAATCTATAGAAAGCAAAGGGTTGGGAAAAGGCTAAGGGCAGACACATTAACATCCTCCAGAATCGACCCATACATCTTTGCCCTGTTCTCTTGGCAGTTATTTCCAGTCACGTTGGCATAAGAAATAGCCAAAAAGTAGCCTTCACGGTGTTCGGCAGGGAGAAGAGGAAGGGCACCAATATACCCCTTCCCTGCTAACTAGAAGGCTGGCGGTTCAAACCCACCAGCCACTCCTCCGAAGGAAGATTGGGCAATCTACTTCTGCAGTGATACTGGCTCGGAAACCCAAGGAGGGGTCGCTATGAGTTGGTCTGACTCGAGGACACATAATAACAGCAACAGCAACAACAAACTAAAAAAGTGAACCTGGATTTAGGACTAGAAAGATGAAGGAGTTAAAAGCTAAGCTGGGATGGGACCAGGGAGTGATATAAGAAAATCTGTTATTTATAGCATGAATGTTGTCCCATCTCTGTGGGTAGTGTTGGCAAAGGAGAGAAGAGACCAGTCCACCTTTCCATTGGGGCATCTGTGAAGTGCCCTCATGAAGCTCCATATCACTGTTGCCTCACATGAGCTAAACTCCTGCTGAGGGGACTTACTTTGCATTGTTTTGACAGTTTTATGAGATTATTTATCCAGTCAACTGCACAGTGAAAGAAAAACATCTGAACATCAACATAATCAGAAATAGTAAATAACAAACCACACACAAAAAAAACCTTAAAACTAAGTCATTGTTTATAAGCTCTTTCTGTATCTTTTTATACAGAAGTAATTTTATGCAGCTCTTATCATTGTTTATATACCATACCAAGTTCTACTTTTTTTCCTATTAATTTATATTGTTCTTTTTCTCCATATTTCTACGCTCCTTATACTTAACATTCCATGTGGCAATATTTGCTTTGATACAGTTTATATCACAATCAAATTTTTTGATTGTTTCAGGCTTGTGACTCTAAAATGTTTCTTTTACATATATACACAGTGTATTTTTGATACCAGTCCTCCCCCTTGTCAAAAACTCTGACAAATTTTATGACATTTGTCATCTTTTACCAAATTACCCTTTAGTGAGATTGTCTTAGTACTGATCAAGGCCCCCAACAATGCCTAAAGCTGAATTTTTCCCATCTTTCCCAATACTGGATTTTATATTTGCCTTATTTGCTATTCTAATGAGAATGAAGTATCTTGAGATTGTTTTAATTTTCAATTTTAAAATTATCAAGAATGCGAACATTTCCCCATTTTCTAAAATGGAATTATTTCTATCTTTTGTATGGATTATCTAATCTAAGGGGTTGGCAAATCACAGCCCATAGGACAAATTTGGCAGCTGCCTATTTTTTGTAATAAAGTTTTATTGGAACTAAGTTATGCCCATTTGTTTACATATTGTCTATGGTTGATTTCCCTGTACAATAGCAGAATTGATTAGTTGTGATAGAGAAAAGCCTAAATTATTTACTCTCTGACTGTTTACAGAAAATATTTTCAACTCTAATCTCATCTCTTTGTTCTCATTCCCTTCTTATTCTACCATACTTTATGCTTCAGCAGTAAAGTACTTGTAGTTCCTCTCATATGACACTTCAGGTTTTGGTATCTTTGCGAATGCTCTTCCCTCTGTCTGGCACTTACAATCCCCACTCTGCCAGGAAGGTTTGTCCTTTCAAATCCTTTGTGAAAGGTGATTATTTTATAAAGCATTCCCTTCAATTCAAATTCACCACTTTGTTTTTCTTAGAGGGTATTGACAGTAGGTGTGAGAAACAAGAAAAGAATTCCTGGGAAAGCACTTTGTAAAACTGCAGGGTGCTATATAAAAGCAATAACTTCTAATAATAATAATAACAGTTATTACTATTATTGTAATAGTTGGCTGCATCAATAGCTATCTTTGTTTCTACTTTTATTTCAAACCATTTACAGGGAACTGTTTAGACCAAAGTGCCCCAGCTGTTTCTCATGGCATAAAGGCTCTGCCCTTTCTTATTATACCTCTTTATTGAATACAGATGATATATTGAGACGCCTGGACTCATTATTTTGGCAGTCCCAGAGGCCAAATTGGGTCAATTATATGAGTCTCATCTATTATTGAATAATCATTAAGATGACTCAAATCATCAATCAATCGAACAAACCAAAGAGCCCAACCTTCTGTCTTATCCTTCTCTTTGACTCTAGAGAAACAAAGGTTGGAATTCTAGAGAAAATAAATATGAAGTCTGAAGAAAGTATTATAAACCGGAAAATCATTCTATTCTTTGGCTGCAGGTATTTATACAAAAATGAGATGAGATAATACCCTAAAGAAGAGTTTCATTTATCCAGGGGAGGGAAAAAAAAAGATCTGAACCAAAACATACAGTATAAATCCAAAATGATGCCTAGGGTCTTTGAGGATTCTTCCATATGTACACAGTGTCTGCTGGAAGAACATTGCACTCCAATATATCCTAGCTGTAGTTTTCTTTCTTTCTTTTTTTTTCCCCCTCAAGATCTGCATTTCTTTTAATGACCACTCCCCTTCCTTTGAGGATCAAACACATCTCATAGAAAATATTTTTATGATATAGAAAAACCAAACCCATTGCCATCAAGTTGATTCTGACTCATGGTGACTCCATTTAAGAGATATTAAAAACTGTAATACAATGGTGTGTGTGTGTGTGTGTGTGTGTGAATATTGTTTGTTAATTTAAACAGTGATCTTGGGGATCCGGGAAAGAGCTCAGAGATTTTCATTTGCCCAGTGAAAAGTTTAATATGTGTGGTGAAAGCCATAAGGCTAAGGTTCAGATTATGCAGTGAAAGTTTGGGAGATTATGAATGCCCAGGCTCCCAGAGACAAAAGCTCTTAGTGATAACTGCATTTCTGGAGAAGTGGGCGCCAGGACATTCACCACTTCCATTAGGAGCAACTACTTATTTTAGCGGTCCCTTTCTCTCAGGAAGTGCAATATATAGTAAGGGCAGAAAAATAAGCAAAGGAGGAAATTTGGTATTGATTTTCTTTTCTTCTGTGAAATTACATGAAAGCTCAATGGCTTGTAGCAGTACCTCAGTCAATAAGGCTCCACTTGAGACCAACTTAAAGTTTAATTCTCTCCCAACCCTTTTAAACTTCCTCTAGTGTTGGATTTTGTGTATTTGATTATCTTTGGCGCTGGGCTACTGTGAAGCTTTTTATTCGTGACACCACAGAGAGGATTTTGCTAAAAGTAAAACTGAAGTAAGTCCAGATAATGAAGGTTCAAGCTTCCTTTTTGATTCAAAAAAGTAACACAGAACAAAAATCCAAACCTGAAAATCCAAGGAATAAAAGATGAATAGAATAGTAGGACTTCTATAATAAAGTAATTGTTGAATATTATGATGTTGCTGGGTTTTCTGGGTTTGAACTATAGCAGAATTAAGCAGTGTTTTCTTCTTGGGGGTCATCTATCTCAGATTCATCATTATAAATGTGTGTATTTGGTCATAATATTTTCTAACATTTATTTAGCATTTACTGTGTGCAAGATAGTATGCTAAGTCTCTATATGCTTTCTATTCTGCAGGGAAGCAATAAGTCGCCTGTGTGAATCTGTCCCTGGGGCCAATGGAGCCATGAAAAAGCGAAAGGTGAATATATGTTCTTGTTTTATGTATGCTTCACTGTGGGAAAGATAATATGAAAATAGTTGTTTGTTCATTCCAGCATATGAGCCAAGGTCCAGGTGGGCCTTTATTTGGTGGCAGGTATCAGAGCTGCACTGAACGTTGCTGTTGTCCCTCATACTTGTCTCAAATGTCTGAAATGGGGACTCCTGGAGTGACAGAGTGAAGGAAATATCTGGGCTTCAAGTCAGAAAATCTGGGTTCCAGGCATGTGTCTTCACTTACCTTTAAGCATACTATTTCATCTGTTGACAACTGTTTTATTCCTGAGAAGTTAGAGAGTTAAAACAGATGACAAGCTTAATCCCTTCCAATTTCAATATTTTCTAATGCATATATTCTGCATTATGATATTTTGGAGTTTTCAGACTCCCTGAACAATTTTCAGATAGAAACATTGGGAGGGTAGATGTGAGGTAATGACACATGGGTAGAAGGCGCTTGCTACACTGAAAAAAAGCACAGGTTTTGATGTTAGATAGACTTGGATTTAAATCTTTCCTCTGGCACTTAACAACTGTGATCTTGGGTAAGCCACTAAACCTCTTGTATCCTTGGTTTCCCGATCTGTAAAATGGAGAAAAATAGCACTGACTTTATAGGGTTGTCTAAGAATTAAATGAAACAATGTCTACACATTTCCTAACACAGTTTCGGTAAGTATTAGGTTTTCAACACTAGCGGGAGCTACTAGTATTGTGATTAAGCTATTAATCGTAGACTTTCTAGTTGCTTTGAAAAGTCCATAGTGGAGGTGCAAAGGGTCTGAAGACAACTATATAAACCATAGAACTGTAGACTGCTTAAGAAAGAAGGAAGTTTTAGAGTTCTTTCAGTCCAGTCCTTTCATTTTGCCAACTACTAAATTCAGTGAAGAGATGGCATTTGCTTTGAGTCACTAAACTGATTATGATCAGAGCCAGCTCTAGAAGCCTGGTCGGCAGAGTTCCAGCTTAGTGCTCTATTTCTGTAGTATCCAGTCTCAGTTTTGTTATCATTCTTCATCATTTTTCATAGGGCTGACCCTAGTGTCACTCAGAGTAGCTCAGGTGAGCCACATAATACAGGAAATCTCTGACAAATGGCCCTTGAAGTCTATTAAGGACTCCTTATTACAGGTAGTCCCCAACTTACGACATACAGCAGTGCGTGTTTTATTATTGTTATTATTATTTTGGTTTTCAGTTAAGAGATAGTATTAATGGGCATTGTTGTACACAGGGTCACTATGAGTTGGAACCAACTGGACAGTACCTAACAATGATAATAATTTTTTAAAAAATTAGCATGAAAAAGGAACTAACGAGGAGCGAATGAGTGATTTGCTAATTAAATACAATAACTGTTGGGCACACAAAATCCCTTGTGTGGCTTGTGTTGCTCAGGGCTGTATGAAGAGGAAAGAAAGTAGACTAAGAGTCAACTTTATGAAAGAGCAATACCCAAGATATTTGGGCCTCCTTAGTCACATTTTTAAAGAATGTGGTTAGAATTAAAAAATAAAACTATACAGTGAATTTCAGTAATTTGTGTTTAATAGTTTGATGTGGTTCCTTAAAGAGTCAAATAAGAATCATTTACAAGCAAGATTGTGAAAGAAATAAATTATATTTTCACTAACTGCCTCAAAGTATTCATCCACATGTTGAGGAATAACCAATTTTCCATCTTCAATGGGCCTAGTTTCTAGGAGAGGGGTTCAGGGCTCAATCCAAGCATTACAGTATTTAAATCTCTCAAATGATTTCTTACAAGTTAGAAAGGTTATTTGTCCAATGTCATATAGCTGATAAGTGATACTTCAGCCTGACAAAATCAACCAGTCCAGCCTCTCATTTCTCCATTGACACCTCTTCCTCCACTTATGGCCTGAATGCCTTTATCATTCTTGGGCATCCCTACTCTTGTGATTCTTTCCCTACCTCCAGGCCTCCTCTTGAGAAATGCCTGGTCTAGATGTTCAGCTTTCATCAAAACATGTCACTTTCCTTAGGTGCTTCCTCTAAATTTCCATTAGCATATTGTTGTTGTTCTGTGCCGTCAAGTTGGCCCGACTCCTAGCGACCCCTCCTTGGGTTTCCGAGGCAGTATCACTACGGAAGTAGGATTGCCCAACCATATTAGCCATCTTTATTAATGAGTTCATGTGGAACAAACGGGCTAACCCATTGCTAGTAATATTTGTTCATTTTGACAATGGGAACTTTCTGGAAACAATGATTTAACTTAAAAGGATGACTGATGGTAGAACTTCAGGCATCCTGGTTGCCTGGCGGTGGAGAGTAGGCTGGTTATAAGGTCTTTTTAACTCTGGCAACGAAAATGAAGAACAAGGAATGGTTTCGGTGAAGGAAATAGTTACTTAATTGGGCTGTGTTCTTTAATGCCTTCAGTGGCTGATTATCAACTTTCTTTCTTAGCCTCCTGTTATTGAAAAATATTTGAGAGTTCAGCTTGTCCAAACTCTCACAAGAGTTCCTTGTACAGTAGATCCCTTCCCCCAACTGAGGGGAGGAAGAATGTGTAAGAAAAGGGCTCAAATTTCACTACTCACTAGAGGACTTGCTGCATTCCAATTTATTTATTTATTTTAAAGTCATTTCATTTCATTTATGTAAAGTAAAATACAGAGGAAGAGTGTAGGTTTTGATCTTTTTAAAAAACATTTAGCCTGAGACTATGGCCCCTAGTCACCCTTCAGGCCTGGAATTGAACTCACTCCCATGGCTTCCAGCCAAACAATAGACAGGCATACAAGGTGAACATTTATACTAGGAAGGTGCATTCCTTAGAAGAATCAACCATGGGAGATCAGAAGGGCAGCGTTTGTACCAGGAGATAGCTCAGAGGGCAGGAATGCATAGGGAAGAAGGAGACAGGGAAAAGTAACCACAGGGAGGAAGTGGGAAGAGAACTGTTACATTATAGAGATTGTAATCAATGTCATGGAACAAAATGTGTATGAACTGTTGTATAGAAAATGAATTTGCTTTGTAAACTTCCACCCAAATCACAATTTCAAAAAAATTAAATAGCATTAATATTCATTTGGTAACAAAATCCTTAACTTAGGGTGTTGTGTTGTTATTTTTAAAGCCTCCGGTCAAATTCCTATCAACAGTTCTTGGCAAAAGTAACCTTCAGTTTTCGGGAATAAATATAAAACTGACCATCTCAACATGCAGCCTTACACTGATGAATCTTGACAACCAACAGGTAAGATCCTGCATACTGTTTGCAGTTTAATTTATCATCTACTTTTCTAGAGGAGCCTGGGGATAATAAAGAAAATAAAGTTTCAGACAGACTGTGCCTAAAATTTAATAAAGCACAAGGGAGAAAATCTCCAAAGATTTATACATAACGATACTTAGAACAGAAGTATTACTAACCCTTCACTGGAGTTTTCCTGCTTTCGTACTTGTTGTTGTTGTTATGTGCTGTCGAGTCGGACCCGACTCATAGCAACCCCTTCTTGGGTTTCCGAGGCAGTATCACTACAGAAGTAGATTGCCCCATCTTCCTTCTGAGGAGTAGCTGGTGAGTTTGAACCGCCAGCCTTCTGGTCAGAAGTCAAGTGCTTTAGGCACTACGCTACCAGAGTTCCCGCTTTCATACTTACCACTACCTAATTGGCTATTGTATTGAGAATTAAGGTACAAGATACATAGTAAATACCATCTGGCAACTCATATCCCTGAATCAGTCATTCATTATTCTCCATCAACCCTCCCCAAAGAGAAAGCAATTCCATTATTAGAACTAACAGACTGTATGTATTGGACTAGCATATAGATGAGGGGTAAAACAGAGGGGTGATGTTAGGGTTAATGTTTTTAAGCAGAAACCTTTTCTTCCAGTCCTTGTGGTCTAAAATCTAAAATATTATTGCACAAATATATATTTTTCTTTTTTTTGATGATTTATTATACTATGGTGTGCCTGAGTTTTCATTGTGAACCTAATTTCTTGCTGCATTGCTGAAGCAGATATAAAAGATATAAGGACACTGTGCTAAATGTCTATCTACTAGAGTACTCTTATTTGCTTGATTTTTATTTTTTAAACTAAATTCCTTATGTTGTTATTATTGCTAGTTGTGGTCAAGTCTATTCCAACTCATGGTGACTCCACATGTGCAGAGCAGAACTGCCCCATGGGGTTTTCAGTATAATAACCTTTGGGACGATCACCAGACCTGTCTTCCAAAGTGTTTCTGGGTGGGTTTGAACCACCAACCCTTTGTGCCACCCAAGGATCCTAAATTACTTGCATCAGTTTATTTATGTATGTAAGAGTCTGATTTTTTTCTTCATCTAGTATGTAGTGATTCAGGGTTCATGATATTTAAGGTTTTATTATATGTAATGTTGTTTATCATGGACTCATGGAAGGTTTAATGTGTTCTTGGCAATAATAAAACAATAAGAGGCTTTAAGGTCAGATACATACAGATTGAAATACTGGCTTGCTATTTACTAGCAAGTTACCTTAACACACTGAGCGTCAGTTTTTCCTCATCAGTAAAATGAGGATTAAAATACCTATTCATAGGATTTCTGAGATGATGGATCTAAATACATATGTCATACACAGTGTCGAATTACCCAGTAAGCAAGGTAAGCACGGGCTTACTTGTGCTTACTTACTAATCTGTAATGAACAATTTCACAATGTTTCACCATATCTAAAATTCTGCTTCTAGGTGTGGATGGCACCTGTCTTTCTCCCAACCCCATAGCACCTTCCTACAGAACCAAAGCCTCTTTTCAAGTTTATAGTCCCTGACAGGGATAGAGTACCCAGTAAGCAAGGTAAGCATGGGCTTACTTGTGCTTACTTACTAATCTATAGCAAACAGTTCCACATGCTTTTCACATCAAAGATCAAAGTTGTGGTGAAATTTTTCACTACGGAATAGAAAGTAAGCACAAATAAGCCTGTGCTTACCTTGCTTATTGGATTAATCCGCCCCTGGTCACAAGGTTATTTAAAGGATTAAATGAGATAATGGATATAAATCACTGAGCCCAGTGCCTGTCACATGATAGCTATTATTATTATTTACTCAAACACTCTTTCTTGGAGATCTTTTCGTGTACTTGGTGCTTAACAAGGACAGGATATTATAATATATAAAATAAAATTACAAAATTGTCAGTAACATGTATATATAGTCATATACATTTTGACTTCTATTTTTCATCAAAAAATTCACTTGAGGATTTAAGAGCTGTTTTAGTTTCTAAATTTAAAGATAGGAAAAAAAATGCATTGCTCATATAGGGAGCTCTGGTGGCCTAGTGCCTAAGGCATTTGACTGCTAACCAGAAGGCTGGAGGTTCAAACCCACCAGCCACTCCTTGGAAGGAAGAGGGGGCAATCTACTTCCGTAGTGATAACGCCTCAGAAACCCAAGGAGGGGTCGCTATGAGTTGTATCAGACTCAACGGCAGTGAGTTTGGTTTTTATATAGTAGTATAAAACATCTTAGGAAGAAAATGCTTAATATTAAACAATTCAAAATAGATTCTTGTTCCTGTCTAGTTGGTCCTGGCTGGTTATCCCAGAGAAATGATACCACTGATACAATGATAGTATAACATTTTGGACTATACCTGGAAGATCAACCTGTCTGGATGGAAAAAAAATGAAGCATTAATTCAATCATTCAGATGTTTTTCCCTCAAGACATCTGTAGATGGAAAATTTATTTTCAGTTTTCAGCCAGGTATATGTTACGAGAGGGGCTCATTGCTTTTAATTATGAGATCTCATTAAGTGTAGGAACCCTTGATATTTCTCAGAGTTTTGTAGGGGAGAAACAATAGGCAAAACTGGGGCCATAATGGTGACAGTGTTAGCTACAGAATCTAACAAGCATTTTGAAAAATGGTTCTATCCATGGAGTGACTGAATTGAATGGGGAATTTAGGCAGAATAAGGTTGTGGTGTGTGTGTATTAGGGGCATAGTTGTGATTCTCAGCATCTTTCCCCTCCACTATCCTTTTCTAGGCCACTGCAGTTAGTAGTGGTATTGCAACACACCCACAATCTTTCAGGCAGAACAGAGGTAGGGACAGTGGGCAGGAGTAGCATCTACTCCTAATAGCTATAGCAAGTGCCTTTGGGATTGACTTACATCTTTGCTTCATTGATGTCATGGAATGAGGCTGTGTTCAGTCCCTGCTTGAAGTCAGGACCAAAAGGTAGGATCTCAGACCCAGGGACTGATTTTTTTAAATAATTTTGAACTATTCTGCAGGCCAATGGGAAAATCGCTGGCAGGAAAAAAGAAAAAAAGATGTGACATTCTGGATGTTTCAACTCAAGAAGCTATATATGTTAAAAGGACAATTAAAATGTTTAATGGCTGGTGGTTCAAACCCACCAGCCACTCCTCGGAAGGAAGGTTGGGCAATCCTACTTCCATAGTGATACTGCCTTGGAAACCCAAGGAGGGGTCGCTATGAGTCGGGTTTGACTCCACGGGCACATAACAACAACAACAACAATGAACAAAGGCAGCAAAGAAGGGATGCAGCATGAGAAAAGGATTTGTTTATTCAGTCCTTCTTAAAGAAAGCTACCCCTTTAAGTTCTAAGATAAGGACAAGGAAATGCTAATGATTCCCCCGCCCCCACTTACCTTCAAAGATATACTTTGACTTGAAAGCATAAACAGGTTCAAGTCTATGGATACATTCATAGATGACAGATCATTTTTGGATCAGATCGTTCACAGTTATCTTCAGCCACTGAGGACATGATCAAAAACATAACCGTTCACTCCCAGAAAATGTTTCATAGATCCTCAGAAGCATTAAATAAAATTATATTAAACACAATGCTTGCCATTTTTTAAAATTATCAGTTTTAGTCTGGGAAAATACATTCCGGAAAAGCAAGCTATATGAGTTTTTGTTTATCTCTTGTTTTAAACAGACTTTATTGACATACTTTAATATGGTATTTTAGGGGCTTAAGAAAAAATTTCAGGGTCTTAGGAGCCCTTGTTGTTATGTTGTTATGTGCCATTGAGTTGGACCCGACTCATAGCGACCCCTCCTTGGGTTTCCGAGGCAGTATCACTATGGAAGTAGATTGCCCCATCTTCTTCTGAGGAGTGGCTGGTGGGTTTGAACCGCCAGCCTTCTGGTTAGCAGTCAAGTCCCTTAGGCACTATGCTACCAGACCTCCTAGGAGCTCTTACTTCCACTAATTCTTAATTCTATTCTTTCTACCAACTCTTAAAAGCTACTGAATTGAGAGGGTAATAAAATGATAAACAAGGTAAAACAGGGAGAAAATAGAGACAACCTTTAGTGTCCATAAAGAGAGACAACTTCAAATATCTACAGAGGCCACACGTGTAATGCAAACTGTACAGATGCAAGAGAAATCAGTGGTGCAAACACCGCGATAGATGGCAAGTACTCCTTGGCTTCCATGTCCAGATGACAACACTGGGAAACATGGCAAACAGAGTATCTTCCCTATCTAAAAAGGATCAGATAGATGTGTTTTGCCAGGTGGGACTATGGGGCAAGGGCTGCCAGATCTTTCACTTTGGCAACAGAACCTGGAAATCTGGATTTTTAGCTGCTATCTCTGAATTGCACAACTCATCTCTGTCATACGGTGGTGGCTTTCTTGTGGCTGTGATGCTGGAAGCTGTGCCACTGGTATTTCAAATACCAGCAGGGTCACCTGTAGTAGACAGGTTTCAGTGGAGATTCCAGTCTACAGAAGACTAGGAAGAAGGATGTGGCAAGACTGCCACACATCTGAAAAAACTGACTACTGAAAACCTCATGAGTAGCAGTGAAACATTGTCTGTTATAGGGCCAGAAGATGAGCACCTCAGGTTAGAAGGCACTCAGAATATGCCAGGGAAGAGCTGCCTCCTCAAAGTAGAGTTGACCTTGATGACACGGAGGGAGTAAAGCTTTTGGGACCATCATCTGCTGGTGTGGCATAACTCAAAATGAGAAGAAACAGCTGCAAACATCCATTAATAATTGGGATTCAGAATGTACTAAGTATGAATCTAGGAAAATAGGAAGTTGTCAAAAATGAAATGGAGAGCATAAAGATCAATATCCTAGGTAGTGTGCTGAAATGGAATAGCATTGGCCATTCTGAATTGGACAATTATGTGGTCTACTATGCTGGGAATGACAAACTGAAAAGGAATGGTGTCACATTCATCATGGAAACAAACAAAAAATTCAAGTTCTATCCTGAAGTACAATGCTGTCAAGTGATAGGGTAATATCCACATACCTACAAGGAAGGCCAATTCATATGACTATTGTTCAAACTTACACACCAGCCACTAAAACCAAAGATAACGAAACTGAAGAATTTTACCAACTCTTGCAGTCTGAAATTGATCAAACATGCAATCAAGGTGCATTGATAATTACTAGTGATTGGAATGCAAAAGTTGGGAAAAAAAGAAGCATTGGTAGCACAGTTGGAAAATATGGCCTTGGTTACAGAAATGATGTTTGAGATCACCTGATAGAATTTTGCAAGACCAACAACTTATTCATTGAAAATACTGTTTTTCAACAATATAAACAGTGACTATACAGGTGGACCTTGCCAGATGGAATGCACGGAAATCAAGTTGACTACATCTGTTAGAAGAAACAATGGAGAAGCTCAATATTATCAGTCAGGACAAAGTGAGGGGCTGACTTGGAAAAGACATTCCATCAACTGCCCAAATGCATGTTGAAGTTGAAGCTGAAGAAAATTAAAACAAGTCCATGAGAGCCAAAATACAATTTTGAGTATATCACACCTGAATTTAGAGATCAACTGAACAATAAATTTGATGCATTGAAAACTAATGACTGAAGACCAGACAAGTTGTGGGAAGACATCAAGGTCATCATATATGAAGAAAACAAAAGGTCATTGAAAAGATAAGAAAGACAACATGGATGTCAGAAGAAACTCTGAAATTTGCTCTTGAATGGAGACTCGCTAAAGCAAATGGAAGAAATGATGAAATAAAAGAGCTGAACAGAAGATTTCAAAGGGCAGCTCAAGAACACAAAGTATTATAATGAAATGTGTAAAGACCTGGAGTTAGAAAATCAAAAGGGAAGAACATGATTGGCATTTCTCAAGCTGAAAGAACTGAAGAAAAATCCAAGCCTCAAGTTGCAACATTGAAGGATTCTATGGGCAAAACTTTGAATGGTGCAGGAAGCATCAAAAAAAGATGGAAGAAAAAAAAAAAAAAAAAGATGGAAGGAGTATGTAGAGTCACTGTACCAAAAAGAATTGCTCGATGTTCAACCATTCCAGGAGATAGCATATAATCAAGAACTGATGGTATTGAAGGAAGAAGTCCAAGCTGCACTGCAGGCACTGGCAAAAACAAGGCTCCAGGAATTGATGGACTACTAACTGAGATATTTCAACAAATGTATGCAACACTGGAAGTGCTCATGTTTATGCCAAGAAACTTGGAAGATAGCTACCTGGCCAGTCAACTGGAAGAGATCTATGTTTGTGCCCATTCCAAAGAAAGGTGATAAAACAGAATGTGGAAGTTACTGAACATTATCACTAATTTCACACACAGATAAAATTTTGCTGAAAATAATTCAATACATTTGAAGCAGTACATCAAGAGAGAACTGCCATAAATTCAAGCTAGATTCAGAAAAGGACATGGAATGAGTGTTATCATTGCTGATGTCAAATGGACCTTGGCTGAAAGCAGAGAATATGAGAAACATGTTTATCTGTGTTTTGTTGACTCTGCAGAAGCATCTGACTGTGTGGATCATAACAAATTATGAATAACATTGCGAAGAATACTTAATTATGCTCATGAGGAATCTGTACATAGGCCATGAGGTAGTTGTTCTAATAGAACAAGGGGACACTGCATGGTTTAAAATCAGAGATGTGCTTCAGGGTTGTTCCTTTCACCATACTTACTCAACCTGTATGCTGCACAAATAATCAGAGAAGCTGGACTATATGAAAGAAAATGCAACATCAAGATTGGAGGAGGACTCAATAACAGCTTGCAATATGCAGATGACACAACCTTGATTCCTTAAAGTGAAGATGATTTGAAAAACTTACTGATAAAAATCAAAGACTACAGCCTTCAGTATGGATTACACATCAACATAAAGAGAACAAAAATCCTCACAACTGAACCGATAAGCAACATCATGAAAAACTAAGAAAAGATTGAAGTTTTTAAGGATTTCATTGTACTTCGATCCACAATCAACACCTATGGAAACAGAAGTCAAGAAATCAAATGATACACTGCATTGGGAAAATCTGTAAAAGACCTCTTTAAATTGTTAAAAAGCAAAGATGTCACTTTGAAGACTAAGGTGTGCCTGACCCAAACCATGGTATTTTCAGTCATCTCATACGCATGCGAAAGTTGGACAATAAATAAAGAAGACTGAAGAAGAATTGTTGCCTTTGAATTATGGTGTTGGTGAATAATGTTGAATGTACCATGAACTGCCAGAAGAACAAAGAAGTATGTCTTGGAATTAATACAGCTGGAATGCTGCTTAGAAGTGAGGATGGTGAGAATTTGTCTCACCTACTTTGGTCATGTTGCCAGGAGGTATCAATCCCTGGAGAAGGATTATCATGCTGCGTAGAGGGTCAGCAATAAAGAGGAAGACCCTTATCGAGATGGATTGACACAGTGGCTGCAGCAGTGGGTTCAAGTTTAGCAGTGATTGTGAGGATGGCACAGGACCAGGCAGTGTTTTGTTCTGCTGGACATAGGGTTGCTGTGAGTCAGAACTGACTGGATGGCACCTGACAATGACAACAAATCTCTGAATTAAAAGATTTTGGTTTATAATTAAGAAATGAAAAGTCTAAGTGTGAGCCATACAAGATAGATAGGTGGGACATCTATGGCCTGAGGGCAGCCAATGTGGGACATTTGATCTAAGAAAACATTTATAATAGATCCAAGGGGTCCTAGTGGCGCAGTGGTTAAGTGCTTGTCTGTTAACTAAAAGGTTACTGGTTCAAACCCATCAGCCACTCTGTGGGACAAAGATGTGGCAGTCTACTCTGTAAAGATTACAGCCTTGAAAACTCTATGGGGCAGTTCTACTGTCCTATAACGTCACTATGAGTTGGAATCAACTCGAAGGCAATAAGTTATGAATAGATGCAGAAAGCCCTCCTTATATCATACCATGCACTCATAAGCTTCTTTGAGTTTCTTCTCCCATCACAGGATCAGGATTTCCTTAGAACACTTTTTAAAATTCCCATTAAAAGGGCAATTAATAAGATACATGAAGTTATTTCTCCCATTTTCTTTTGAAGGACACTAAGATAGAAAGATTAAATAACCAGCTACAGACCTAGTAGGTAGTAGGACGCAGATTTGAACCAAGGAGTCCGATTCCAGTCTGTGGTAGCATTTAAAAGAAATGTGATCTTAAGCCCTTAAAAGGAGTGTTAAAATGTTATCATTTTCCATGTTAATATTAACAATTATTAATCTCAGTGGTCTTTCAGGGTACTTCCTATTTTTGACACCAACCAACCAGTTACGGAGCAAAGGTTTTTCTCCTTAAGATGTCCTCAAACCCCTCAGGAAATATGGCTATTCCCCCTCCTATTGTTCCCTGCTCAGTCTGAAAAACAGATTCAGACACTCCCAGTTTTTTCTCCCTGAGCCTATTTTCCTAAACCTTTCTTTATTGGAGGTAAATGCAACTGGCCAGTTTATTATCTACTTTTTCTTTTTTTCCTTTGCAGAGTACTGTTTACTTCACATTGTCCAATTAATTATCTATCTACACATGCATTTAACTGCAGCTATAGGCTAAACACACTAAACCAGCATTAAATGGGAACCTAATTCACTATGGGGAGCTCTGGTAGCATAGTGCCTAAGGCACTTGACTGCTAACCAGAAGTCTGGCGGTTCAAATCCACCAGCCACTCCTCGGAAGGAAGGTTGGGCAATCCTACTTCATTAGTGCGTAAGGCACTTGACTGCTAACCAGAAGGCTGGCGGTTCAAACCCACCAGCCACTCCTTGGAAGGACGGTTGGGCAATCTATTTCCGTAGTGACACTACCTCAGAAATCCAAGGAGGGGTTGCTATGAGTCAGATCCAACTCGGCAGTGAGTTTGGTTTTTGTTTTTTTATAGGCTATTTGAGAAAGCTATGGAAGAGGTGAGGCACAGGAGAGGCTGTAAGACTAAGATGTTTAAATGCTAACATTTGATTTCGTCTATCCCCTCCCCATACCAGGCTAGTGTTTGAGTGATTATGAGCATCCTTACTTAAACGGCCAGTCTTGTATTTTATAAAAAAGGAACCCCCTTCCCAAAGAACAGGATGACTGTAATATAAATAAGGCTGAGTTGCCCTGTTATACTGGATGTGTTCTCTATTGCCATCATGGAACAGGAACATCTTTCTTTTGATCATGATGAAACCTGCCCTTGTATTTAATTTTTACTGGATGCAGTGTTGTTTTTTTCTCATAGAACTCCAACTCTCAGTAACCACAACAATATGCTCATCGATAGGGCAAGTTTTCAAAGGTTGGCAATGCTAAATTTGTTAAGTTTGATTTCAACAAGTTAATTTGTAAATGAGTTATTTGAAGCAGGATCATTTTCCCTTATGTAAATACTGGTTAAATTAAAATCATTAAGTGACTACAATAATTCATACACTAAAAAGTAGTATATAAACTATGTGTGCAATACTATTAGCCAAACAAGTACACAGAACAAGATATTTTATTATCTCCAACGCTGGTACCTAACAAAGAACAAGCTTAATTAGAGGAGGAGAGAGGGAAACATAAGACAATGAGGTGGATTTCTGGGCAGTTTTAAAGGGATGATAGTATAATTGTTCATTCTTTTTTTAGGTGTACAACTTTCCTTTTACATGACAGCTTTCACAAACAGTTCTTATAATATGAAGTTCAACCAAAGTCTTTCACCTGTCAAATTAAGTGAAGAACGAGCAAAACAGAAATTCTCCCTAGTGTATAAGGATCAGAACTTGTTTTCTTTGTACTCTCACATAACATTATTAATGTCTAAAATTTTTCATTGAGGTCTTAATTTTTTATTTTTCAAATGGTCGCAACATGATTTTCTTGAATTATAGATCATAGTTTTATAAATGATCAAGATATGTGTACAAACAAAATTTAAGATCCTTTTGGAAACAAAGATACAGCACATGTGAGATATACTTCCTTCTGGATTTGCTCATCCTTGTGAGATACTGAAGAAAACTCAATTTACATTGCATTAATAATTTAGCCTTTGATAACTATGACTAGACTAGATCCCAAAATCATAATTTTCGAAGTTTTCTCAATAGACTTCCAGTCCAAATAATTCAAAGACATACTGTGTCCTAGGATGGACATTTTGGTTATTTTTTCTCATCATATAGTACCAGTGGGCTCTTTTATTAGCAGTTTGTCTTGGTCATGCCTTGTTTCTTGCAAAACCATCCCTTACGATGAAGCTGATATGAAAGATATTTTCCCCAATGCAAGGAAAATAATCTGGATCAATAACAAAGTCAAAGGCATGGTGTTTCAAAACATTCCTAACATTCCTGAAAACGTATCAACAGTCCTAAAAGATCCTTTTTCTTTCTTAACGATTCTCTTCCTTTTTCACAACTGTGCAGTCACTGTCCTATTCTATTCTGCAAAACAAATACAATTTCGTTTTTCTGAAGATCAAGTTTTTTTCACTGGCACAGAACTATTTCGAATGAACCCCAAAAATAACAGAATGTTGGGTCTTTCCTCAGGTAGTTTCCTCCTCTTTTAACAGCATTTATCTACTCTCTATCGATAATCTCATCACAGCCGAGTTCTTCGGTCAGACGATTGACAACCATGAGTGAAAAAAGCTCTTCGATAAAAGCTAACTGATCAAAAGGGGTCTTCTCATAATGCATCTGAAAGCCGCCATCGAGAGCTGCTTCTCTTGCTCTGGATGTTCTCAGAAACATCTTGTTGGCTTCTTCAAGGGCTGCTGATACTCTGTAGCCTGCACCACTGAGCTGTTCCTCTTCCGGATAGTCGTAGTCGTCCTCCCAGTCATCAAACTCCTCGCCCTCGTCCTCGCTCTCCAAGTCTGGGGCCGCGATCTGGCCCGCCTGCTCCCCACGGCTGGGCCCGTTAGCAAGGCCCCCTGCCCCGGCCATTGGCTGGGCCTCCTCCTCCTCCATTGGGCCTTCCTCCTCGAGCTGTGGCGGGGCCCCGTCGCGGGAGAGGCTCGGGGATGGCTCCCGGTTCCCGCTGCCTACCTCCATCTGCGGAAGGTCACTCTCGCCAGGCATCACATCCATCTGCAGATCATTGCTCTCCTCATACAATTCGGACAGCTGGGACATTTCGGACATGATTTAAGCTGTTCAAATTCTCGCCAGGCGTTTTCAGCTCGAGCGTGCAGTTGTGCGCTTGCGCAAACACTGTGGGCTTGCGTAACCCTTTGCGCAAGCGTGTCTCTACCACCAACGCCCCCGTCCTGGCGCGATGTTGTGGTGGGGGTCGCTCACTAGTCTTCAGAGAACGTTGCGAGGGCGTCCCGCTTTACGTTTCGATTGTTTTGAGCTTTCTGTCTCGAGAATGTGGATGCAAAAGCATTTCTGTCGCTGCCTTACTCTGCTGTCCTGCTGCTTAAGATGCTGCAAACTTGAAAATACCCTACTGGGCTTTGAACAACACTTAATCCACCTCCCACTTTTCTCCCTTCTTCCCTTCCTCCGCCCCCTCATCTGACCTGACCACCACCGTCTTCCCCAGGCAAACCCATCTGCTTCTAGGGTTTTGACTACCATCTCTTTGTGCGCCAAATCAAAACAAACAAAAAAAACTCGTTGCCATGGATTCTGACTCATAGAGGCCATACACCTCTAAGCCAGATAATATTCTCAACCACAGATCAGCATGTTAAAAATTGATCTTAACAATACATTCTGCTCTTCTGTTTTCATCATTTAAAATATTACGCTAAATGCACAAATAATACATACATTATCTGTGTTTTGTTTTTTTTCCTCAATTACGGTGAAGGAAATTTTGTTGCCATCTTTTCCAAAAGGTAACTTTACACTACTATCGATTGGATGTTTGCCCGTCCAGTCAGTCCTCTTTTGGCACTTACATGAATCTTTATGTCTTTGTGGAAAATACATAATTTTGTGGGGTTTTTTCTTTTGTATATTTTATATGTCTTCAACTTTAAAAAAGCCTTGACAATATCTTCAAGATTTAGCTTTGTTATTATACATAGATACTACCTATCACTTTATTTTTGCCCAGCATTCTGTTGCATAGATATGCTATGGTTGACCTAACCATGGACAAATATTTTTTTTATTTTTTAATATAAGTAAATTAACATCTATATATGCTAATATTTCTCTAGAGGTGGAAAGGCAGCACTGTAGGCAGAGGCATATCTATGCAAAATAGCACCTATGATAAGCACTGAAATTGTGCCCCTGTTCAAACATCTGTCACCCATCTTTTAGATAACTTTAACATGATATCACTTCAAAAATACAAGTCAAGCTTGTTAATCCTTTACTTAAAACATTCTGGCACTACATGAAAATTACAACCGCACTTTCCTTATTTCCACTAATGAAAATTGGTCTATGATGTACTCAAAGTCATTTTCCCCCCAGTTTCTTCTCTTTCTATACTCAGCAGAGCAATGTCACAGTTTGCCTTGACCCATGGAGGCTCTCAAAAACAAAAGTATTAGTTTTAACTTGCTAAATGATCTTTCACAACTGGGGATGGAAACGGTGATAGTTAACAGAAACTACTCAGTGGCACCTTCCTGCAGGTGGCACCTAGGGCATGTGCCATACCTGCCATACCTTAGATATGCCTCTGATTGTAGGGTATGTATAAACCAGTTGGCCATAATGGAGTCAATTCTGCTTCATGGCACCTCATGTTGTGTCAGAGTAGACCTGTGCTCCATAGAGGTTTTAATCGCTGATTTTTCAGAAGTAGATCCCCAGGCCTTTCTTGTGAGGTGCTTGTGGGTGGGCTTGAGCTCTGATCTTTCAGTTAGCAACAAGGGAGTTCATTTGCATCACCCAGAGATTCCAGGGTATGCATACAGTAGTTTTATTGCATACTGCCAAATTGCTCTTCAAAGTTGCTGTACCAATATGCTCTAGCCAGCAGTGTTTGAGAATATGCACACCTTTGCCACACATGATTTTGTTGAACTTTAACAATTTTTTATCAATTTAATGCTATCTTGTTTTCTGCAACTTTGATTTTTTACAGATTGAATATCTTTCACTGTTAACTGAACATTTATTTGAATAAAACAGTCTTCTTTTGACTACGAATGACATGGAACAAATAAAGATTGATATCTTAGGCATTAGTGTGCTGAAATGGACTGGTATTGGCAATTTTGAATCAGACAATCATATGACCAACTATGCTGGGAATGACAAATTGAAGAGGAATGGCATTGCATTCATCATCAAAAAAAAATCTCAAGATCTATACTGAAGTACAATGTTGTCCGTGATAGGATAATATCCATATGTCTGCAAGGAAGACCAGTTAATAAGACTATTATTCAAATTTATGCACCAACTACTAAAGCCAAAGATGAAGAAATTGAAGATTTTTACCAACTCCTGCAGTCTGAAATTGACCAAACGTGCAATCAAGATGTACTGATAACTACTGATGACTGGAATGTAAAAGCTGAAAACAAAGAATTATCAGTAATTGGAAAATATAGCCTTGGTGTTAGAAATGAGACTGGAGATCACATGATAGAATTTTGCAAGACCAATGACTTATCCACTGAAAATACCTTTATTCAACAACATAAACTGTGATTATCCAAGTGGACCTCACCAGATGGAATACATAGAAATCATATTGACTATATCTGTAGAAAGAGGCAATAGGGAAGTTCAATATCATCAGTCAAGGCCAAGAGCTGACTGTGGAACTGACCATCAGCTGCTCATATGCAAGTTCAAGTTGAAGCTAAAAAAAAGTAAAACAAGTCCACAAGAGCCTAAATACAACCTTGATTATATCCTACCTGAATTTAGAGATCATCTGAAGAATAGATTTGACATATTAAACACTAATGACGGAAGACCAGATGAGATGTGGGATGACATCAAAAACATCATACATGAAGAAAGCAAAGGATCATTAAAAAGACAGGAAAGGAAGAAAAGACCAAAATGGATGTCAGAAGAGACTCTGAAACTTGCTCTTGAATGGAAGTGGATAAAGCAAGTGGAAGAAATAATGAAATAAAAGAGCTGAACAGATAATTACAATGGGTGTCTTGAAAAGAAAAAGTCAATTATAATGAAATGTGCAAAGATCTGGAGTTAGAAAATAAAAAAGTAAGAACATGCTCACATTGCCGGATCTCAAAACCTACTATACAGCCACAGTAGTCAAAACTGCCTGGTATTGGTTCAATGACAGATACATAGACCAATGGAATA
>NW_006921613.1:10259534-10273230 GCF_000298275.1 Orycteropus afer afer
TCAGTTGCAATATTGAAGGGTTCTATGGGCAAAATATTGACCAATGCAGGAAGTATCAAAAGAATATGGAAGAAATACACAGAGTCGTTGTAACAAAAAGAGTTGGTCAATGTCCAGCTATTTCAGGAGGTAGTATATGATAAAGAAGCAATGGTATTGAAGGCAGAAGTCCAAACTGCACTGAAGGAATTCATGAAAAACCAAGGCTCCAGGAACTGCCAGAAAACCCACTGAGATGTTTCAACAAATGGATGCAGTTCTGGAGGCACTTACTTATTTATGTCAAGAGGTTTGGAAGATAGCTACCTGGCCAAATGACTGGAAGAAATCTATATTTGTACCCATTCCAAAGAAAGGTGATTCAACAGAATGTGGAAATTATCAAACAATATCATTGATATCACATGCAAATAAAATCTTGCTGAACATAATTAAAAAATGGTTGCAGCTGTATTGAGAGGGAACTTCCAGAAATGCAAGCTGGATTCAGAAGAAGACATGGAATAAGGAATATCATTGCTAATGTCAGATGGATCTTAGCTGAAAGTAAAGAATACCAGAAAGATGTCTACATGTGTTTATTGACTATGCAAAGACATTAGACTGTGTAGATCATAACAAATTATGGTTAACATTGTGAAAGATGGGAAATTCTAGAACACTTAATTGTTCTCATGAGGAACCTGTACATAGACCAAGAGGCTATTGTTCAAACAGAACAAAGGGATACTGCATGGTTTAAAATCAGGAAGGGTTTTAAACCAGAATTGTATCCTTTCACCATACTTATATAATCTGTATGCTGAGCAAATAATCCAAGAAGCTAAACTGTATGAAGAAGAACACCACATCAAGATTGAAGGAAGAACTATTAACAACCTGCAATATGCAGGTTGCTTGCTGCTTAAAGTGAAGATGACTTGAAGCACTAACTGATAAAGATCAAACAGTATAGTCTTCAGTATGGATTACACCTCAATATAAAGAAAATGAAAATCCTCACAACTGTACCAACAAGCAACATCATGATAAATGGAGAAAAGATTGAAGTTGTCAGGGATTTCATTTTACTTGGATCCACAGTCAATAACCAATAAAGCTTGTTGTTGTTGTTGTTATGTGCCGTCGAGTTGGACCCGACTCATAGCGACCCCTCCTTGGATTTCTAAGGCAGTATCACTAAGGAAGTAGATTGCCCCATCTTCCTTCCAAGGAGTGGCTGGTGGGTTTGAACCGCCAGCCTTGTGGTTAGCAGTCAAGTGCCTTCGGCATTATGCTACCAGAGCTCCCAACCAATGAAGCAGTAGTCAGGAAATCAGACGTCATATTGCACTGGGCAAATCTGTTGCAAATGATCTCTTTAAAGTGTTAAGAAGCAAAGATGTCACTTTGAAGAATAAGGCACACCTGACCCAAGTCATGGTATTTTGAATCGTCTCATATGCATGTGAAAGCTGGATGATGTATAAGGAAGACTGAAGAAGAGTTGATGCCTTTGAGTTGTGGTGGTGAAGAATACTGAAATTACCATGGACTGCCAGAAGAATGAACAAATCTGTCCTGAAGAAGTGCAGCTGAAATGTTTCTTGGAAGTGAGAATGGCCAGACTTCGTCTCACCTACTTTGGTCATGTTGTCAGAAGGGACCATTCCCTGGAGAAGGATATCATGCTTGGTAAAGGAGAGGGTCAACAAAGAAGGGGAACACCATCAATGAGACAGATTGACAGTGGCTGCAAAAATTGGCTCAAGCAGAGCATGGATTGTGAGGATGGCATAAGACCAGGCAGTGTTTATTTACATTGTCTATAGGGTTGCCATGAGTTGGAATTGGCGGCACCTAACAGCAATAACAGTCTTATTTTGAGTTTATTTTCTTTCTTGTTGATTTGTAGAAATTCTTTATATGCTCCACATATGAATACTTTGTTTTATATGTCGCAAATACATTCTTCTTGCCTGTTGTTCGTCCTGTTTAAGGATCTTTTTCTCATACAAAAGTTTTAAACTTTTTATGTAGCCAAATTCATTTTTTTCTGTATATCTTTTTTCTTCTACATATTCTTTAAGATAGATTTTTCCTCATCTCAAAGATCACAAGTATAATCTTTGATTTCTCTTCTAATGGTATGACAGGTCTTTTATTGATCAGTTGTATATGTCAACAGTATAAGAACATAAGAACATGATTTCCTCTTTTTTAAAAAATATAGATGGTTAAGTCAGTGAACTCTACTGATTTAATTACCATTCTTGCCTGTTTGGCATGCCACATTTATAGGTGACTTAAGTCCATGAATGCAAGGAAAGTTATGTTTTTATTCTTTGAAATTTGCCTTAACACTTCTTACACATTTATTCTTCCATATGCATTTTAGAAGCAGTTTGAAAAGTTCCATACATGACGTTGGTAGAATTTTTATTAGATTTGTATGAAATTTATAGATTAATTTAGGGAGAGTTAACAATACTATAAATGAATTTACAATATTGTCTTCTTTCTGCTTGTTCAGGTCTTATTTATACTCTTCAATGATGTTTTCCAAAAAGGCTTACATGACTCTTTTAGTTTTATTCTTAAGTAATCTAGCAAAATATAACTTTTCTGCTTAGTACAGTGTTCAATTGGCTATTGCTGATCAACAGGAAAGACAAATTTGTATGTTGATTTTCTTGTTTTTAGTATCTTTTAATGAATTACATCCACATGTGTATTACATAAATATAGGAAAATGCACAAATGTAAGTGTGGAGGTTGATTAATTATCAGAATATGAGCATATTTGTGTAACCACTACCTAGATCAAGAATACCATTTCCAGCATTCCAGACAACTACTTGTGCCCTCTTCCTTCCCTCAGAAGTAACTCACTCTCCTGATTTTAAACACAACAAAATAACCTTTCTTGTTTTTGAACTTTATATAAAGTAAACAATAATGAATATATATTCATTGTATCTGACTTCTTTTTTTCAAGAAGCATGCTGTTGCATAACATTAGCACTATATGGTAGTTCATTTTTTGAATATTACAATGGCCATTGGAAGTTTCTCAAATTTGGGGCTATTGTGACTAAGGTAGCTATTAATTTTCTTGAGCATGTCTTTTGGTGCACTATGTACACAATTCTGTTGGATATACATCTAGGAATAGAATCACTTGGTCATACTATATCTGTAGCATTTTACTACTAACCTGAAGGCTGGTGGTTCAAACCCACCAGCCACTCCTCAGAAGGAAGGTTGGGCAATCTACTTCTGTAATGATACCACCTCAGAAATCCAAGGAGGGGCTGCTATGAATCGGATCTGACTCCACGGCAGTGTGTTGCGTTTTGTAGCATATCAAACAATTCCCCAAGCCCTAATTTATGGCATAAATAGACTGTCAAGCATAACCCAACAGCTGAAGTTAAACTAGATGAATGGGACCTTCTAAAAATTAAATGTTTATGTGCTTTAAAAGACTACTCCAAGAGAGTAAAAAGAGAACCTACAGATTGGGAAAAAATATTTGGCAACACATATCTGGCAAGGGACTTATCTCTAAAATTTATAGAAAACTCCAAAACCTCAACAACAAAAAGATTAACAGCCCAATTAAAAAATGGGCAGAAGACATGAATAGACACTTTACCAAAGAGGATAGTTAGGCAGCCAGCAAATACATGAAGAAATGCTCACAATCATTAGCCATCAGAGAGATGCAAATCAAAACAACCATGAGATGCCATCTCACTCCAGCACTAATGGCAAAGTTCAACAAGACAGCAAATAACAAATTCTGGTGAGGATGTAGAGAGACTGGGACTCTCATACACTGCTGGTGGGACTGTAAAATGATACAACCACTGTGGAAACAGTATGGCGATTCCTTAAAAAGCTGGAATTAGAAATACCATTTGACCCAGCAATCTCGTTACTAGGTATATATCCTAAAGAAGTGAGAGCTGGGACAAGATGCACATGCATATGCACACCCATGTTCATCGCAGCACTATTTACAATAGTAAAAAGATAGAAACAACCTACATGCCTATAAACAGAAGAATGGGTAAGCAAACTGTGGTACACACACACAATGGAATAGTATGCAACCCTAAAGAATAATGTAGAATCTGCAAAAAACTGCATAACATGGATGAACTTGGAGGATGTTATGGTGGTTAGGTTACATTTGTGTGTCAACTTGGCTGGGCCTGGTTGAGTGGTTGGGCAGCTGGATGTAGTTATTCCCCAAAGTGAGACTGGTAATTAACTCTGTGGTGGTATCTATTGGAGCAGCTGAGCAGCTGCTTTGGGTATGTGGTCTGCTTCCTATTTATAAGCAGAAATCTCTAGCTTGTGGCACACTTGGACCTTGCATGTAGCAGTGTCATTGTTCAGCAGCCTGCCATGCTCTGCCGACCTTGGGACTTACAATGGACTTGAATTAATGGCCTGCCATGTGGTTTGGTAACATCAGGACTGTGCCTTTTACTTGTCAGCCTCAGCAGCCAGCAGCTGTCTGAGTGAAGAAATGCCTCTACCTTCAGTGGGCCAGGAACTGGAGGCAGAGCTGAAGCCCAAGGCTGAGTGGCTTTCACCCAGCCCCTAGAGCGTGGCACTTTGGACTTGGACTTAACGCCTGCAAATTGTAAGAATAAACTCCTGTTTGTTAAGGCCATCCCATTTGTGGTATATTCTTGTCTGAGTGGCACTAGGTAACCAGAACAGAATTTGGTACTGAGAGAGTGAGGTGCTGCTCTGACAGATACCTAAAATGTGGAAACATGAGTGGAGTGTGTCCTTGACCTGAGACCCTGGAAGAGAGAGCATGGCATACAGCGTGAGAGGTAGCAGGAGCAGAACAAAGAGACCAGCATGAGAGATGGCAGTAGCAGAGCCTAGAAACTGGCATTAAACAGCAACAGGCTTACCAGCCCATGGAGGAGAAAGCCAGGTGCCATTGAGTAGGAGGCTTCCTGGTGGAGTGGGTTGCCTTCAGGCATTAATTGGTAGAATAGACTGGCTTGAAATGGAGTAGCAGGTTGGCCAGCCCATGGAGCAAGAAAGCTGAATGCTTTTTGGGCAGGTAGTTTTCCAGTGGAGTGGGTTGCCTTTGGCATTAATCGGCAAAAGCTGAGATACCAAGGAAATGGAAGCAGAGCTGCCTTAGCCTGAAAGGGTAGGACCATGGCCTTTGGGGGTGGAGCCACCACAGCCCCCTAAGTTTCCGTGCCAGACCTTCACCAACTTGGTTCTGGAGTGTGGGGCTGCTTGTTCATGTGAGCTAGTGGGATGGAGCCATAGCTGCTGCCCAAGAGTGAGGGGGCAGGACTGCCCTGCCCAAGGGAGAGAGCAATGGGGCACTCCATGCTAAAGGGATGAGGTCACCACTCAGGAACTAGGCAACTGGAGTCACACAGTGAAGAGATCTATTTGTACTGGGGCCAAGTTGACAAGAGGTAGAATAGTGGTGGTTACATTTGTGTGTCAACTTGGCTGAGCCTGGTCCAGAGGTTGGACAGCTGGGTGTAGTTATTCCCCATGGTGACATTGGTAATTTACTCCATGGTGGTATCTATTGGAGCAGCTGAATAGCTGCTTTGGGTATGTGGTCTGCTTCCTGTATATAAGGAGAAACCTTGAGGATAGTCTCTAGCTTATGGCATGCTTGGACCCTGCATGTAGCTGTGTCATTGTTCAGCAGCCTGCCATGCTCTGCTGACTTTGGGACTTACAATGGACTTGAATTAATGGCCTGCTGTGTGGTTTGGTAACACTGGGACTGTGCCATTTTATTTGTCGACCTTGGGCTTGTCAGCCTCAGCAGCCAGTAGCTGTTGAGGTAAAGAAAAGCCTCTAGCTTCAGTGGGCCAGGAGCTGGAGGCAGAGTGAAGCCCAAGGTTGGAGGGGCTTTCACACAGCCCCTAGAGACTGGCACCTGGAACTCAGATTTCTAGCCTCCTGAACTGTAAGAGAATAAATTCCTGTTTGTTAAGGCCATCCTGTTTGTGGTATATTCTTGTTAGGGTGGCACTAGGTAACCAGAACGACATTATGTTGAGTAAAATAAGTCAATCACAAAAGGACAAATACAGTATTAGTTCATTATTGTAAAAAGTCAAGGGAAGGTTTATATATGTAACGAAACTTCCATATATAAAGTTTGTTACCAGGGGTGGGAGGGGAGGAGAGGGAAACCCGGAAAAAAAAAAAAGCATTGACCCATGTCACTTTAGTTTTGTGTATATCACTGTACATAATTGTATTTCAATAAAATGTATTTAACAACAACAACAAAAATAAATAAATTCCCCAAAAATGGTTGTACCATTTACCAGCCAGCAGTGGATGAGAGTCTAATTGTTCCACATTTGGCCCAACACAAGCATCTTGACACCGTATTTTAAAATCTAATTTTAGCTATAATGTTGAGTTTGTAACTCATTGCCGTTTCAGTTGCATTTTCCTGATAACTGTTGAGGTAGAATACCTTTTCATATCTTTACAGGTCTTTTAGATATCCCTTTGTGAGAGGTGAAAATTGATGTGTTTTGCCCATTTAAAAAAGTTTGTATTTTCTGGCTTTTAATTACTAGTTTGTAAGAGTTCTTTATATATTCAGGATATAAGCTCTCTGTCAATATCTTCTCTCATTCCGTGGCTTGCCCTTTCATTCTCTTAATGTTGTTTTTTGATGAATAGCAATTCTTAATTTTAATGTAGTCTAATTTATGAAATTTTCTTTCATGGTTAGTGTTCTTTTTTGTCCATTTTATGACATTTTTGTCTATCCCATGGCCATGAAATTATTCTCCTATATGTGTTATCTTCTAGAAGCTTTGATATAACTTCCATTAGGTACATGTGAGGCAGAATGTCAAGATTCCTTTTTTTATATATATGAATAGGAATAACCCGGCTTCAGTTTTTAGATAGAACATTTTCTCTACTGTTCTGCAATATCTCTTTTCTGATAAAGTATTCATATATATGCTGGTCTATTTCTGTAGGATCTATTTAATTTCACTTATTTGAAATTATCTTAATCACTGTAGCTTTATAATAAGCTTTGATAATCTCTTAATATAAGTTCTCTATCTTTTTTCTTCAAAATAATCTTGGCCACTTGCATATAAATTTTAGAATCAACTTGACAATTTCCCAAACCAAAACATTTTGAGATTTCATTAAAGGTGTCAATCAATTTGGGAGTGTGCCATCTTTACAATATTAAATCATTCAATCTGTCCTTATAACAGTAAATCATTCAATCCATGAGCATGAGATATCCTTCTAGTTCTATATGCATTCTTTAATTTGTCTAATTAATGTTTTATAGTTTTAGTGTACAGAAGTTTTTTTAGATTTATTCTTCATGAATGATGCTTTTGTAAATGGTTTCTATTCTTAAAAATATTGTTATCTAAGTGTTCTTTTGCTAGTATATAGAAATGCAATTTATTGTATATTAACCTGATAACTGTTAAGCTAAAACACCTTTAAGAACACATAAGAGTGACCTTGCCAAATTCTTATTAATTCTAATCATTTATGTATAGATTAATTTTGTTTTTTAAAAATGTAGTCATCATGTCTGTGAATAATGACAGTTATATTTATTCCTAATTCTTGTAACTTTCCTTTCTGTATGTTACTCTTACTTCCTCCACTAGGATTGTCAGTATAATGTTTGGAATGAGTATCTTTGTCTCATTCCTGATCTTAGGCAGAAAGCTTTCCATAATTAATCAGGAAGTATGCTCTTTGCTGTAGGAATTTTCTCTCTTTAATAGATTAAGGATATTTTGAAGAATAAAGGAACAGGGTAAGATGGAGGAATAGGCAGACAAGTGACACAGACCCTCTTCAACAAAGAAAAGAAAAACCAATTGATAGAAATACAGAAGATAATCCTAGAGCCCTGAGCTTTGAAAGGAACTATACAGAAGTGGATTAGGCACCAACTAGTGAAAAAACCTGAACAAAAACAGTGAGTACAGAAATAGTGGGAGCTGTGGACTGTGAGCTACTCTGATGGGACCAGCAGCCTGAATATTTCCAAGTGGTGTTGGGACCTAAAAATTGACCTAAAGATCAGCCCTGGTCACCAAGGGCTGCAGGGATGACTGTACTGGTGGCCTATGACTAGGAAGGGAAGTAGCAAGGAGGGAGACAACCTGAGCTGTCGACTTTCCACTGTGCAGAAGGTGCAGTCATTTTGATTGCATACACACAGTAGCCATTTTGGATATTTAAAGGGACCGAGGGTACAGCCATTTTGAATGTTTATAAGAGGTGGCCATTTTGGATATTTAAAGTGACTGAGGGCATGGCCATTTTGAATCTTTACAAGTGGCAACCATTTTGGGTTTTAAAATTATAGTAATCTAATTCAGATTCCAGAGACCTACGAATAGGCTCTGTTTGCCAAGGTCAGCAGGGATATACGACAGGCTGACAACAGGAAAGGACACAGGTGGTGAGTGTATAAGTGCTGTCAACTAACGAATAGAGAGCACAGTACGCTGCTTGCGTAGATAACATACAAACAAAACAAAGAAAATGAAAATCATGGGTAAGTCACTCCAACATATAATCACCAATTAAATACAAACACAAAAATGTCACAATGCCTCAGAGACAAGAGAACATCACAGTCCACACAAAGAAGCAAGATAAAGCAGGAGAAACAAGGGACCAGGATACAGACTGAAAACTCATCTTTGAGGAAGATGCAGCATTGGAACTCCCTGATAAGGAATTCAAAGAATTATATTTAGGTCTCTTTAATGAATTGAGAGACAGCTCAAAGAAAACACAGAGAAAACCCTAGAACAATTTTGAAAGACAATACAAAATGACAAAATAAATGAAAAATTAGAAGTGATACAAAATCTACACACAGAAATCCAGAAGATTAGTGCTAAATTTTCATAAATAGCTAAGACATTGAATGGGCAAAGGAGCAGAATTGAATCAATGGAAGACAGAATTAGGGAGATTGAAGGCAAATACCTGAACACTTCTTTGGAAAGGGATAAATCAGAAAAAAGATCTAAACAAAATGAAGAAAACCTAAGGTTCATGTGGGATACCATCAAAAGGAATAAACTACATGTAATCAGAATTCCAGAACAGGAAGAGACAAATAAAATTGCCAAAGATTTGTTGGAAGAGAATTTTCCTAGTATGATGAAAGATGAGAATATATCCATTCAGGAAGTCCAACGAACCCCGAACAGGATAGACCCCAAAAGAAAATCACCCAGACATATAATTATCAAACTTACCAAAACCAAAGACAAAGAATCATGAGACCAGCATGGGGAAATGAAAAGTTACCTGCAAGGGCAACCAATAAGACTAAGCTCAGATTTCTCAACAGAAACCATGTAGGCGAGAAGACAATGGGATGGTATATATAAAACCCTGAAAGAGAAAAATTTCCCATCAAGAATTATGTACCCATAAAAATTGTCCCTCAAATTGTTGTTATGTTGTTGTTAAGTGCCATTGAATTGTTTCCGACTCATAGCGACCCCATGCACAGCAGAATGAAACACTACCCAATCCCGTGCTAGCCCCACAATCCCTGCTATACTTGAGCCCATCATCGCAGCCACCGTGTCAGTCCATTTCGTTGAAGGCCTCCCCCTCTTTCGTCGACCCTCTACCCTACCAAGCATGACATCCTTCTCCAGGGAATGATCCCTTCTTACAACATGACCAAAATAGGTGAGACGAAGTCTGGCCATTCTTGCTTCCAAGGAGCATTCTGGCTGCACTTCCTCCAGGACAGATCTATTAGTTCTTTTAGCACCTCAAATATGATGGTGAAATTAGGGCAATTCCAGCTGAGCAGAAATTAAGGGAATTTGTTAAAACCAGACCAATCTTACAAGAGATGCTAAAGGGAGCTCTTTGGACAGAGAAGAAACAATAGCCAACAACTGACCATTAACACACATGATGATATAACTCAGAAACCAACGCAGCTATTGAAGTATCCAAAGTAAATAAGCCTACAAGATTGTAAACAGGGTTGACAAATGAGGACAACTACAAACCAAAAAGAGGGAAAAGTTGTGTTGTTACAGAACTTCTAGATGGTAGAGAAGTCAAGACAACTACAAGATAGAACAGACTCTTCTAAATTTCGGAAGAAAACTATAAATCACAGGGTAACCTCAAAGAAAAATGATAAACCTTCCCGTCAAAAAAGAGGACCAGCATAAATGTTCAGCAAATACTGAAACAATAGTAATGAAGGAAGTGATAACACGATTCATAAACAAAATGAGCTCAGCATAGAAAATTATGTGGAACAAAGAAATCGACACCACAAAAAAGCACATAACAAAAATGACAGCAACAAATTCATATTTGCCTATAGTTACATATCTGGCAAGGGACTTATCTCTAAGATTTATAGCAGAAGAGTAGATGACCAAACTATGGTACATACACATACTGGAATGCTATGCAGCACTAAATAGTAATGTAAAGTCTGCAAAACACCGCATAATATGGATGAACTTGGAGGACATTATGCTGAGTGACATAAGTCAATCATAGCGGGACAAATATAGTATTAGTTCATTGTTGTGGAGGGTCAAGGAAAGGTTTATATATGGGGGGAAACTTTCTTTGTTGTTTGCCAGGGTTGGGAGGGGAGGGGAGGGAACATGGCAAAAAAAAAAACAAAAAAACCTTGACCCATGTCACTTTAGTTTTGTGTATTTCACTGTACATAAATTATTTTTTCAATAAAATGCATTTTGAAAAAATAGATTAAGGAGATTTCTTTTTATCCTAGTTTGCTAAGAGTTTTTAATCATGTGAATTGTATTAGTTTTCTTTCGCTATAAAATAAACCATCTCCAAAACTTAGTAGTTTAAAGCAACAGCCATTTATATGCTCCACACATTGAGCTTATTTTAACTAGATAGTTCTTAAACTTGTCTTACTTGATGTCACTCGTATGGCTGAAGTTATCTGGCAGCTCATCCAGTGCTATGTGGTTCAAGATAGCCTCACTCACATGTCTGGTGGTACAATGGTTAAGTGCTGGGCTGCTAATGGAAAAGCCAGTGTTTTGAACCCACTGGCAGCTCTGCCATCAAGTCAATTACAACTCACAGAATAGAACTGTCCCATAGGGTTTCCAAACCTGTAATACTTATGGAAGCAGACAGCTACATCATTCTCCCACAGAGTTGGGATTAAATCTACTATCTTCTATTTGTTTTCTATTTGCCTTCTCAGTTTGATGCTCCATTATCTCTCTCTTCTTGCTTCTTTTGGAAAACTTTAATTACTTTCTAATTATTCCATATTTTCCCTCTGTTAGCATTTACAACGTTGGAAACCCAATCAGGGTTGCTATGGGTCAGAATCAACTCAATGGCAGTGAGTTTTGAGTTTTAAATTATTATTTTAGCAGTTAGATTACAACATACATTCTTTATGTATTAAAGTAGAATATAAATTAGAATGTTTACCCCTTCACAGAGAATTCAGGGACTTTAAAACAATTGAATTTGATTTACCCCCATTCCTGCTTTTGTTCTATTGTTTTTATATGTTTCAATTCTACATTTATTTTAAACTGCAGAAGCAAATACTATTTTTATGGCATTAGTATTCATTTAAATATGCCCACGTATTTACTCTTCACTTTTCATTCATTCCTCTATCTTCATATTTCCATCCAGCATAATTTTTCTTCTGCCTGAGAATTCCATTTAGTATTTCTTTTAGCACAGTTCTGCTGGTGGTTAATTCTTTCACTTTCTGTTTGTCTGGTAATGTCTTTATTTTAATTTTATTTTCTCTAGATATGAATCTTAGGTAGGCAATTTCAGCACTTTGATGATATATTAATGTCTTTCATTTTTTTTCTGTTGCTCAATCATCCCATCTTATTGCTGCTCCTTTAAATATAAAATGTCTTTTTTTTTTTTCTAGCTGCTCTTAAAATCTTTCTTTTTTCCTTTAGTTTTCAGCAGTTTTCTTATAAGATGCTTATTTGTGGTTTATATTTATCATAGAGCTTCTTGACTCTCTGGCTTGATGTCTTTTGTTAATTTTGAAAAATTGTTGTCAAGGATCTCTTTAAATGTTTCTTCCTTACTCTCTTTCTCCTCTCTTTTTGGGATTTCAATCATATGTGTGTGTGTGTGTGTGTGTGTGTGTATACCCCACTGCCATCATAGCAGCCCCCTTTATCTTCCTTCTGTGGAGCAGCTGGTGGGTTTGAAGTACTTTTCCGTTAGCAGTCAAATGCCTTACCCATTATGTCACCAGAAAGCTACATATAAAATGTTACCATGCCCCGTATGTCATTTCTATTCTTCTCAGCATTTTCTATTCTTCTCAATATTTTCCATTCATGTAGATACTCTGACTTCCTTTATAGTTTCTTTTATCTTTTCTTTTCTCTTGGTTTTTGGTCATCCTTGTCTCATGCTCTACCAGACACTTTTTCCCTGGGATGCCAGACATTGTTTAAAAAAATTATAGCAATAATTTGAGGCTCTGGATGGTGTTATCTTTCTCCAATGATGATTTATTTTTGCTTCTGGTGTGCAATTAGGGTAGGGCCAAATCAACTTAATGCAGTCAGTGATTGAGTTGATTCCAAGCTGGGCTTCAGGCTTTGTGAGGATGGGTCAAGTTCTTTTTCACTCCCACTTCCAGGATGTAGCCTTTAGTGATCCCAGCTGAAGTTACCAGGCCTTTTCTGTGTCCTGAACTCTAAGTTTTATTCTTCTAGTCTTGTAAGAAGGAGCTCTGGTGGTGTAGTAGGTAAGGTGTTTGGTTGCTAACCAAAAGGTCACTGTTTCTAACCCACCAGCCACTGTGCCAAAGAAAGATGAGGTGATCTGCTTCAGTAAACATTTACAACATTGGAAACCCCATCGGGGTTGCTGTGAGTCAGAATCAACTAGATGGTAGTGAGTTTTGAGTTTTAGTCTTATAAGACTGCCAGAAGTTCATCTCAATTTCTCTGCCTCTTAGATGTCACTGTTGTTGTGAGGTACCATCGAGTTGGCTTCAACTCATAGCGACCCTATGTTCAACAGAACAAAACACTGTCCAGTCCTGCACCATCTTCACAATCCTTGCTGTGCTTGAGCCCATCGTTGCAGCCACTGTATCAATCCATCTCATTGAGGGTCTTCCTCTTTTATTCTGACCTTCCACTTTATGAAGCATGATATCCTTCTTCAGGGAATACTCCCTTTGACAACATGATCAAAGTAAGTGAGATGAAGTCTGGCCCTTCTTGCTTCTAAGGAGCATTCCAGCTGCACTGCTTGCAGGACAGATTAGTTTGTTCTTCTGGCAGTACATGGTATTTTCAATGTTCTTTGCCAACACCACAATTCAAGGGCATCAATTCTTGGGTCTTATTCATTGTTCGGCTTTCACATGCATATGAGGCAATTGAAAATATCATGGCTTGGGTCAGGCACAGTTTAGTCTTCCAAGTGACATCTTTGCTTCTTAACACTTTAAAGAGATCTTTTGTAGCAGATTTTCCCAGTACAGTATGTCATCTGATTTCTTGACTGCTGCTTCCATCAATGTTGACTGTGGAACCAAGTGAAAAACTCTTTGAAACCTTCAGTCTTTTCTCCATTTATTGTAATGTTGCTTATTGGTCCTTAGATGCCCCTGTGTGTGTGTGTGTGTGTGTGTGTG
>NW_006921613.1:10273628-10284707 GCF_000298275.1 Orycteropus afer afer
GTAGTGATAACTGCCTCTGAAACCCAAGGAGGGGTCGCTAGGAGTCGGGGCCAACTCGATGGCAAATAACAACAACAACAACTCTCCATTAGGCTGGTCTCTCAAGTCCTCAAAACCTTGCTAGTTCTCTGGTACCTTCTCAGACCCACTGCCACTGAGACTATTCCAACTCACAACAACCCTGTAGGATAGAGTAGACTGCCTCATAGTGTTTTGAAAGCTGTAATCTTTATGGAAGCAGGCCACCACAAAATAGCGGGTAGGTTCAAACCACAGACCTTTGCTAAATGCTTAACCACTGTGCCACCAAAGCTCCTCTGATGCCTTCTACCAGATGTGTTTATGTGTGTTTTGTCCAGACTCATAGTTGTTATCATAGAAAGATTGGTTTGTAACCAGCTACTCCATCATGACCAGAATTGGCTATCTAGCTGTTGATACTTCTCTCCAGTCATCATTTGGAGTGTTCTTATTTCTTCTAATAATTTGTTAGTTACATCTTTTGTTTGTTATGATTTTGAGTAGATATGGAAATTATCTACAAAAAAATGATAATTCTATGTCTTTTTTCATCTAAACTTTTTCTTATTTTTGAATTGTTAAATAATAGCAGTTACAGTTGGACTTTATGACTTTAAAGGGAATGTTCCCAACATTTCACAATTAAATGAGATATTTAATGAATACGCTTTACCAGTTAAGAATTTTTTATCTATTTCTTATTTGTTAATAATTTCTATCATGAATGAGGTTGAATTTTAGCAAACACTTTATTGCCATCCATTGAGATGATGGTGTTTTCTCCTTTAGTGTGTTATTGTAGTGAATGACATTAGTATATTTTTTTCTAATATTGCACTAGCTTCACATTTCTAGGATAAACCTCACTTGACCGTTATTCAGGAGCCTTGGTGATACAGTGGTTAAGGCACTCAACTGCTAACCAAAAGTTGATGGTTTAAACCTACCAGTCACTCCACAGGAGAAAGATTGGCAGTCTGCTTCCATAAAAAATTTACAGCCTTGGAAACCCTGTGGGGTAGTTCTACTCTGTCCTGCGGTAGGGTCACTATGAGTCAAAATTGACTCCATGGCAGTGGGTTTGGTTTGGCCATTATGTTGTCATTGTTACGTGCTGTCGAATAGGACCCAACTCATAGCGACCCCTCTTTGGGTTTCCGAGGAATTATCACTACAGAAGTAGATTGCCCAACCTTCCTTCCGAGGAGTGGCTGATGGGTTTGAACCACCAGCCTTCTGGTTAGCAGTGAAGTGCCTTGGGCACTACGCTACCAGAGCTCCTTTGGCCATTATACTGACTTTGATTTTGTAACATTATATTTGGGAGCTCTAGTAGTGTAGTGCCTAAGGCACTTGACTGCTAACCAGAAGGCTGGCTGTTCAAACCCACCAGCTACTCCTCAGAAGGAAGGTTGGGCAATCTACTTCCATAGTGATACCGCCTCGAAACCCAAGGAGGGGTCGCTATGAGTCCGGTTTGACTCGATGGCACATAATAACAACAAGAACAACAACAACAACATTATATTTAGATTTTCCAACTGTAAGTGAGATTAACCCACAGTTTTCAGTTCTTATGCAGTCCTTGTCTAGTTTCAGTATTAGGCTTATGCTGTAATGGTAAAATCAATTGTGTTACATTTCATCTTTTTCTGTGTCCTGGGACATTTGTGTAAGATAGAAATCATCTGTTAGTTATCTATTTTGTGGAACTTTCCTATGAAGTCATCTGGACATGTTCTTTTCTGAGGCAGATCTTTGGCACCGTTTTAGTTTATATGAAGGTTACTGGTATGTTCACTTTTTCATTTTTGAGCCTGCTTCTGAAACATGTGTTTCTAGAAATTGTCCATTTTATTTGTTTTTCAAATATATTGGTGTAAAGATTAAAAAGTTATTCTATTTTACATAGTACCTTCTTTCTTGAGGGGTTTCCTGATCAAATTATCAGTCTATATTGACCATGTTTACACTATTTCCAGAGCTCCTTCTACTATGTAAAAGGCAGGGGTTTGGCTTGCTTAACTGACACTTATCACTAGGTGATTGCTACTAATGTGGGGGTTTCTGTAAGTAATGAGCAAATTCAAATGGCCTATTGTGTGTTGAATAAATATCTCTTTTAAGAAACAAAGTCTACAAGCATTGAAAGAATTTTCTGTAAGCAGTTTTAGAGGGATCAATATTGATCCATCAGGGCTGCCCTTGACAATTTATCATCAGATACTGTTTGTTGAATTTTTGTACACTGTTATGTTACGTGCCGTCGAGTCAGCCCTGACTCATAGAGACCCCTCCTTGGGTTTCCGACGCAGTATCACTACGGAAGTAGGATTGCCCAACCTTCCTTCCGAGGACTAGTACTTGACAAATGAATGGGCCAGTAGGTATATAGTTAATGTTTTACAGAACCTTCAAAACTATATGACAAACTCGTCTCTGAATATTGTGGATTTTTAGGCAAGCAATCCCAGGTAAAAGAGAAACTTTTCTTGGATAACTAATGCAGTTCATTCAGATAGTCTTGCCTCATAATAGAAGTCTTAATATCAGCATCATAGTCAGGATTCTTTTCATGGTCAATGAATGAAACCCCAGTCAAACTAACTTATGCATAATTAATTAATTAATTAGAAGGAGGAAAATTAATTGGCCCAAGTGATAAACAAATGTTACCAATCTTTTTCCTGTATTTAAATCTCAGCTCTGACTTTCTCCAGAGGGAAATCTTTTTTGCAGCAGTCTTTGTCTATATGGCAAAAAAAGATGGTCTCTAGGAGCTTTGGGCTTACATGGTCCTTAATGTCAGAAAAAGATGGTTTCTTTCCCACTATCCATCTCAGTTCCTTCCCAAAGACATTGATTAGCTCTGCTATACCCAGAGGAATGGCATTTTTTCATTTGCTAGGGCTGAGGGAAAGAGCAGGGAGCTGGGCATGGTCTCAACATGCTTCTTAAAGAATTTGGGTGGAGTGGTTCCCAAAGGAAAGCAAACTAAACAAGTATAAGCCCATTGTTGATAGAATGTATATAACTACAAATGAATTAATATATAATATATGTGGTATTATGCATGTTTAATTTGTTTATGTTTTTCAGATTATTGCAAATCATCATATGCAGTCTATTTCATTTGCCTCTGGAGGGGATCCTGTAAGTATGGATTCATAAGATTTCTTTTTATAAGAGTTAAAAGAGCTTCCATGTAAAGTATATTAGTCACTAGTTGCCTTTTCTCAATATCTTATTATATTTTAGGAATAGCTACATATAGTAAATAATCAAAAATGTGATTTTGGAAAAATGGTTCCTGTCACTGATTGAAAAATATTTGGATTACTAGATGAGCTAATAATACACTACTATGCTGTGGAATTGTCATCTCAGAAGCTTCTTGTTGATAGTATCCTAGTCATGGAATGCAAGTATGTCGTATATATGTTGCCAGTCCTCTCTTAGAATTCTCAATACAGAGTTCCAGGCAGACCATACTAATTAATTGACCTTGCCATGTAAGAGGAAGCCTATTTGCCATTCTGGCTGTCATCCAAGTCCAATCTAGAGTGAAGAACCAGGTTTGCAGCAATTCATGGAGGCAAAGCTGAGCTGGTTCCTGGGGAGAACTTGCAGTTTCCTTCTATCAAAAGGCCACATGGTGCTCTTTTCCTTTGAATTGTGTGGGATGGAATGAGCACTATCTCTCTAATCCTACTTGCAGAGTGGAATGTTACTTGACTCTCTACTGCATCATTTCTGGACCTGAGCAAAATGAGAGGGACATCGAAACTAAGGAGTCCGTGACTGAATAAGAAATAAATCTCTTTAAAATAAGGGAATAGAAGGAGTATTTTGCTCCTCTATGACATCATGGATCTTTTCTTGGGGCTGTAAACAAATGAAAGGTTAGAAGAGGGCAGAATACAGCTTTCATAGTGACTTAACATCAATAACGTCAGGGAAACAGATGGAGAACATATGCAGATCTTGTTCTTGCCCAGAACGTATTACCTTCTCTTCTGCCAAACTTTAATTATTAAAAATTATACCTTCCAGAGATGAAGTAATGAAATCCAGTTAAACAGTTGATATATATATATATATTTTTTTTTTTTTTCCCTACCTACCTTTAGTTTCTTCCTTCCAGCTGAGGAATGGAACTAAGGCCTGTAAATGTTAGGATACAGAAACCCAAGAAAGATATGGATCAGTGGGAAAAACTGAATCTGGAAGTTAGTATCACTGCAAAGCTTTGATTTGTTTTAAACTTTATTGCTTAATATTCAAAAGAAAAAATAATGGCCTATCCTAGAAGGAAATAAAGTTCCAAAGTTACTCTTTTGTACTCACTGCTTCATTTACTGCCATCTGAAGTATTTAAGAGCTTCTTCCACTTGGGTGTTGGTGTAATTGTGTTTTATGTGAAATATATAGCTAAATCCTATTTAAATTAGCCCATTCTTAAAGACATTTCAATAATTACTTTTCTTCTTCACACTGGCTACCAGTGACTGAAAGTATTTAAGCATGACAAATCCATTTGAGTTTTATTACTTTCCCAACTTCCAGTGTTGAATATAGTTATTTTTAGATGAATACATGAGGTTCATGATGCTCTGTTGAAAAGTAAACTAAATTTTAAGAGCTTCACCTTTTCCCCGAGAGACCTCATAGAAGGCCAATGTGGATTCATTGGCAAACATGAATCATCTGTGGTGGCTGGCTCTTAGCAGCTGTAATGTGACCATAAGAACCCAGCACAGTACTGATCTGAACTCTCATCCATTCAGCCTTGCAGTTTAGCCTCAATACTGACACCAAAGAATATATTTGGTAGCAGAGTGGGCCACTGACTCGAGCTTGAAAACTCCAACATTGTTTTCTTCTTTTCCCAGCTCATTACAGCTGGGCCAATCCATAAAGGAACTCAAATACTTTTCTTAAGATACTGAAATGAGTTCTGCAAGTGTAGAAGTGTAATGGCGCTTGCCTTAAATTTTCTCTTTTCAAGTTTCAAGGGTTGCTTTTGTTTTAGGATTGAAGAGCAAATCTTCATTTATTCTAGGCATGCATAATTCCTATCTTATTTCTATGGAATCTTCATTCTTTTCAGACTATCTCCATATGCATTTAGTTCTTTCAACTCACCCAGTTCCCTCCCCTGCCAAATGCAAATAGTAAAGAATGTGTAGCTGCTCTGGGAAAGTTTGTACCTGCTAAGTTGAGTGGGACTGGTGTTCTCTGCAGTTGAAGAGAAAGCCTACTTATTCCAATTTAAAAGAGAAACCAGGAGCCATACGAGAAGCAATGGCATTAGAAAGCTCTTTGTGAAGTTGTACTCTTAGGTCAGGGAAGCAATATGGTGTAGTGCCAGGGTTTGGAGTAAGGAGCCTTAACTTGACATCTCTAAGCTTCAAGATCCTCATTTGTAACCCGTAAATCCACTGCCGTTGAGTCAATTCTGATTCACAGCAACCCTGTAGGAGAGTAGAACTGCCTCATAGGGTTTCCAAGGCTGAAACCTTTATGGAAGCAGACTGCCAAATCTTTCTTCACAAAGTGACTGGTGGATTTACACTGCTGACCTTTATGATTGGTAGCTGAGTGCTGAACCACTGTGCCACCAAGGCACCTTTCCCATATGTAAAAGGGAGAACAGTCATTCTTGCCTTAACGTGTTGATGCATGTAAAGTTGGTGATAAGTGGTAACTATCACCACTATTGCTAATTAATGTCCATATTTGTTTTTTCCAAAAAGGCTTAGAATACTCACTGAGTTAACAGTCTCCATGGCCCAGTGTAATAACCTTCATCTTACCAAATTTTCTCCAAAAATGTTTAAATACTGGGTATTTTTTTTCCCCTCCTGACCTTTGCTCACTCTTACCCTTACTCTTTCTCAAATACAGTTAGCTTGTCTCCCTTCTGTAAGTACTGAAATAGTTCCTGGTAATGCTTTTATAAGGAGCCCTGGTGGGGCAGTGGCTAAGTGCTTGGGTGCTAACTGAAAGGTTGGCAGTACAAAGCCACCAGCCACTCCAAGAGAGAAAGGTGTTTCAGTCTGCTTCCGTGAAGATTTCAGCCTTGAAAACCCTATGGGACAGTTCTAGTCTGTCAGAATCAACTCAGCTGCAACAGGTTAATGCTTCTGTGTCTATATATGCTTTCTCCATTCCAAAAACGTGTTTCAAGTATGTGAAAATTAAATGCATTTTCTTCTGTTTTTCCCACTTTTAACATTCTGTAAATTCACCCCTATATCTACAGTCATAGAATTTTAGGACTGTAAGAGTATTGAACACTGCTTATAAAGATAAGAAAACTGACGGCTAGAGATATCCATGGCCTCTTTTCTCATTACCTAATAGGCCAGACAACATTGCTGGCACCTTATCACCTCTCAAACTTTAAGACTGGCAGCAAAGTCTCCAGCAATTCTAGCTTTACTTCTGAATGAATAGAAAATAAAAGCAAGCTTATAGATATGACCTTATTTATATAAAACATAACTCAAACTTTTTTTTTTTTTTGCATGAGAGAAATTTACGTAGGTGTGTTATTTTTTTAAAATAACCTAAGACAAGTTATGCTGACCCTGAGACCTGCTTCCCGAATGATTCATTGTGGGTTGCTAAGTGATCGTCCTGGAGGGTATTACGAACATGGGCTTTTATTTCCTGCCAGTTGATTGCATCTTCCCTCTAGAGAGTCATACTTCTAATCTGCAAATGGCACTGTGTTTATTTTTTCCCAAGATCTGAGATAACAAAAAGCATCTTTAATTATTAAAATCTTATCATTCATCAGCTTACTGCTTTCAATAAAAGTTGAAATTACCAAGTGGCTTTTTCGTTTTGTTTTCTTTTTACGAAGTCAGCAGCACATCTCTTTTTGAACTCCTTAGGTTTTTCATGGATTTTCTCCTTAAAAAGTGATTGTTTTTCCTTTCTATATATTCCATGAATCAACTTGATAATGACCACCACCAATGATGTATTGACCAAATAAGTGCCTTGTAGTTTTTGCTTTGTTGTTCCTTAAGTTAACCTTCACTAACAACCCAAAAACCCATCATGTCTCTTTAATCATCTTATTTTATAACATACATTGTATCTGTCTGGACAATAGGGAAATCATGGTTCCACCTTGTAATTTATGATGTGTTCGTGATCACATAACCTTTGGTATTTCAACTTCCAACACATTAGACAGTAGTAGTCCCTAACCACTCTTTTTTTTTTTTTTTTTTTACCAGGATATATGCCTTACAAAATTCCCTACCTGCATGAATCTCTTTTATTTTTAGTGACATTTTCTGCTTCTAAATTTTCAATCTTCAAATTATTTCCCCAAGAGACAGAGAATGTGAATTCCACAATTGTTAAAGTGTATAGTATATAATTACTTATGCTTTTCTTTTCCCTTTAAACAGGAGCAGTAGTATTTAAGTCCTTGACTTAGTATCATGTCCTAAATGTATTCTTATCTTTCAACAGTACAATCAATTCATTTTAAATGCAATCATTTTCCCTTTTTTATAGGATACTACAGACTATGTTGCCTACGTAGCTAAAGATCCAGTTAATCAACGAGGTATGGAAAGCAATGCCTAGATTTCTCAAGAGCTGGTATATACTAACTTTTAAAAGTAATAAGCAGTTATTTTCAATGTACAGAATAAAGAGGATCACTAGAATGCTATATTTGGTTCTGGGAATATTATGTAAATTTGAGATGGAAATAAATAGCCCTGCTAACAGGGCAAAGTAGAAAAAAAGTATATAAATGGGCTTTAAATTCCAGTCATTTGAGAGACCCACCAGCCAAAAGGTTTATTTGCTATCTGTATACTCAAAAGAGAAGCTGCTTTGGTTGTGACAAAGGGGTAAGTTCCCATGGACAAGTGAGCCAACCCAGTGAGATTATCTATCTGCATTGATCTCACCAAGGGTTTATGTGTGTCTATGTGCATGTGCACATTAGTGCATGTATGCATGTATGTATATGTGTTGAGCTTGTGCTCTTACTGTACAACAGCCTGGAATGTCACTTTGAGTGTTTGCTTCTTTTCATCTTTTGGACTTCAGCTTAAATGTCTCTTCTTCAGAAAGATCAATAGCACCTCTGACTCCTAGTAGCACATCCCCCCCACATACTGCATACTCCATGATAACACCTTCTTTCTCTTCTAATAACAATTAACCCAAATTTTTATTATTTTACTTAGTCATTCATTAATATGTTTAATGTCTGTGCTTTGCGCTAGACTGAAAGTGCCTCAAGAGCAGGAGGAACTTGTTTGTCTTGCTCATGGTTATTTCTCAGGCACTTATCACAATGCCTAGAACTTAGGTGATGCACAATAGTTATTTTGTTGAACGACCCAGTGAGTGGAAGAGTGAGTTGACTGGATTTCTTATCCCAGGATTTATCAAGGTTGCCCCAAAATTTATCTCCCAAACTACTTTGGGTCAAGGATCTGAGGTTCTCAGGTTGTTGAATTTCTCCAGACAGGTATGGTTAGTATTGTTTCTCTATTTCTAACTCTGAAAAATTCATGCTTCTCTTAGGGATGAGTATTTAGGTTGGTTCTCCTCTTTCACTAGATCCTGTTAGTTAGATAGCATCCTCTGCTACCCCAGGGATGAAGTGTTCCCAAAACCATTTATCAAGCACACATCAAGTGGGACTTAGAAATTAAAAAATCTAGAAGACACAGAAGTGGAAATGCCCATGACGTTTGAACACTAGAACACACTAAATAGAATATAGACCAGCATCGTACAATACATGATCCACCACTGACAGACATGTTGTGGTTGTGCTTGAGGTCACTGGCCAGAAATCAAACCCGTGTCTCCTTCATGGAAGGTGAGAATTCTAACCCTGAACTACCAAGGCCCTCTTTACAATAGGAGAGGGCTAATAAATAGGGACCTAATCCTCTGGGCTCTGGTAGCGTAATGCCTAAGGCACTTGACTGCTAACCAGAAGGCTCGTGGTTCAAACCTACCAGCCACTCCTCGGAAGGAAGGTTGGGCAATCTACTTCCGTAGTGATACTGCCTTGGAAACCCAAGGAGGGGTCGCTATGAGTTGGGTCTGACTCGATGGCACATAACAACAACAACAATCCTCTGGCCAAATGGATGGAGGTTGCTGTTTACAAAATTGGGATTTAGAAAGATTGATTTGACAGAAGGATGCAAGAGATGGATTCAGGGAGAAACTTAGGTAGGGATATCTGTTTGGAAGCTATTGAAGAAGTGAGAAATGAAATAATGAGGCCAACCTCAGGCACAGAGCCTGAATCATAGTAGATGCTCAGTAAATGTTTGCCAAAAGAACATGGCCTTGTTGAGATGAACAGGAAGGACAGAAAACAAACACTATGCAGCAATCCATTAAAATGGACTCTTCTAAACTAAATAATAAAGAATGAGTAAGAGTCAAAGAGTGAGAGGAAAGACAGGAAATAGTGAAAGGGGACTAGGGGTGTAGGAATTGAACGTAGCAAAAGATTCCAGAAAAGAGAAACCTCTTTTAATCAGTGCCTAAGATTCCCTAAAGGAGCTCTGGTGGTGTAGTGGTTAAGGCATTTGGCTTCTAACCAGAAGCTCAGTAGTTCAAACACACCAGCTGCTCTGCAAAAGACAGATGGGGCATTCTGCTTCTGTAAAGATTTACATCCTTGTAAATGCAATGCGGGAAACTATGAGTTAGAATCAACTTGATGGCAGTGAGTTTGGTCTTTGAAGCTTCCCTAAAGGATAACTGCTTGCTATTTTGGGGAAGGCCTCTCAACAACAAAGCCTTTCTCTTAACCTGAAAAAGACAGAGTGAGAGGAAGAGAAAAATACATCAGGAAATCTAGATGTTTAGTAACTTTGCCAATAGTAACTGTGTATCTCTGGGCAGAGATTATATCTCTATCATTGTTCCTCAGTACTCAGTGGTGAAGATTTCAAAGATTAATGTCAGTTGCTGATGGTAGTGACTAAGCGGGAGCCACATGCTTGCAAATCTCCCCCCTTGCTTAAGTGAAACAGGAAAGCCAGAGAAAATTATGATAAAGCACATTCACTTTGACAGCTCCTGTTCTGGCGCTTGAGTAATTTGTCAAACCTGAGCTGCTTGAAGGGAGACCAAGGTGATCCTGAGGAGGAATCTGTTGAGTGAAATTATGGGTGGGATCTGAGGGATAAGAAGAGAATGAACTCAGCGTCCCAATAATGTGTTTGGTTATTTCTTTCTTAGCCCTCAGCTGTATATATGAAATTACATAAATGCTGGAGTCAAACAAACTGGATTAGAATCATAGTTCTTCCCCCGTCTCACTGTATGACCTTAGGCAAATTGTTTACGTCCTTGAACCTCAATCTCTTTATCATTTAAATGGAGATGATAATATCTAACCCTGGCATAGACCAATGGAATAGACTTGAGAGTCCAGAAATAAACGATGCATCTGTGGTCAACTGAATTTTGATAAGGTGCTAAGTCCATTCGATGGGGAAAGAAGTCTCTTCAATAAATAGTGTTGGGAAAATTGGATTTCCACAGGTAGATAAATGAAATAGTATCCATGCCTCACACCATATACAAAATATTTATCTCCTGATGTTGGTGTCTTCTCATCTTGTCTTTCTTTCTTCTGCAGGGAAAGGGGTTTATTGACTAGGTGGATGACTTGGAAACATAGAGTAGTTTTCTTGGATTAAAAATTTAGTATTTCTCCATTCTTATTTCTCCTTTTCCTGCCCCTTCCTCCTTGTTTATTTATTTTGGTTATAGAAAACCTATGTGACAACCCATTCCATCCTCAATAAACCATCCACTTGCACATCCCTCTTTTGTGAAATCTTTTCCATTTACCTGAGCTCCTTGGCTTTAATTTCTGCCCAGAAGTATGGATACAACTTCCTACTCCACAACTAATTATTAATTGTTGTTGTTGTTATGTGCCGTCGAGTCAAACCTGACTCATAGCGACCCCTCCTTGGGTTTCCGAGGCAGTATCACTACGGAAGTAGGATTGCCCAACCTTCCTTCCGAGGAGTG
>NW_006921613.1:10285203-10286542 GCF_000298275.1 Orycteropus afer afer
AACCCACCAGCCACTCCTCGGAAGGAAGACTGGGCAATCTACTTCCATAGTGATACTGCCTTGGCAACCCAAGAAGGGGTCGGTCGCTATGAGTCGAGTCCGACTCGATGGCACACAACAACAAGAACAATTTTTTTTTTTGGCAGTTATGTCTATAAAAGTGGTATTAGAGGGCAGAATCACAGTCTGGATTTGTAGAGTCCGATTTGTAGGACATCTGATTAATCCTGGACGTGGGAGAGAGCAGGGACAATTTGGATCCAATTTGTGAATTAATAGCACTTGGCGATTATTTAGATATTAGGGTTGATGTAGGAAGATGTTCCCAAGGCCTTAATGGGATTTTGTATACAAAGCAAGTATTTTAATATCTGGCTCATTAAAGCCAGTTGCTGTCAAGTTAATACTGATTCATGGTGATCTCGTGTGTGTTAGAGTAGAACTTTGCTCCATAGGATTTTCAATGGCTATGATCTTTTGGTTGTGTAGTGCCTAAGGCATTTGACTGCTAACCAGAAGGCTGGCGGTTCAAACTCACCAGCCACTCCTCGGAAGGAAGGTTGGGCAATCTACATTTGTAGAAACCCGAGGAGGGGTCGCTATGAGTCGGATCCAACTCCACGGCAGTGAGTGTGTGTGTGTGAATGATGATCTTTTGGAAGCATAGTGCCAGGTCTTTCTTCCAAGGCATCTCTGGGTGAACTCAAACTTTAGGCTTTTAGTTAGCAGCCAAGCACCTTAACCGTTTGGACCACCCAGGGACCCTGCCTGGCTCACAGTACATACTAAATAAATGGTAGCTATCACTGTTATTATCCAGTGTGATTTGGAAGATGGTGATGCTACTAAAGAAGTAGGGATTCTTAAAAATAGGAAAAAACAAACAACCCCACAGAGGTAAAGGATAAAGAACAACAGCTCCTACTCACTGCGTGTTTACCATATGCCAGGTATGGTTGGGAGTGCTTTGTATGCACTGACTCATTTCATCCCCACAACAACCCCACGACGTAGGTAATAATATTACTCCATATTTTATAGAAGAAAGCACTCGAGTTGGAAAAATTAAGGCAGTTTTCCTGTGGTTACTCGGCCAACAAATGGGTGAGGTGGACTGATTCTAGGTCCTGAACACACCTTCACAAAAGAAAATCGCAAAGCACCAAGAAACATTTAAAAAGTAAAACGTACCTTGGATAAGCAAAGCACTGCTGAAGAAGAAAAACAAAGTAGGAGGTTTCACATTGCCGGATCTCAAAACCTACTATACAGCCACAGTAGTCAAAACTCTCTGGTATTGGTTCAATGACAGATACATAGACCAATGGAATAGAATTGA
>NW_006921613.1:10288462-10334252 GCF_000298275.1 Orycteropus afer afer
TTAAACATTTACCTCAAGTAGACACACGCCCTGGAGAGAACAATCATGGGAGAAGGAAGGGCTGCTTATGCACAGGGAGACAGCTCAGGGGGCAGCAGAGTATGGAGGGATGGTCACTAGGAAGAGGTAACTATGGGGAGGAAGTGGGAGGGGAGCTGTTTCATTGTGGTAAGCTGTGGTCAATGACATGAGACAAAGTATAGTGAACTGCTGTATGGAAAGTGAATTTGCTCTGTAAATCTTCACCCAAATGAAAATAAAAATAAAATAAAATAAAAAGTAAAACGTTTAACTTCACTGGCAATCAAAGAAACAAAAATTATAGTGAGATGTCATGTTCATCTTCAAATTTCAAACATTAAAAAGAGGTATAATGCCCAGAGTCAGTAAGGATTTAGGGTAGCAGTCACTCTTGAACATTGCTTGTATGAGCAAATATGTAAGCTTTTTAGAGAGAAATTTGGCAATTTGCATCAAAATACTTAAAAAATGTATCTTTGAATCAGCTGTTTCATTCCTAAGGAAATAATTAGGACATGCACAAAGATTAAGCAATAAAGATCTCTGCCATGTATTATTTATATAATAAGGACAACAGAATTAATTTAATACTTATAAGTAGCAAATTATTTAAATCAATCCGTAGACCACACTATCATGCAACAATTAAACACAGTGTTGTAGAAGAATTAAGTCACAACATGGGGGAAGTATTCACAGTCTTATTAAGTGCAAAAAGCAGATTATGAAACAATATGTATAGTATGATCCCAGGTAATTTGTTGAAGGTAGATATACAGAGACAAAAGATTGGGGAGGCATAGGTAAATGTAGTAGTAACAGTGGTTATTCCTAGATAGTGGAATTTTATGTAATTCTGATTTCTTCTTGTGCCTTTTTATTTTCTGAACAACTACAATGAATATTTATGAAGTTTGTAAAAAGAAAAACAAAGATAAATCCTTGAAGAAATACCATAAATTGTGGTACCAGGAAGATGAGTTTATAAAATCAACTAGTAAGTTTGTCTTACCCAGGGGAAAATGTCCAGTAGATAGGGGAAGCCCAGGGACTGATTGAGAGGAAAAGGTGTCAGGCCTGCAGGTTTGGGAAAACTCTGCAACTTTTAAGCCCTCAGAGCACTGGAGTCCCTGCATGGTGCAAAGGAGGAGCCAGAAGGAAGAGGGCTGAGGACTTCAGGGAGCAGGAGAAGTCAGAGGAAACAGTGAAGAGTCAAGTAGTAGATATGGGGAGGGGAGAATCAGGAAATAAGTATCACCCAAGGAAGGAAGGACAAGTTTCTCCAGGAGAAGACATCCTGGAATGCCACACACTGAGGTGAAGTTAAAAGGAATGAGGATGGGGGGGTCATGCCAATTGGTCACTTTGAAAAGTTGGAGCCAGTGCCCAGGATGAGGAGGAGAGCATGACTGGCAGACAATTGAGGCAAGCAGTAGAGTCCAGACTTCATGCTAATAGTCCCGAATATTCCCACTGTCTTGCATTTGCTTTGTTCACTTTAATCAGGAAGTTGCTATTATTATTTTTTTTATCTTGGCTGGGAGCCTTTAATGACCTCCTCTTTTTATAAAAGGCCCTTTTTATAGAAAAGGTACGTTCCAGTAAGAATGTTTCAAGTTTACTTAGTGACTAATACAGCCTGCCCCTGTAATTGCTGTAAATGTGAAAACCTGTATTCCCTTGACCTTTAACTCCAAATTTGTAGTAGTCCCGGAGGGTTTAAATATTTTCTTGAACTTAGACTATGAGGAGGCCCAGTTTACCTGGACTGCCTAGATACAGAAAGGCCATGGTTCTGAATTTCTTAAGAAAAGGTGGAGACAGAGAAAGAGATAAAACCCCGTTTAAATTGACCTTTTTATGCACTGGAGTCCCTGAACGGTGCAGACAGTGTAAGTCCTCTACAGCTAACAAAAAAGTTGGCAGCTTGAGTGCAGCCAGAAGCTCCTCAGAAGAAACTTCACTTGGTACTGTATTTTCATTACACTTGGTACTGTATTTTCATTACACTTGGTAATGTATTTTCTCAAAATCAGCCATTGGAAAGCCAGTGGAGCACAGTTCTATTATGATAAACATGAGGTTGCCATGAGTCAGAATTGACTCGATGGCGACTGGTTTATAGAAAGATGTGGCAATGTGCCCCTGCAATGATTTACAGCCTTGGAAACCCTATGAAGCAGTTCTACTCTGTGCTATAGGGTCGCTATGAGTTAGAATCAACTCAACAGCAAAGAAATACTGTCCTGATGACAAGGAGCCCTGGTGATGCAATGATCAAGTGCTTGGCTGATAACTGAAAGGTTAGCAGTTTGAACCCACCAGCTGTTCCAGGAGAAAGATAGAGCATTTATTTCCATATTAGTTGGAATTGACTCAATTGAAAGTGGGTTTTGTTTTGTGGATTCTAGTGACATTACTCTCAGAAGGAAGATTGGGCAATCTACTTCCGTAGGGATACCGCCTCAAAAACCCAAGGAGGAGTCACCATGAGTTAAATCGACTCAGACTCGTTTGAGTTTGGATTTTTTTTTTTTTTTTTGAATGACATTACTTAACCAGGTTAACTTCTGCTTGCTTCTTTGGGCTCCTTTCTTCCTAAGCTATGGGGACTTCCTATCTTAATCCCACAGCACCATCTGGTGGTTGACTTGAGAAGCTGAACTTCTGAGTTTCTCGTTTCCTGTCACCAGCCACTCCTCGAAAGGAAGGTTGGGCAATCCACTTCTGTAGTGATACTGCCTCGGAAACCCAAGGAGGGGTTGCTATGAGTCGGATGCGACTCGACGGCAAATAACAACAAAAACCATGGCAATGGTATGATATCACTGAAAAGTCACACTCTCTCTTGGGAATTGGGACTCTCAATATATCTGCCTTTCTCCCTTCCTATTAGCTAAAGACTGGGCAATTCTTGGCCAAGCTAGCTGTTTAGCTGGGCTTTTGGAGATGGATCTAATACTGAAATATGGGTATATGTGTATGTGGTTCAAGGCCCCACCCCAACCCTGGCCCATAACTAGCCTAAACAAGAACCAAGAACATTTTCACAGAGCAGCATATTGGGGAGTGGCAACAATAGCACTGTCAAAATATGTGTGTGCTCACTGAAGGTGGTGAGCCTAGTAGCTTGATGTGGGTGGAACATCTGCACAGGGTCAGCCTTTTTGTCCAATGGGGCTTTTTTTCCCCACACATCACTGTGTTATTCCCATTTATTTTTCTCAAAAAAGTTAATATGGCAGTAACAGAGTTATCCAAAAGAAAAAAAAAAATTGTTTCTAGTATAAATCCAGGACACCCAAAAATATATGTAAGTCTGACAGAAGATATTTCTACATATGTGTTTGTGTGTACTGTAAATATATCCATGAATATAGTACAGCATACAGGGGACAAACTTATGAAAACTTCTTAGCCATAACCAAACACTTGAGAGAATAAATCACTGGGCCTGGGGACTCAGGACCATACCCTCGGGGAATATCAAGCTCAATTAGCATAACATAGTTCACAGAACCAGTGTTCTACATCCTACTTTGGTGAGTAATGACTGGGATCTTAAAAGATTGTGAACGGCCATCTAAGGTGCAACTATTGGTCTCTTCCCATCCAAAGCAAAGAAGAGTGAAGAAAATAAAAAATGCCTGGAAACAAATAGTTCAAAGGACTAATGGACTGCGTGAACTCCAGCCTCCGTGACCCTGATACCACAAGAATTAGATGGCACCTGGCTACCACTGCTGACTGCTCTGAAAGTGATCACAATAGTAGGTCCTGGATAGAAGGAAGAAAAATGTAGAAGAAAACTCAAATTCATAAAAAAAAAGACCAGATTTATTGGTCTGTTAGAAACTGGTAGAACCCCCAGACTGTGGCCATCAGACACCCTTCAAACCTGAAACCGAATTCACCCCTGTGGCTCAACTTTCAGCCAAACAATAGACAGGCCTATAAGGTGAAGAATAACGTGAGGGAGGTTTGCACACCTTAAAACAATTAACCATTCAATATCAAAGGGGCAGCATTTGCCCAGGACTAAAGCTCAGAAGGCAGGAAAGGAAGGAAAGAAGGATGAATGGAAACTAAACACAGAAAGGAAGTGGGAAGAGTGCTGTTACCTTGTGGGGATTACATTCAATGTCACAAAACATAATGTGTATGAATTGTTGAGTGGAAATCCAATTTCCTCTCTAAACATTCATCCAAATCACCATAAAAAGTTGAAAAAGAAAAGAAAGAATAAGTCCAGGTACAGTATCAAAACCTCAAAGCGGTGCTTATGGGCAGAATGAGAAGAGTTGCAATAAGTGAAACATTTTAGAGGTGTGTTTGAAGTGAAAGAAGTTGGTTGGTGAGTAAATTGGTGGTTTCCTGGTCCTCAAAAAGTTTAAGCTACTGTGAGAGAGAAAGGATAGATTTATGGACAGCAAGAAGAGACTTCAGAGGTCAGCTTGTGTCCTCTTTTATGGTAGAGTGACTTGGCCAAGGTCACACAGATGGTGGCATAAGTGGAACTTGAACTTGGATCTGAATCTTTTCAGAGTTCTGCCCACCATATCCTTTTAAACATCTTTCCTCTCTCATTCTTCTCACTGAAAGCTCAATTTAACTTTTCTTACTTTATTTTAGTTTTTGCTTGAAATTCCTACCTCTTTGTTTCCCTTCACCATCTTCATCTCTCCTGTAATCACAAACTATTCTTATTAAAAATACAGTTACAAAAATTGTCTTCGTTTTCATACGATCTCTCCTCTTGACTTCATTTTTAACTAAACTAAGAGTTAATGAGATTAAAAACAAATGAATTCAAGTGGATTACCTTATCTTATCATAATGTAATAAGGAGCCTGGATAGTTCAGTGGTTAAAGCACTTGGATGCTAATGGAAAGGTTGGCAGTTTGAACCCACCACCTGTTTGCTGGGGGAAAGATGTGGCAGTCTGCTTCTGTAAAGATTCACAGCTTTAGAAGCCCTATGGGGGCAGTTCTTCTCTGCCTATAGAGTCGCTGTGAGTCAGATTCAACTCAACAACGAGTGGGTGGTGGGATCATAATATAGCACAACTTCTCTTGGCTCAATTGGAAGATGTGTTTCCAATGGCACTTTGAGGTATGTGAAGATATGAGGCCTGACTAAGGACGATATTATCACCACAAAGGATCTACTCAATCATTTGAATCCCTCAACGGCTGCAGGAGCGTGCCCTACTGTGGAGTCTCATTGTAGGTCCCACTTCAATAAAGTCAAAAACAATTTCTCACAGCAGAATTATTTATGTGTTTCAGGGAAATTATTACTTATTCACTCCACAAATACTTCTTAAATGCCTTCTATGTGTTGGTCACTGTGTAGGGCTACTGTAGAGGGGAAAAAAAAATGAGAAACAACATAAAATGTCAGTCTAAAGACACACCAAACATTTTTCTTTGGGACAAAGGATGTAAGTTTCTAAATCTTAATTAGGTTTTCAAAACTAGAATTAGCTCCTAAGTCTATTGTAGGATTCAGAGTTTCTTCAAAGGGACAACCTTATAAGAAATGGTAAAGTATAAATCTTTTGGAGAGCTGATAACTTAGCATTGTTTGATTTTGTAATACCACCCTACTATCACCACAGATGCATGCATGCATACACACACACACACACACACACACAAATGGTTTCCCAAAGTGGTCAGAGATATACATCCTTTAAATAAAAGTCAAATTAATTCTGGAATAAGAATTCTCAGATTTTTTGGAAATAACTATCAACACTAGACACTGTTGTAGGCTCTAGTATAACCTACTGTACAAATTCTGTCAATATGAATGAATTACCATTTCCCTGGAATATATAATCCTTTCTAAGACAATATAAAGCATATAATCATACTTCCCAGTCGCAACCCAATTAAATCATTCCACAAAGGCAGCTGTCTCTTCTCTCCTCAGGTATCCCTGAGGAGGTTTAGTGAACTGTTCCAGTGTTGGTCTCAAAATTCTGAGACCCAAGAAACTTTCCTTGATACAAAATCTAATTCCCCATTCATTCACTTAAGCCCACTGTCCACGTCCCTCATTTTCCAATGGTCAGAGAATAGCTGACAAGTTTTACAACATTAACTGTATACATTTCAACTGTTAACAAGCCTTTCATTATCCCTCAATTCTTCAGTCTATACAAAACTATATATATATATATAAAAATATATATATATATTAAGTTCCTTATGAATCTTACTGCTCCATCTTTAAATCATCCTTAGGATTCTTTTAAGTCATCCTTATGAAATTTCCATTTTAATTAAATCTTTGTATTGCAAGGCTCTCCACACAACACTGTACTCCAGCCAAGGCAAGAATGGTAAATATGGTGTTGTTGCTGTTGTTGTTATGTGCCGTTGAGTCGGACCCGACTCATAGCGACCCCTCCTTGGGTTTCCAAGGCGGTATCACTACAGAAGTAGATTGCCCCATCTTCCTTCCAAGGAGTGGCTGGTGGGTTTGAACCACCAGCCTTCTGGTTAGTGGTCAAGTGCCTTAGGCACTACACTACCAGAGCTCCCAGTAAATATGGTAGAGAGATTAATTTATAGTTACTAAACACAGTTCCCGTTTTTAACGTAGCAGCAGTAGACTTGCTAACTCATTTAACTGTGATATTCCATGACACCTATCCCCTGCCCCAACCTGTTTGTCTATTTATGCATGTGAAAACTCGCCCTTTCCTAGTAACTGCTGGTCAGAGAAAGCATCTAATGAAAGGTTTTATATCTTCTGGTAGTAACACCTTCACAAAATGTTGATTTTGATACATATTGCAGATAGTTAGTTCTCCAGTGGGATTTCAAATATATAGATTACTACACTTATCATGGATTTGTAGTAGCAATGGCAGGGCACAGTAGCTGCAAGGAGAAGGGGTATTCTCAATCCCCTGTCTTCACCAGCAATGCTTTCCCCAATTCTATTTCATATATTTTTGGTTTGGAAATTTGTCTTTTTCCAATCTTTTGTAATGTATGCAAAGGCATACAAACTCCATCTTCCTGTCAGATTGCTGCCCTAAGCATCTTGTATAAGGAATTCTGGAACCAGGACTGTGCATTAGCCACATTGTTACTCAAAATCAGTCTACGCTTATAAACACGTGGTCTCCAAATGCCTGCCTTGGGATCAAAATTTGTGTTTTGAGATATTTAGATGGCAAATATGAATACATATCTTTTCTTTGATGCGTATGAAATATGAGGAATTCTTCATACCATTTCAGAATTGTATAGAGCTTGCACACCTGTTCTCTTTTATTCAGTTACGAGTTCTTGTTGTGAAAGTACTTTCATCTTGTACAATCCTTTCTTATTGAAAATGCGTCATAATATTATTTTTTTGTATGTCTGCTTGCAGCCTGTCACATATTGGAATGCCGCAATGGAATGGCCCAAGATGTCATAAGTACTATAGGGCAGGCTTTTGAACTCCGGTTTAAACAGTACTTGAAAAATCCTTCTTTGAATACTTCCTGCGAAAGGTCAGCCAAAAGTTCTATAATTATTTAACTTGCTCTGTTTGTTTTCTTTTTAAAGTGATATAGTATTTGTAAGTTGAATGATGAAATCAATGACTTTTTTCCTTATAAGTAGATGTAATTTCAGCACAAAATAATAGTGACATATTCTCTTTCATTCAGATTTATCCAGATATTGTCTTTTGCTTTAAGAAGATTTAAAAAAAAAAAAAACGAAAAAAACAACCTCACAGCTCCTTAGGAGATTAAAGGAAACACTAAAGAGAAAGGAACAACCCTGTTTCCCTAATGTTACACAGAGCTGTAAATTAATTAAGCAACATCATAAAATAATAATCATTAATCAATTTCTGAGATTTGTTTCAACCCCCAGATTTACATATCAGTAAAGGAAAAAAATAATGTAAACGGAGAGCAAAATAATAAGAATCAAATGTCTATAGCAAGAATTCCTATTAGGCCATGCTGTTTTGCAATGTAAATAGATCAGCTCCAAATAAACTGTAGAAGGGGGTGAAACACAATGTGACCCAAGGATCTGGTTGTTCTGTCTGAGGCACAGAAAGTCCGGAATGAAAGCTGAACCCTTTCAATCCTGTCAGCCTCCACCATGTGTGGAATGCAGCGAGTCCTCTGGCTCACCCAATTCATGTCCGAGAAATTAAACTTTTAATGCACTTTTAAATGCATTTTTCCCCCTAATTTGTTATTTGTGTATCAACAAACACTGGGCCTGGAGATCTCCCTTTATGAAGTGGTCTAGGGTAACAAAGGAGAGGGGTTACCAGAAGGCCTTGATGTTCAAGTTTTCCCATGATTGCAGTTACATCTTAATGCCATCGTTTTGTTGACACATAATGAACCCAGCAAAACTGTGTGGGTTGTCAATGGAATCAGTTAATGCAAAAGGACTTGATTTATTCTTTTTCATAAGAAACTCTTAATAATTCCAATTTGGAAGAAAAGTTGGTTTGTTTTTCCGCCCTGTTTTGATTTTAAAACAATTTCATGTTTACATAAATCTACCCACTTGCCACACATGGTTCTAATATTTCTTTATAAATCCCATACACTCCTCCAGATTTGTGCAGACAAGATAGCTGGCCATAGTTCTCTTATTTTTTTCATTTTGGTTTAATACACTAGGTCAGGCCCTCTACCCAAAGAAAAATACCAAAATTTTCTTAGAGCAAAACACAACGTAAATGGCATAATCAAAACTGGAGATACCCAGGAAAACTCTATTTTTAAGATCCTATGACAAAAATGACTTACATTTAGGGAGTTTGTATATTTTTTTAATCACTAAGGAGAGACACTAGCACACCATCCTTGGCACTTTTCGTTGGCTTACCCCACTTTCAATTGTCTAAGGAAAGCTAAATAACTCAGCCATCTGGTTGCTTCCATCCAGATGTCTGACATCACTTAAGCATAGCTATAAACTTAAAACATGAATGCAAAGTTTCTCCGGATGATTTGCATGGTTCTGATCCCTTTGCATCCCCTACAGCGTTTGAATTCTCGCCCAGCCTCTTGGGGATTCTTTTTTTCCTTTCAGTGAGGAGGTGCAGACTGATGGCAATGCAGAGGAGAGAGAAGACCATGAGTATTACAATGAAATCCCAGGGAAGCCGCCACCTGCAGGTGGTGTTTCGGATGTGCGGATGAAAGTTCAATCCACAGAGCAGATGGCTTACTGCCCGATAAGGTGTGAGAAGTTGTGCTATTTGGTAAGTAATATTTTATTGTTACTGGAGCCAGCAATACTGCTCTGCCCTTATCACTAGAGTGTTTAATTTTGGAGTTTCCAGATGCTAATTTACACAAAGTCCCATCTTCCTCAAATATGGAGCCACACAGTGAATCATTGTCAGAACCTGTACTAGACCATTTTTATTCCTAATTCCTAGCCTCAACCTCAGCTTCAGCAGATAATCTCATATCTCACTTCACTGGGAAGACTTGGGTAATCCAACATATTACCTTCAACGTCACCCTTCTCCATCTCCAACTCTTCTTATATTCTCCTTTCTTCTCATCTTTAGCTACTGTCTCCAAAGCTGATTTTTCCCCTGTGCTCCTGATCATGACCTCTTCTGCCCCTTATGCCGTTGTTCTATCCATCAACTGCTGTCTCATCCTTTATTCTATCTCTTTCTACTGGTCTCTTCTTTTTGTCTGCAAATAAACTTAGACTCTACCAACCCAACTGATAATGTCCCACCTCGATCTCATCTTCCTTTCACCCACCAACTTCTAGAAAGTGTTGTCCCTCTCTCTCTCTCTGCTTTCACGTCCACTGATGGCAATGCTGAGGAGAGAGAAGATCATGAGTATTACAATGAATACTTACTTCTAAGATCTGAGCTCTGCTTGACACCTTTGATAAAAATTATTTTTACAATGATCGTCAACGGTTTAATTGCCAAATCTATTTCCTTTCTAACTTTCCTGCTCTTTCTATAGCATTTAATACCTGTTGGCTCCCTCTTCTTCTTTTAGACTTCTTCCATTGATTTCCAAAACATTTCTGTCTTGTGAATCTCATCCTTTATCTCTAGTTGCTGTTTTTCTTCCTTTTTCGTTTTTTCCTAACATTTCATTATGAATATTTTCAAACATACAGAGAACCTGAAAATATAGCCACCATCTAGATTCTGTATCCAGATACTGTATCTAGTATCAAAGGAAACAAACAAACTCACTGCCGTGGAGTTGGATCCAACTCATAGTGACCCCTCCTTGGATTTCTGAGGCAGTATCACTACAGAAGTAGATTGCCCCCTCTTCCTTCTGAAGAGTGGCTGGTGGGTTTGAACCACCAGCCTTCTGGTTAACAGTCAAATTCCTTAGGCCCTATGCTATCAGAGCTCCCTGTATCTAGTATAGATACAGTAAAATTAGCATTTTACTGTATTTGTTTGATCACATATCTAGCTATCTATCATTCTTGTATCCATCAATCTTACTCATTTCAGTTAGTTGCATCTTCTCTTCTTATATCATGTATTCTTCTATATCCTGTCCCACAAACACATGCCACCATCTTACCATCCTGTAAGCACTCCCCAAGGCTCTGCCCTTGGCCCTGATCTCTCCTCTGGTTTTCTACCTGTGTACACACACCTCCAACTTTACTGTCTTCAGCCCTTCCTTATCTCTCCAGCTGTCATGCCACATTGTATCACTTGCTTATTTATATATATAAAGTTAAACTCACCATTTTCTTCTGGATCCCAAACTAGATTCCTCTATTGATTTCCTGACCTTTATTAATGGCACAACCATTCTTTCACTAATCTACACTCTTTTAGTATTTCTTACACTTTGGGCCCCATATCAACTCATTCTTCAAGACCTAGGATTCTATCATGAAAAAAATCTTTTGAAACCACTCAGTCTATCTTCTTCCATTATCACTGTTGCTTTCTAAGATCTGGTTTTCACTTGCCTGGATGATTCTGAAGCCCCTTCCCTGTCCCCAATTTTATTCCCTCAAATCCATCTAAAAAGTACTGTCAGATTAATCTTTCTAAAGCATAGACACTGCAATTTCCTTACTAAAGAGGGCTATATGTATAGGGGTGATAGAGCCCTTTGATTGCATGAGATTTTCAAGGTTGAGAAGTAAGCATGACACAAGGTTCTGTAAAATTAAGGCTCCAGTCTGTCAACTTAAAGTTACATAGGCATTTGCTATTTAGCCAGTATTTACAAAAGTGTCCTGGAAATCACACTTTCTGGCTAAGACTTGGATTGAGTCCTGGAATATGACCTTCTAAGCAGAAGGAGTAACTCTCAAGCCTTACAACAGCAGCCTTTGTGAAATTTTTGCCTCACCCCCAGTTTCCACAACCAGAACCAATTCTGCAGCAACAAAGCAATGCAGTGCACTATGACATGAGTGTAAGCTCCCTACCTAAAATCAAATTTCCTTTGCTTATCTGTCAGACACTTCCTGTGTCAGAAAATGAACCACTCTGCTATATTTTGCTGGGAGTATTATTAGTGCTTATTTTTTCCCTTCTTTGTTTAAAGTTTATGAGTGTGTACCATCTTTGTAAATGTTTTGCAATTTATTGTTCATACAGCCTGGAAATGCCAAGTGTAGCAGTGTATATGAGAACTGTTTGGAACAAAGCAAGGCAACAGGTAGGTACATCGTTCTCCTCCATCTGCCACCCCTCTTATTCCTTTTAAATAATATGGACACATTCAGCTCTTGCTCTTAAACACTTCATGGAACAGTTGGTTATAATTAAACGTGTAATCCTTGGAAGGCTCACAGTTTTCCTTTGCTGTTGTGTGTTCATCATATTAGGGTTCTCCTTTATGGGGTCTTTCTCTGTTTTGACATCATGAAAGCTTTTTTGCTGAAAAGGTGCTTTCTCTGCTCAAATCTCAAGGGAGTTTCACTTCATAGAAGATCAGACAATAAACTAACATGAAAATAGATGGCTGTCAAATCCATTAGGATTAGGATAATCGTTATTCCAGCTTGGCAAAGGGAACAAAAGGCGATCAGTAATGTGAGAGTCCCAACTGGGGGCCTATCCACCTCATATTTGCTAGAGCATGAAATGTCTTATTACTGCATATGATCATATATTGGGCACAATTTTTCCATAGCCCAAATACAGAATATCAACTCTCAGACTGGAAATATATTTCAATAAAAACAAGTTATACTGCTCGATAGTCATTTCATTCTTATAAGTTGTAAGACGTTTATTTCTTTGGCAAAGAAAGTGTTGCAGTTTTCAAAGGGGCAGTGACTGAACAGTGTAAATAATGCAGTGGAATGAAATTTAGACTCAAACTAGCAAGAACTTGCCACCTAGAAAGTCACCATTTCCAAGGATACTTTCATATATCTTATGGAATTATGGCAATGTTATATTAGTTTTATTACTTTTACATAGTAGGAAATATGTGGGGGTTTATTGTTCTTGGTGAATCTATGATTACCACCCTCTTCCACCTTGCAGAAAAGAATAGGAGGAGTGAGCTCAGACAGTATTTTACATTATTTAGAAAGATAGCTCCTTTTAATAGCAATTAAAATTCTATGCCATTTTTTAAAGTTATTTAAATTTTCAGTATGATTCTTAATGACATGACAAAAACAAATTAAAATGATGGTAAGTATGAATACTCTTTCTAAAACCATGCTTTCTAGGCACCGTAATTCTGCCTTCCCTATTTTCCCTTACCCTGGAAATCCTGAATCTAAGGATTTAATAGGCAAGAACACATCACACATGCCCTGTGGTAACTATTTTCTACCCATGCTATAACTCACTTGGACATACTTTCATCTGCTGTTTTATCTCCTTCATTTATTCAACAATTCACTCAGTGGCTATTTATTAGGATGTAGAATAAGGGATGTCATTGCCAATGTCAGATGGATCTTGGCTAAAAGCAGAGAATACCAGAAAGATATTTATCTGTGTTTTATTGACTATGCAAAGGGATTTGACTGCGTGGATCATAACAAATTATGGGTAACACTGTAAATAATGGGAATTCCAGAATGGAATTGAGGAATTTGTACATAGACCAAGAGGCAGCTGTTCAACAGAACAAAGGGATACTGCATGGTTTCAAATCAGAAAGGTGTGCATCAGGGTTGTATCCTTTCATCATACTTTTTCAATCTGTATGCTGAGCAAATAATCTGAGAAACCAGGCTATATGAAAAAGAACATGGCATCAGGGTTAGAGGAAGACACATTAGTAAGCTGCTATATGCAGATGACACAACTTTGCTTGCTGAAAGTGAAGAGGACTTGAAGAAGGACTGAGGAAGATCAAAGATTATAGCCTTCAGTGTAGATTACAGCTCAACATAAAAATAAAAAAGAATCCTCACAATTGATCCACCATCATGATAAATGGAGAAAATATTTGAGTTGTCAAGGATTTCATTTTATTTAGACCCACAGTCATGCCCATGAAGCAGTAGTCAAGAAATCAAACAATATTGGGCAAATGTGCTTCAAAGGACCTTAAAGTGTTAAAAATCAAAGACTTCACCATGGGACTAAGGTGTGCCTGACCCAAGCCGTGGTATTTTCAATCACTTCATATGCATGTGAAATCTGGACAATGAACAAGGAAGACCAAAGAAGAACTGATATGTTTGAATTATGGTGTTGGCAAAGAAAATTAAATATACCATGGACTATCAGAAGAATGAACAAATCTATCTTGGAAGAATTATAGCTTGAATGCTCTCTGGCCAGGATGGCAAAACTTTGTCTTATGTACTTTGGACATGTTATAAGGAGGGACCAGTTCCTGGAGAAGGACACTGCTAAAAGTGCATGGGGGAGGTGTTTTCTGACTTCCTCTAACTTCACAAGGGGCATAGAGAAGGGTCAACACCATCAGCCCAAAGCTGATTCCGATGAGGTGAAAGTCAGACATGTTGCCACCCTCCAACCTTCTTACTAATGCTGACACCAACCATCCCCTCCCACAGCACTACTTCTCTACTGGGTTTGATAATTTGTTGCGATTGCCACACAGAACTTACAGACAACACACAAAATTATGGGGTTTATTAGGGAAATAACAGGTTACAGTTCAGATTCAGGAACACTCAGGATACAATTCTTCAGTCAGGTCAGTGTCCCCTCTGCTATTCCCATAGTCATGCCTCATTTTAGCCCTTGGCCTCTTGGCCTGACCTCTGCCCTGGCTCAGGCAAGTGTTACAGAACTCTTTTAATTCTGCCAATAGGTGCACCTTGGTGCACTCCACTTTACCAGCACCTCTTGCCCAAAGGCACTCAGTTTTCTCACTCCATGAGCTGGCAAGCCCACAGGTCTATCTTATGCCATTCTCTTGGTTCCGCTACTGCCATCATCTCAGGGCAAGGATCTCAGTCCAAGGACACATTCCACTCCAAGCTCTTCTCTGTCCTGATGGTAGTGAGAGCCCACCCTTCTGCCTCTAGGAGGGCTAATATTTGCATAGTTTCTGGTGGGAGTCACAAAGACCATGGCTAGAAGAGCCATACCAAGTAATTCACTGTGCCACAGACATCATGCTTAGTAAAGTAGAGGGTGAGCGAAAAAAAAAAAAGACCCTCAATGGAATGGATTGTCACAGTAGCTGCAACTAGGGGTTTAAACCTACAATGATTGTGAGGATGAAGCAGGACCAGGCAGTGTCTCGCTCTGTTGTATATACAGTTACTATGAATCAGAACCTACTCGATGGCACCTAATGACAACAATAGCTCAAGCATGATCCTAAGCATTAAGGATATAGGTACACCTTAAACAAATGCTTACAAATATGATGAGTGTTTCAAAGAGAGAAACTCTGGATGTTGTGGGAACAAATAACAGGAAAACCTAACTTAATTTTGGGGGTAATGAAGGTTTCCCTAAGAAAGTAATCAAACCAGTTGGCATCAAGTTGATGTTGAGTCGTAGTGACCCCATGTATGCAGAGTAGAACTGCTCTATAATATTTTAAAGACTGTGACCTTTCAGGAAGAGATTGCCAAGCCTTTCTTCCTAGGTGCCACTGGGTGCATTCAAATCGTCAGCCTTTCATTTAGTAGTACAGTGCTGAACATTTTTGCCACACAAGGACGTAACAACTAAACCAAAACCTGAGAGATAAGCAGAAATTATTTGAACATAGAGTAGTGGGAACACAGGGGTGATAGAGTGCAATGAAGATGGTGACAGAGAGTATGAATGAGTACCAGAATTTGCAAGTACACCTGGACCAGTTCCTAGATCATTCATGCAGAGAGAGTACATACAGGGAGATGGAAGGAGAGATGTACCTTATAACTGAGGAACTCTTAACATTTCCAGCTCTCGAGTACTAGAACGCCAAATACTACCCTTCCTAGTTCTTCTCTCTCATTTCCATTAAGCTGCATCCTCCTGTCCTCAGTTACCTAGGTTTGGAGAAAACTCACTGGTATCCAAGAACGTTGCAAATCCCTGACATTCTAGAATTATGTTGAATGTACTAAATCCCAGCACTACCACAGCAGAAAAGGAAGCATGGATTCCCCTTTTCCGTTTTATTTTTTCAAGCATTCTTACCTTGATTTTCATTCTGCATTTCAAAAGCACCCTTCTAAAGCACACATTTTTGAAGGCATAGAATGAATGTGGAGGTACCGTTTCAACCTTATTTAAAAAAAAAAAATTGGTAGGTGTAGATGTATCATAAAATTCAATTTATTTTGCTTCTGTTTATCTTGTTTTTATTTATTCTTTAAATCAACAAGTAATGTAACCCCTTCTCTTAATTGCTTTATATTTGAACTAAATGAATATAAGCAGATCTAAACTCAGGAACAGACTTTGTAATAAAAGTTTGCTTGAAGCTTGGAATATATTTTTTTCCATAGAATTTAGTCTAATTCTTAGACAAGCTCACTATATTCTACTATTTTATTTAGCCTGCACTAGAGGTTAAGTGGGAGTTCTGGTAGCCTAGTGCCTAAGGCATTTGACTGCTAACTAGAAGGCTGGCAGTTCAAAGCCACCAGCCACTCCTCTGAAGGAAGATGGGCAATCTACTTCTGTAGTGATACTGCCTCAGAAACCCAAGGAGGGTTTGAGTCACTATGAGTCAGATCCAAATCTACGGCTGTGAGTAGAGGTTAAGTGTATATTTTGTAGTAACAAACACAATAAAAGTCTTTTTGCAAGTGTCTTGTTCTTCAGCTACACTGTACCTGTGGGATAGTCTGGGACCAAAACAGAGCTTTGGCACAATATTTTCTGTAATGGTGGCTCTGGAAATGATTCATAACTGGGAGTCTTTCAGAATCTTGGGGAGGTAAGAGGTGGTATTTGTAGTTTGGAAAAAAGTTCTCTAACTGAACACATTCCACTCCAGTAAATCATTGAGTTATAACATTGCTCCCTTAGAAAAACAGGTTTTGCCTTCCACTGGGGAACCAGACTACTAGGAAGCCATCTCCCCTAAACCTCAGCCACTAAAGCAATAGTTGTATAGAAGGACTCAGAGTCCCTGGGTAGTGCACATGGTTAAGGCACTCATGTGCTAACTGAAAGGTTGGTGGTTCAAGTCCACCCAGAGGCAACTGGGAAGAGAGGCCTGGTGATCCACTACCAAAAAAAATCAGCCATTGAAAACCTCTGGATCACAGTTCTACTCTGACACATACAGGGTCGCCACGAGTCAGAATTGACTTGACAGTAACTGGTAGATAGGACTCAGCCTTTACTCCAGGGCTATGACAAGTGAGGTCCCTCCTATTGTGGCAGGAAGGAGTTCTTATTACAGCAATCTTTCATCCACAGACATCCCTAAATCAAGTATTTCTATCTTGAGGTCTGCCTCCAACTACTTGGGCATATGTTTGAAAAGTCATCTGAAATTCTTGACCAATGTCTAAGTAAATTAATAGCAGTTGTCAGAATAGCAAATATGCCATTTTTGTGGCTTTTCCCAGAGATTCATACATAAATATATGAGAGACACCTATGGAAATATTTTTTAATAAGATTTTGCTTTTTATTCTTAAGACATTTATTCAAATATTGACTTAAAACTTGAATTCCATGTATTATAAATACTGCAGTAGGCTTCTGGTTGTTGAAGGAGTTAATTATATTTATTGCTAGATATATAAAAGAGCCCTATCCTTAATATTAAATTCACTTATGGAAAAAGTAATTAACAAAATAGCATAATGTTTCCCCAGCCTTCAAGTTAAAATGGAAATGTTGATATTTTTAATCAAAGAGATGTTAAATTTCCACAAACCCTAAGGGCTTGCTCTTAAATTTTTTGGTACTTACAGTATATGCACTGTCTGTGTATATATTTACTTTCTACCACAAAGCTTCTCTTAGGCAGATTGGATCAGTTCTTGGAGTAATACTTGGCAAAAAGAACTTTCAAAATTCAGAATGGCTGGCATGTGTTCTTGCCAACCACACACTTTAACCTAGAATGATTTTAAATTTGGGTACAAGGTGGGGTAGCTTTCTTTCTTTCTTTTTTTTTTTCATTTAAGACAAAATTGCTGACTTAATAATAATAGCACATTTGACAAAGACAAGTGACAGTTTTCAAGAGAGATTGGACACAGATAATAACAATTTTGTGATCCTATGGAATGGCCAACTTGATGTGGTTAGCTCACAGTGATGCTTTGTGAGGGGCAGATGAGTCAGCACCCTGTGAATCAGGGCTGAATGTTGATTCAGGGTCCTGAGAACATGACTGAGTTAGATATGCTGGGAAAGGAAAGTTGGGTAGACCCTCAATCATTTGTTCATTCAGCTGACAAACATTTTTCTTTTGAGCACCTGCTTCATACCAGGCACTGAAGATACAGAAAATACAAAGATAAATGGGCTCTAGTCTCTCCTCAAGGACCCAAGGAATTTGCAATGTCAAGGGGAAGACAAGTAAACCAGTAAATTCAATGTATCATGGAATGGTACCTTAGCCAACCTGAGGCGGGGAAGGCTTCCTGAAGGAAGTGGTTTCAGAGCAAAATTGTGAAGGATAAATAAGAGTCAGGTAAAGAAAGGGAGGAGAGAGGATATTGCAACAAGATGTGCAGAGGCCCAGTGTCAGTGAATTAATAAACAACTAACAGTAATGGAAACTATTTGTTGAATGCCTATTACGCCTATTATGAGGCAGGCACTAAGCTCAATATTTCACAAATATTTAATTTAATCATCACAAATCCATAATAAACTAGGCAGCCCCATGTTACAGATAAGAACTGAGTCTTAGAGAAGTTAAGTAACTTTTCCAAGCCATGCCGGTAAGAGGTACCAAAGGATTTGAACTCAGGTCCATCAGAATTTAGAACTAGAGTGCTTAGCTATTTGCCAATACTTTTGATCATACTTCTCTTTCAGGGAATTTTTATGCACAGGCATTCCTAAATAACTCCTAAATAAGTTTAGTAAATCATTTATAAGTTATATACACATGTACTAAATATTATGTTGTGTCATAAAGCATGATAAACTATAACATTTTTGAGTCAGAGTTAAAGATAAATAGTTTTAAAATGTTTTGCTAATCAAAATGGCCAAATACTATCTCAGGATACATTATTTAAGGCATTTATTGATAAAGATAATAGATATACATCCACATTTCAATTAATCTTGACAATTTTCTCTTTGGGAGGGACACACTTCTGATGTGATTAGATCATTCTTATTTATAAGCTGATATGACAGCTAATGAGGAACTTGCACAATGAGTAAAAGAATTACCTTCCACCCTTGATTTCTTTGACAATGATCTCTTTAGCCACTTGACTATTCATGAAAGCCAGCTGAACTTAAATTGTTGTTGTTGTTATGTGTTGTCAAGTTGGACCCAACTCATAGCAACCCCTCCTTGGGTTGCCAAGGTGGTATCACTACAGAAGTAGATTGCCCAGCCTTCGGAGGAGTGGCTGGTGGGTTTGAACCACCAGCCTTCTGGTTAGCAGTCAAGTGCCTTAGGCACTACACTACCAGCGCTCCTTTAACTTAAATTAGATAATATAATTCATAAACCGACTTAACTAAGCAAATGGAAGCTATAAAATGTTGAAAAGTGCAATAAACAAGCAAGGTGTCTGGTGAAGACTTCCATCTGTAAAAATGTCTCTCCTTCTTCAGGAAATCCCAAAGACTGAGTATGATAGATGACAAGGTGACATGTGACAGCTGACAGACCAAAGAGTAAAAGAGGAACAGACTTCTGCTTGGTGTACCTGTTCAGTTTCCATAATCTGAGTTATAAGAATCAAAGCATTGTTCACCATAATGAGAAATCCAGTATGACATTGGTTCTTCTTGGACCACATCTCAGGGGTTAAATGACTGAAGCAACAGAGGGATGGATGTTTTACCATAAGGCGACAAAATGTCACTGCTTCAAGTTCAGCCTCATAGGATTCTATTGCACATTTGGCCAAAATTATAAATGTGCTTGTTTAAACAGATAAGGAAAACTATCCTATCCCAAGATTCTTGGGACAGAACCATCTGGAATGTACAAAGTGTGTCATGCCATTGGGTAGTAAAATATGGTGCTAATATCCATTCATTTAATAACTAGTGGTTATGTGCTATTGTGGCCAGGCATGTGTGAGGAGCAGGGATTGCAGCATAGACAAGATGGATATGATCCCTGGTGTGTGCTGGTTTGTGCTGTTTGCCAAGGCAGTCACCCTTTTCTTTCCCTGGCTGTCCCTCTGGATCTTTCTTCTTGTCACTTATCTGCTATTAAAGCAGTGGGTCAGCTGAAGGGCAGGTCAGGGAAGGAAAAGGAAGCCAAAGACAGGTGCTTTTCCTTGAGGCCAGTGTTTCTCTTGCTTTTACAAAAACCAAAAACCAAACACACTGCCATCAAGTCAGATCTGACTTATAGCGACACCTCCTTGAGTTTCCGAGGCCATATCACTTTTGAAGTAAATTGTCCAACCTTCCTTCCAAGGAGTGGCTGGTGGGTTTGAACTGCCAGCCTTCTGGTTAGCAATCTAATAACTTAGGCACTAGGCCTTAAGCACTAAGCCACCAGAGCTCCTTACTTTTATGATATCTCTGAAAAAGAAGTAGCCAACAATATGCCTGTGCACAATTGTAGCCCATATGTTAATCATCTCTCATTACACTTCTTTTTACAGGAGACACAAGAGTTCTATGTAGCTCAAGTCAGTGATTCTGACTCCTGATAATATGACTAAAAGGATGCTAGAGATTATCCATCCCAAACTCTCTGTTTTTCATAGATAAAAAGTTAAATGGCTTGTTTTTATAGGTCAAGCCTAAATGTCAGTGTTCAATCCCAGTATGGGGTGAAGGTGACTTTTCACCTCCTCTCAATTCTAGACTCAAACGAGATTTTATTTCTTTTTAAAAACCAAAAACATAATGCATTGATCACCACTCGTCACTACAGGTCATGCCCATGAGAGAGGGGTACAGTTCCAACAAGACGCCTCATTAATGAAGCACACGTGTCGAGTGGATCTCTTCGATGACCCCTGCTACATTAATACGCAGGCTCTTCAAAGTACACTTGGCTCTGCTCAAAATCAAAGTTCAGCTCAAACACTTGGGAGCCCATGGCACCGTGGAAGTAAGTCACTGCTCACTGTCTATATTCATTTCCAAGGGCTGAGAAAACAAATTGTCACAAAGTAGGTGGCCTGAAGGAGTCTTGGTGATGCAGTGGTTAAACACTTACTCAACTGCTAACTGAAAGTTCGAAAATTCAAACCTACCAGGAGCTCTGCAGGAGAAAAGACCTGGCAATCAGATTGTGAGTCAGAATTGACTTGACGGCACACGACAACAGGTGGCTAAAGCAACAGAAATTGATTCTGTCACAACTGTGGAGGCTAGAAGTCCAGCCTTGTATGGTATCACTCTACTCTGAGCATCTTAGCTGAGTGAATAAATTCCCTTTATTGATTCAGTGAGTTTAAGTTTAGTTTTTTTTTTTTTTTTTAGTTACTTGTTGCCCTTAGCATCTTAACTAATGCAGTATCCAATTTTTTATTCATCAGTGGCCCTAATTAACCTCCAGAAACTGCAGGACTAGCATCTTCTAGCTACAAGTTGCTCCCTTTAATAGGATGTAATTTTTTGAAAGCATATTTAAAGTGTACAATCAGGCTTTTAAAGAGTAACAAAAATGATTACACCTAAAAATTCTAAACCCTGTGTATTAGTTTTCTGGGACTGGCATATATAACAACTTACCACAAATTTAGAGAGCTCTGGTAGCTTAATGCCTAAGGCATGTGACTGCTAACCAGAAGGCTGGTGGCTCAAACCCACCAGCCACTCCTCAGAAGGAAGATTGGGCAATCTACTATAGAGCTACCACCTCGGCAACCCAAGGAGGGGTTGCTATGAGTCAGGCTTGAAATAACAGAAATCTATTCTCTCACAGTCTAGAGGCCAGTAGTCTGAAATCAGGGTGTCACAAGGTTGTCTTTGGAGACTCTAAGGGAAAGTCCATTCCATGCTTCTCTCCCAGCTTCTGGGAAACACTGGTAATCCTTCTTGTTCCTTGGCTTGTTGATGCATCACTCCAGTCACTGCCTCCTTCACATTGTTTTCTCCTCTGTGTCTCTATCTCAGATCTCCCTCTCCTTTCCTTTATAAGGACGTAAATGATAGGAATTAGAATCCATTCTAAACCTAGGATGATCTCATCTTAAGAGTCTTAACTTAATTACATCTCAAAGACCCTATGTCCAAATAGATCACATTTACATGTACTAATGGTTAAGACTTGGCCATATGTTTTTGGGACCACTGTTTAAGCCACAGAGATCTGGTGGTGCTGTCATTAAAGCATTGAGATGCTAACCAAAATATCAGTGGTTCAAAACCAACAGCAGCTTGGCAGGAGAAAGATGTGGCAGTCTGCTTCCATAAAGATTTACAGCTTTGAAAACCCTACAAGGCAGTTCTACTCTGTCCTATAGGGTTGCTATGAGTTGGAATCAACTTGATGACAAGGGGATTGGTTTTTACTTAAGCTACAGGAGCTATTTGTTGTCCAGTGGTTGAAGCATTCAGCTGCTAACCAAAGCATCAGTGATTCAAACCCACCCACAGCTCTGCGGAGACAGATGAGACAGTCTGCTTCCATAAAAATTACAGCCTTGGAAACCGTATGAGGCACTTCTCTGTCTCACAGGGTCACTATGAGTCGGAATCAACTTGATAGCAGTGGGTTTGGTAGTTTTGGTTTTTTAAGCCACTACACTGATTTTAAGGAAGGTTATTTCCTTGGCCTCATTTCCATGGAGCTGGGATCCTATTTACCCCAGTCCTTCACTCCATTTAATATAGATTAGAACTTTGAGATGTTCTAGGCTTTAAGATTTTAGCACTTAGATTTTGAACAATCCTTTCAAATACTTTAGATTTACCCCCAACTTTTGGTTTCTTCTGCACACTTTTAATGGGGGGAAAAAAAAAAAAAGAAAACTCACTGCCATTGAGTCGATTCCAACTCATAGTGACCCCCCTTGGGTTTCCAAAGTGGTAAATATTTACAGAAGTAGATTGCCCAATCTTCTTCCATGGAGTGGCTGGTGGATTTGAACTACCCACCTTCTGGTTAGCAGTCAAATGCCTTAGGCACTACACCACTAGAGCTCTTTACTTCTATTGAACCAAAACCAAACCAAACTCACTGCTATCATGTCGTGTCTGACTCATAGCAATCCCTCCTTGGGTTACTGAAGTGGTATCACTATGGAAGTAGATCACCCAATCTTCCTTCCGAAGAGTGGCTGGTGGGCATGAACCACCAACCTTCTCATTAGCAATCAAATGCCTTAGGCACTATGCTACCAGAGCTCCTACTTTTACTGAAAGAAGGACTAATTCCAGAATCCTGTCGATTCCAGGAGATAATTTAAATTTGTTTGCATAAGAAATGATAGTCACTATTTCCATTCTATTTTGTGATGGTATTAATTTTTTTTATTCACTTAAAAAAACCCTTGGTCTCAGAAGAACTAGATGGTGCCTGGCTACTACTGCCAACCACTCAAAAAGGGATCAGAATTGGAAATCCTGGATAGAGTGGGAGAAAAATGTGGAACAAAACTCAAAATCACAAAAAAGACCAGGCTTACTAGTCTAATAAAGACTGGTGAAACCCCTAAAACTATGGCCCCTAATTACCCTTCAGGCCTGGAATTGAACTCACTCCCAGTGGCTTAACTTCCATTGAAACAATAGACTGGCCTACAAGGTGAACAATTATACTAGGTGGGTATACTCCTTAAAACATTCAACCATGGGTGATTTGTGCAGGGAGAAAGCTCAGAGGACAGGAAGGCATAGAAAAGAAGGGAAAAGGTAACCATAGGGAGGAAGTGGGAGAGTTGTTGCATTGTGGGCATTGCAATCAATGTCACGAAACAAAATGTGTATGAACTGTTGAATGGAAAATGAATTTGCTTTGTAAATTTTCACCCAAATCACAGCATTAAAAAAAAAGGAGGTGGGAGAGAAAAAAAATAAATATATGAAAAACCCTTGGTAAGTCATCTAAACAGCACTAAAATAATATGACTCCTTTCAACCACGTTGTTGTTGTTGTTGTTATGTGCCCTCGAGTCGGCCCTGATTCATAGGGACCCCTCCTTGGGTTTCCGAGGCAGTATCACTACGGAAGTAGGATTGCCCAACCTTCCTTCCAAGGAGTGGCTGGTGGGTTTGAACCGCCAGCCTTCTGGTTAGCAGTCAAGTGCTTTAGCCACTATGCTACTGGAGCTCCCTTCAACCATGTACTGAGAGTGAAATACAGTAAGACAAACAATTTCCTGCCAAATTGCTTCCAGAAGATAAATGCATAAACAGGAACATAAATTAATAAATAAAAGTAAAACAAGCCAAAAGCCCACAATTAGCTGAAAAATAAATAAACAAAAAATGCTTTTCCTAAAATGCTGGAGGTTGTGGGGTTCAGAGATTGGCGTGGTGATGAATTTGGTTTGCTCCACACATGGAGAACCAGTCACTGAGAAAGTCCTTCACTAGCCTAAGAAGTCTCTCTCTCCTGAACTGCCAAGGGCAACTTTCTAACTGAGTATTGCTGTAATGAGAAGACAAAATTTTTAAATTTTAAATCTCCCTTTAGGAGATTTTGCTAAACCTCAGCTTCATGAAAACCAGTTAAACGAGTTGCCATTGAGTCAATTAGACTCATGGTATCCCCATGTGTGTCTGAGCAGAACTGTGCTCCAGAGGGTTTTCAATGGCTTATTTTATTGTGATTTGGGTGAAAATTTACAGAGCAAATTCACTTTCCATACAGCAGTTCACATACACTTTGTCTCATGACATTGACCACAGTTCACCACAAGGCAACAGCTACCCTCCCACTTCTCCCCATAGTTACCTCTTCCCTGTGTCCATCCCTCCGTGCACTCCTGTCCCCTGAGCTGTCTCTCTGTGCATAAGCAGCCCTTCTTTCTCCCATGATTGTTCTCTCCACGGAGTATATCTACTTGAGGTAAATGTTCAACTCATATTCCTGTCTTTTGTTTGGCTGGAAGCCACAGGTGTGGGTTCAATTCCAGACCTGAAGGCAGCTAGGGGCCGTAGTCTCAGTGGTTCCACCAGGCTCCATCGGACCAGCAAACCTAGTCGTCCCCCCGCTTTTTTTTTTTTTCCCAAAATGATTTTGAGTTTTGTTCCACATTATTCTCCCTCTCTATCCAGGATCTCCTACATAGATCCCCCTCCAAGTGGTTGACAGTAGCAGCCAGATACCATCTAGTTCTTTTGGTCTCATAGTCATATAGGCTGAGGATCGCATGGTGTACCAGTCACTAGGACTAATTCTTTCCATGAATCTTTGGGTTTCTTCATTCTTCTTTGCTCTGGGTGAGGAGAGACCCATCGTTGCATCTAGATGGCTGCTTGTAAGCTTTTAAGATCTCAGTCACTACTCGCCAAAGAAGGATGTGGAACAATGTTTTTGTGTAGTATGTTATGCCAATTGAGCTTGATGTCCCCTGTGACTATTGTCCCAAGTTAATGGCTTATTTTTAAGAAACAGATGAGAGGTCTTTCTTCTGAGGTGCCTCAGGGTGGACTTGACCCTTTCAGTTAGCAGCCAAGTGTGTTAACCCTTTGTATCACCCTTGACTCTAGACTAAGAAACAAAAGCTCTCATTGCCACCTGAGTGGCAAGCGATTCATCTTTTCTCCAACTTTCAAAGGGCACTCTTGGCACCCAGCCAACCACGTTGAGTTCTCTGCATGCAGACAATGAAGTGGAGTATGATGTGTAGGACCCTTATTGGGATCAAGATCAGAAAAGGAGGGGAAGAAAGCAAGATTGGGCAGAGAGGGAGAGGTTGAACTATGAGGCAAGCCTGACAGTGTTTCACCAACCACATAGATATGTTGCCTGTCACAACTGTTCCACATTGGGCCAAGATGGCTGGGGCTTTATAGCCACACTGATATAAGTCTTTGGATGGCCACTACACTAGGAAGGCCAAGCCCTTGGGCACAACAGTTTTTTGCACCTGAGGTAAACCCTAAAGGGACAGACAGCTGGAAGCTGCCTGCTGACACCTGGGGCAACTGGTCCTTCCTTGGAGGTAGATCTGGCACATCTTTGTGCCACCATGAGGGCATCCTGTGCAGTGGATGATGAGGTATGAAATTAATTCATTTTCTGCAGTAAGCTTACTCAATTGTTCAATATAAAGTATCCCCCTGGTAGGATAACTACTATTTGTTAGAGGGACAACTTTTTGAAAAAAAGTTTCTTAGCCCTGGGTTTTAAAAACAACTTACCAGAGTACAGCTTCCATCTCATGGACTTTTTAGAGCCATAACATATTAGAAAACTTATTTAGTAGGTGGCCCAGATGAGGTATTCTAGGATATTCTTTGATCAGCAACTCTAGTTTCTTTATAATCAAGTCTTTGATATTAAAAAATATAACTCAAGCAAAGAAACGTTGCCTTTTGTCATGTTGTTGTTGTTGTTATGTGCCTTGAGTCGGACCCGACTCATAGCGACCCCTCCTTGGGTTTCCAAGGCAGTAAGTATCACTATGGAAGTAGATTGCCCAACCTTTCTTCCGAGGAGTGGCATAGACAATTCAATAATATGAAAACATAAAATTAATTCATAACAAAATTCCTACTATCATTCAAAAGTAAATAAGGCCTACTCTGGCCAAAACTGTACCGTCAAAATGTGTTTTCACTGACTCCAGCCTTCCCTTTTTTTTCACCCTTTCTCTCTGCCTTGATGGCAACATGTTTAATAATTTAGGCCCCTGGTACCTGTTCACTCTTTATTTTCTGTAGGAGTCCTAGTGGTACAATGATTAAGTGCTTGGCTACTAACTGAAAGGTTGGCAGTTCAAACTCACTTAGTGGCTCCAAAGGAGAAAAACATTGTGATCTGCTCCCTTAAATATTATAGCCACAAAAACCCTGTGGGGCAGTTTTACTCTGTCACATGGGGTCATAATCTACTTGTGGTACCCAACAACAACCTTCTCACCCTATTTTCTGTTAGGATTTTAAGTGTCACAGCCCTCCTGAACCTCTCACTGCCTCCTTGAGGTTAATTTCAGTTTACCATCACTCTCCCACCCCACCCACCCCCAATGCCCAGATTAAATGCAACTCCAAAGCCACTGGTAAATAATGTTGATTTAAGAAAATTTAGTAAAGAGATGGAAGAGGAGTAACTTTACAAGCACTTTTCTGCAAAATATTCTAGATACCCCTGTAACCCTTTTCACCTCAATATTTTCATCTATTTCCTTCCTTCTCCCCACAAAATTCCTTTTTAGTCTCTTTAGGCACACTTAGCCTCCCTTATCCAGACAAATGCTTACTGATCATTTCAGAAAAACAAGACAAAACAAAAGAAATGCAAGGAGACAAACTTTCTATCCCTCAAGCTTGCTCTCAGGGCTCCTCAATTCATCCTGTGATTTTTCCAACATAGGAAAAGTTTTGATCCTGTCTCTGTTCTTATCAAACACAGCAAAAGAAAATCATTAGTTCTGATACTCTCTAATTTTTCTATCAGTTTATTATTAGTTTCTGTCTAAGGTGTGATAAAGAGACCAAACAAACCAACCAACCTGTGGTTTAAGAAAGGACCAAAGTTTATTTCTTTTGCCTGACAGACTAGAGGTTGGTGGTCCAGGACTATCAGTCTGCTTTGCTGTTCTTGACACGAGGCTTCCATCTCTGGTCCAAGGTGGCTACCCGGTCTCTCACCATCACATCTAATTCGGCTGATGGAAAAGAGAGATTATCAAGGGGAGTGCCCAGGCATTCCTGTAAAGGGCATAATTCAGAAGTGACAGACATATTTCTTCTCACCCACCATTGGAGAACTTAGTCATGTAGACATATCTAGCTCCAAGGAAGGCTAGAGATTTGCTCCAGGTGTATGGGCATGTACCCAGCTAAAATTTAGCAGCTGTGTAAATTAATGAAAGGAGAACAGATACTGGTAGACGACTTTCTCTACCACAGTATAACTTTCTGCTACTTGAATATCTGTAAGTATTTCTCTTCTTACTCATGTGGCTAATCTGACTTAGGATGTATGTTTTATAAACTATTTTTAATTTAAAAGTAATACGAAGGTTGTTTCAAATAGAAAGTGCCCTTGATTTTTAGAGATGCATATTGAAATATGTGTGGACATAATGATATGATCGTTACTGTTTGCTTTAAAATTATTTACCAATAAACAAATAAATAAAGTGTTATCTATGTAGCTGGGATAATGTCTATGATATATTGTTAGGAATAAAATGTAAGTTGCAAGAAAAAAAAAGTAGAGTAAGTGTTTATGGAAGGAGTTTAAATAGTAAAGATGGTATAAAATGAAAAAGAAAATGCTCCTTCCCCTGCCCTCATCTCCCATCCAACTCCTTAGATCAGTTTCTTCTGATTCCTTTCAGAATTTTAATATATAGATGAGTATTTATCTATCACTGTTTAAAAATAAATGGAAATTTATGATAATCTTCTTCTACATTTGATTCTGTAGTTGCTTCTACACTTGGTCTTCTATTTTAGAGATCTCTTCTAATAGCGTATAAACAGGAACACAAATAAATAAGTAAAAGTAACATAAGGCAAAAGCCCACAATCAGCTGAAAAATAAATAAACAAAAACTGTTTTTTTTGTTTTTTGTTTTAATACAGTGTTGAAGCTTGTTGGCTTCTAAGGTTGTCTTGGGACAAATTTGCTTTGCTACAAAGATGGAGAACCAATAATTTCAATTGCTCCATTTTCACTTGCTCCATAGTATGTGTCATAATTTATATAGCCAGCCTCCTATTAATGGACATCTGAAAACCAGTTATTTGCTAATAATCAATATTAAAATAAACATCCTTTTATATGTGCTTTTTTAAATTTGAGTTAATCAATATGCTGTCTTCACAGTTCACATTGGTTTCTTTAAATGCCTTATCCTTCCTTCTTCATTGGCATTATTTGCAATTGTTTAATCCAGAGTTTGCATGTTACAATTGTGAACAGTATATCCTCTCATGCTCATGGCCATCAAGTCAGATCCGACTCATAGAGACCCCTCCTTGGGTTTCCAAGGCAGATTTCTACAGAAGTAGATTACCCAGTCTTCCTTCCGAGGAGTGGCTGGTGGGTTTGAACCACCAGCCTTCTGATTAGCAGTCAAATGCCTTAGACACTATGCCACCAGAGCTCCTACAATATATCCTATTATTTGCTAATAGGAACTTTAAGATGACCTAACTACTCTCTTTCCTAAGTCCTATCACTTTTGCAAGAATGGTCTCAAATAAAGAGGGGTCTTCCTGTTGCTTCCTTTACTGTCATTACTTCTGAGAAAATGTATTGTCATTAAATCAAGTCAACAATATATTATATATAAAAACAATATTTAGATGATGACTATCTTTTGCAAAATCACCTTTACTTAAAAAAGGGACCAAAATAAATAAATAAATAAATAAGAGACCAAAAGAATAGATAATGCGTCGTGGTGTTAATGGTGGTTTTATTTGGTGGTGAGACCACAAGTGATTGCTTTTCTTTAGTTCCCAGATTTTGAAAAACTAGCCTGTGTAACTTTAAAAGTTAAAATAAGAAAACTGTTTGTCAGGTATCCTGCTTTCAGCAGAATTAGATTTTCAGTAAATGCTTGGATGGCTGAAATCTTCCACAACAGTCTATCTTGCCTTTTGCTAACAATTTGGAGAACTGTGTTAGGAAAACATTCTCAATGACCTCCTGCTGGCTGATGATCTGTTACCTCATTTCAAGATGACACAATGTCTGTTTTTCTTTTGTTTTGTCCTCATCTAAAATCTTTTCACCATAATCTCAGAATAAACCAAGAGCCATCATGATCTAAGATGTGTGTGCCTACACACACATACACATGCATACAGACACATATGCACACATGTATGCACCCCCTACTCACTGACAAGACTCTTTCACACATACGTACACATATGCACAGATAAACACACATGCATGTTTGCACCCCTTTACTCACACAAGCTTGTGCTTTCTCTCTCTCTCTCTCTCTCTCTCTCTCACACACACACACACACACACTGATAAACATAGAGCTACTCCTCAAAAGTTCTCCATTATTCCTGAAAGCTTGCAGCACTGAGGCCAACTATAAGAATTGTTCATCTATTCTGGATGCATTTCTTCCAGTTTTTGCTGGCAACGATAGAAAGACCTGAATGTTTGTAGAGGAGATTATTTCCAGCAATTACCAGAGGCCACAGATATTTTTTTCAAAGATACATTTGTGAATGCTGTGTCACAAATGGGGTTTGCAGAGGAAAGTTTTTAAGTAGTGACAAAACTATGACACATTAAAGGGAGAGTTGAATTATGGCTACAGGGCATTGGCTGACTGCCTATAGCAATGAGTTCCTGGGATGGTCATGTATAAATTGTAAAACTCAGTCAAGAGGATGTCTCATTTGTGAAAAGATCCCTGCATAAGGACATGAGATCACCTCTTTGCGTTTAAAAAGATGAAGGCTGGTTTCAATAGTTATTTTCCTGGTAAATTTGCCATATTTAAACATACAGCATAAGTTGTAAAACTGAGTCAAGAGAATTGTTCAGACCTTTACATAAGGATATGTGAACACTCTATTGCATTTAAAGAGACAAAGCCTGGCTTTTCTGGTTTTTTTTTTTTTTTTTTCTGTCAAATTTACCATAGTAAGCATATAACTCTTACTTGGCTTCGTGTGTACAAATGCCATTACTTCTGGTCATGCTGTATATCACTCTTATAGCCTTGCCTATATACTAGAGACCTTGTTGAGTACTACAGGAGTAAAGAGGCAAGACCAGTTTTGAAAACTAAAAATTCTCACCTCCAATCAAAGGCATTGGAGTGTGGTAATTAAGGACCGGGGCTTTAAAGTCAGATGGATCTGATGTCAAATCCCAGATTCACAATTTACTGGCAGTGCGATTTTGGGTAAGTCACTTAACACTTCTACATCCGTTCTCTTACATGCCTAGTTTTGATAGATAAATGAGCTAAAATGTATGTAAAGCATTGGCAGTGCCTGTCTCTGGATGGTGCAAATGCTTAAGCTCTGGACTGTTGTTGTTATGTGCCATCAAGTCGGACCCGACTCATAACGACCCCTCCTTGGGTTTCCGAGGCGGTATCACTAGGGAAGTAGATTGCCCAACCTTCCTTCCGAGGACTGGCTGATGGGTTTGAACTGCCAGCCTTCTGGTTAGCAGTCAAGTGCCTTACTACTACCCAAAATAACCCATACAGATCTCTATAGGTGTAAGGCCTGGTAATCTGTTTCCAAAAGGTCACAGGTTTGAAGACCCAATGGAGTAGTTCTGCTCTGCACACTTGAGGTAGCCATGACTTGGAATCAATAGCAATTAACAACAAAATCATACTCAGTAAATGGGAGCCTAGGTGACCCAGTGGTTACACCCAGAAGCTCTGTGGGAGAAAGACCAGATGATCTGCTTCTGTAAAGATTACAGCCAAGAAAACCCTCTGGGATAGTTCACATTGTCACATGGGGTCACTAGGAGTCAGAATCGACTTGACAGCACCTAACAACACCCACGTAGTCATTACTGTGACTATCAATATTTTAAGTGCTGCCTGGATGCACCTTCTTATCGCCAGCACTGGGCAGCACTTATTCATTCTGCAGAACCTCTCTGCTGTTTTCACCCTCTTTTATCTGGTCAAGGGAGCTCTGGTGGCACTGTGGTTAAAGCATTGGACTGCTAATCAAATACTAGGCAGTTCAAACTCACCAGCCTCTCCATGGGGAAAAAGATGAGGCAGTCTGCTTCCATAAGGATTGACAGCTTTGGAAACCTTATGGGTAAGTTATATTGTGCCCTATAGGAACGCTATGAGTCAGAATTGATTCACTGGCAGTAGGTTTGGGTTTTTGGTTTATCTGGTCAAATCTGCTTTGTCCAGGCAAATGTCTGACACAAATGACAGAGCAGTCATTTAATAGCTATGCTATGAAGTTCAGCATAGCTTTAAAGTTTTTAGTCAGGAGAATCTCTAGAAGCACATTAGTAATTTGACTTGTAAAAATGTGAAATGCTGAAAAGTGGGCACAGCCCCTAGTTACTATAGATACTTTTAAGGGGTTCCGGAATGTTGTTAGGAGCTATCTGTAATCCAGGTACAACACTAAGCCTCTTTCTCTTTAACCCATAGCCTCTGGGACATAAAGAGCCTCTCTCTGCACTTATAAAAAACAATTTTCATGGGTCAGATCATTTAGCATCTGAAAGGAAAACTCCTGCACCTGAGCAAGCCTTTCTTGGTAACAGAAGCCAAAGGCAATGTTTGGATCTACCATTAAATTACAGCCTGTTGAAATCTCTGAAACAAAAACTTCATCTGTTCTTTAAAAAAAAAAAAAAAAAGGTATTATTTAAACAGTGCCTGACACTCAGTAGGGCCTAAAGTTATATTTGCAAAATGAATGAATACATGAATGAAGAGATAACTTGGTGCTGTGTCTGTTTTGTGTCCTGACTTCAGAAGCACCAGAAACTGTTCAACCAGGTGCCACAGCCCAGCCTGCCAGCTCATGTTCTTTGCCACATATTAAGCAGCAGCTGCGAAGTGAAGACTGCTACCATGGCAAGCTGAGCAGGAAGGCAGCAGAGAGCCTCTTGGTGAAGGATGGGGACTTTTTGGTTCGAGAGAGTGCAACATCCCCTGGTCAATATGTGCTGAGTGGACTACAGGGTGGCCAGGCAAAGCATCTTCTCCTGGTGGATCCTGAAGGCAAGGTATCACTGGCCTCTTGTTACAGGCTGCATAGGATGTTGTTCTATTAAGGATACTCTGAATGATGGACCTAAAAACCTGATATTGAAGAGTGTTCAAGGTTAAGGGCTTACTTTTTCTTGAAGCTTCCAGCTGGAGGAGGAAGTGTTAAGTAGAGGTTAATGGAGGAGTTAGAGTAGAACACTAACCTGGTATCAAGTGGAGGACAGCCTCTTTTTGTCCTATTCAATCCAGTTCTACAAATCAAATGAATATCTACTACATGAACACAAGGATTCACAGTTAGCTATTGCTCAGTATTAAATACATAGTCTTTGCTGTCAGGTTACTTATAATTCCAGGAAATAGATCCTTAAATAATTATAATGTAAGGCTGAATGAAATAGAAGAAGTTCAACCAAAGCATTTTGGTGTTTCTCAGGCTGAGACAAACTGAAAAGGCTTATTGAAGGGTCTGATAGCTAAGATGAACCTTGACAGGAGATAGAGTTTCAAACGGAAGGCATTTAGAACACAGAGAACCCCACAAGCAGGCAGAGCAGTGGAATATTAGTATGTACAGCTGGAGCATAGGATGCTTGTAGCTGAAAAATGATCCTGGGAAGGTTGGCTGGAGCCATAGTGTGGGGTGGGAATGTATGATTTGCCAACAGTGGAAAAGCATTGGCAGTGTTGGAGGAGCCTGTGTGAGAGGAGCCATAGCCACCAGTCTCTGCAGGGCCAGGCCGGTACTATAAATGAGTAAAGCTGGGCATAGGGTGTGCTGGGCTGTGGTGAGCTAGACAGTGCTGTCTTGTCTAATGGGAATAGTCACCACTCAGCTCTGGCCAGTTATTACCATGTACAGTCATGGCGCAGTGACACCAGATCTGATTTTCTCAAAGAAGCCACAAAACCTGAGTCTTGTTTTTAATTCAGAATACTTAAAAAGCACTCTATGGGTCAACACTACCCTACTCCTACCCAGCAAACTAAATTGCCTTTGTGGAGTTTTTGACCAGAGTAGCCAGTTTACAATCTCTGTACTAGGAAGAAGGAGCTCTGGTGGTGTAGTGGTTAAAACGTTTGGCTGCTAACCAAAGGGTCAATGGTTTGAACCCACCAGCCACTCCACAAAAGAAAGATAAGGCAGTCTGTTTCTGTGAAGATTTACAGTTTTGGAGACCCAATGGGGGTTATTATGAGTCAGAATTGACTCAATGGTAGTGAATATGAATATGGTTTGGTTTGGTACTAGGAAGAATGAGTTGACATTGTGTACAGGATTGATTAGAGAGTGAGAATAATAAGGGATAGAGAAAGAAATTAGAGACTTATAGGTGAAAATAGAGAGGGTCTCAACCCAGATGGAGGCCAGAGAAATATAGAAGGGAGAGCAGAGTGAGTTGGAATTAAGAACATGGAGAGCTGATTTGATGTGTTTTGGGCATGAGATGGAGGAGATAAAAACATCTTCAAGGTTTAAAGACATTTGAGAGTAAGTTGGAGACGTTGGCCCTTTTACCTCTAAATACTTGAGTATGTATTAGGAAAAGGATATTCTTTTACATAGTCATAGTACAATGATCAAAATCAGAGCATTTAACATTGATACAATACCACCATCTAATTCATAGTCCATATTTGAATTTTGCCAATTATTCCAATAGATGTGTATGTTGTTAATGTACGGAAAACCCATATGTAAACAGAACCCAAAGAATCCCTTATAGGGGAGTTGTTGTTGTTGTTTGCCGTCGAGTCGGCCCCGACTCATAGCGACCCCTCCTTGGGTTTCCGAGGCAGTATCACTACGGAAGTAGGATTGCCCAACCTTCCTTCTGAGGAGTGGCTGGTGGGTTTGAACCACCAGCCTTCTGGTGAGCAGTCAAGTGCCTTAGGCACTATGCTACCAGAGCTCCTAGGGGAGTAGCTTACAGAATTAAATAACAAGCTCGTCCCTGGCTGCATCCCTTCCCTCTCCTGAAAAGTTCCCAGCCACCCTCCTAACAGGCCAATACATGGTGAGGCTGAGGAGCCAGTGGAGTCAATGTGGATAGCAATGCCTTCTGCCCATGCACAGGGTGAGGATACAAAAATATGTGGGAGACAAGCCCATAGGAGAAGGCGTAGCCTTAGGGAAAGTAAATTATTTTGGCATATTGACAAGAAGTTCTGCACAACAAAAATTTGTGAATAAGCTACTGTGAAGTCTGCAGGAAGGAGACATGAATTCCCATTAGAAAGGTCTGAGCAGGTGTCTTGGAGAAGACAGGATTTATGTTGAGCCACCAAGGTGAGATAGACTACTCAGGAAAGGCTTGCTTCCTGCAGAGACAGAGGATTATGGAAGTGCTTCTTTTGATGGAATATAACTGTGATCCTGGGATCCATGTTTGTATACAAACCAGTTAAATATTTCTAGACATAGTGACATGATAGACTATATCAAATAATAGTATAACAAAGAGACTGATTAAAAGCTTGGCTGGGATGACAAATGTTTACCATTTTCTTAACTGTATAGATGTTTGCTTTAAAAAAGTAATGAGGAGTAAGAAAATTATTTAACAAGGGACACTGTTTAAAAGTACTTTTTTATTTTCTTTATTCAGTAAAAGATCTATTTCAGTGATATGTGTAGGTTTTTTTCCCCCTGATTTTTTTTATATCTTTCAAAAGAACTGTTAGTATTTAACCTAACTACATTTGTATTTCCTTTTCAAGGTGAGGACCAAGGATCATGTATTTGACAATGTTGGCCACCTTATCAGATACCACATGGATAATAGTTTGCCAATCATCTCTTCCGGAAGTGAAGTAAGCCTTAAACAACCAGTGAGAAAAGATAATAATTCAGGACTTTTGCATTCCAACAAATGACATTATTGAAATACCATCCTACTGATACGTCAAGAAACGCTGTTTTTGTGTCAGATCACAAAGAAAACTCAAACTGTCTTTCTCCGATTTGTGTTATGAGACAAAGATAACATGGACATTGTTTCTAAATAAAATAGAGCACTAACTGTGAAGTGCATCTTTCTAGCACCATCATGGACTAAGTCCTTTATAAAACAAAGAACTAACAAAAGTTGATCTTCAGAAAGTGAAAAACAGAAAAGGGGAAGAGGATTGTTCCATTTGGAAAGAAATTATACATATGCACGGATGTCACTTTTTAAGGTCACACTGCATTGATAACAAGCTAAAAGCACAATTAAACCTTCACATGCTAAAGACAACTTGAATGAACTGCTGGGGCAGTGGTATGTGCCTTTCAACTTGATATTTGGGGCATTTTCATATTGGGGAGATTAGTTCTAAGTGTCTTCATATTCTATAACTATAGAACCATTTGCCAAAAAAGAAAGTGTTTTTTCCTTGCTACAAAAAATAAGAAGCAATTTGCTTGATAGCTACTTAGTGACTTTATTACATTTTCTGTTGAGTAGCATTTTCATAGTAATGTTCAAATAAATTTGACATTGAATACGGACTGTGTCTATGCCAGTGGAATCAAATCAGAAACCACTGAAAGCATTGGTCTGTTTCATTGGTCTGACCCATTTGCCAGTTAAAGGATTGAAGCCCAAATTCTCTGGCCTGGTATTTCTTAATCTTTGGTATGCAGACTATTGATATGCATCTGAAGAGTCAAATGTATCAATCATTTCTGATTTCATCATGTTTCTCCTCCTCCTCTCCAAAATAATTTCACAAGTGCAAGGATTTAAAAATTGGGAAACAAAGTCAGTGCTCTTCATATTGAACATCCAAAATGGTTCCATTCTTATTCAAAATACTGAAATTATTTGAAAATATTGGCAAACATCTTCTGGGCCAACTGCCACTAAATCATAGTCCCTCATTTACATGTATCCTCAGCACCTTTTCTTGATGTGATCAGACAAAATGCAGAAGGGACGAAACATACAGAAAGATGTTGGAAAGATTTGCCACACATAGATCCAACCATAAAACTGATGGTATAATTAAGCATTGTGTAGGGAAAAGCACTGGACTGGGGCTCAATAGGCTTAGGCTCTGAGTCTCGTTGGTGTGACCTTGAGCAAGTTGCTGAATCTTCTGGACTCCAGTTTGTATAGTAATGGAGCCAACTTAGGTGAATTCAGAGATCCATTCCAGTCCTAACATTTTATGTTGTTGTTGTTGTCATGTGCTGTTGAGTCAGAACTGACTCTTAGCGACCCCTACTTGGGTTTCCAAGGCAGTATCATTATGGAAGTAGATTGCCCAATCTTCCTTCCGAGGAGTGGCTGGTGGGTTTGAACCGCCAGCCTTCTGGTTAGCAGTCAAGTGCCTTAGGCACTATGCTACCAGAGCTCCTATTAACATTTTATAAGTTTGTAAAAAGCAAGTTTTCTTTTTATTAAGGTTTGATGTTGATAATCAGTCTGAATAGTTAAGATGAAAATACTGTTTTTTTTTAAGTCTGTATCTTCAATCACAGAATGAATGGCACAACTGAGATCTACACTCAGGTAGTTCAGACCCCAATACTTTCAGTCTAAAACATTGATGTTTTGGAAATAATATAGATATGGTAATAGAACTGGATTTTGTTGTTTTGACTGGCAGAACACTGCCTCAGTCCTTTACCTGCCTTTGCAGATGGAGTTATGGCCACTCGAAACAGTGTATTTTTTATCCCAAGTTTCCCAGATATTTGCCTTAACTCCAGTTTATTTGGCTATGTAGGTACAACTTAATCTCCACAATTGTGATATATCTACTAAGTTTTAAATAAAATATGGAAAACATCTTTCAGATTGAAATCATCAGAAATCAAGCACACTGAACTCTACTATATTTTACTTCTACTGCTGTCTTACATACCTGTTTCCTTTATACAACTAGGAAATGATATATTTATCATCAATTTTGCATACACCTTAGTTCTTAATTATCTCTTTTAATAAAGGGAGCAGCATGGGTATAGATAATAGAAAATTATAAGAAGTCTAACCACCTTTATCACAGACAGGGCAGGGCTGAACGGAGTGTTAACTGGATAGCAAGAAAGAGTTCCTGATGTGAATAGATGCAGAGTGTTTAAAGATGTGAGCAGTACACAGGGATAATCAGTGTTTGACTGTAGAGGGTAGACGGTTGGATTAGCAAATACTTTAGTTACAAATATCACAGATACAGTTAAAACAAAACCAAACAGAAGAAGAATTGTCTGATTGCATGCTATTTTTATCTCATATTCTTACTTTCATTTGTCTTAAAGTGGAAATCCATTTGCCTATAAATATCTGTAAATGACTTTTTTTAATAAATAAATAAATAAATGATTATTGCTTTGTGACAATAGATAGTATATGTCTGATGTTTGAAATTTGGGAAATTTATCATTTATAGGATTTGTCAAGATCTTGGCAGGAAACAGCTCACTCAAATTGAGTAATTGGAGGAGAGTTTAATAAGGGGGCTATTTACAAAGTTGTAAGCAGAGTTCAGAGAAAATACAAGGAGAGTGCAATGCCCTGGGGCCAGTGAGGGGTTAAGGGGAGGGAGCAGTTACAGGATCTGGAGAGAGCTATGTGGAAAGGCCACCTTGTAGGGGGTGCAGCCCATAGTGGAGGGATGCCATCAGCTCTGGTGACTCCACACCTGACTTTTGTTCTACTCCTTTGCTTTGATCTCTTGCCAGGGTTCCCCACTAGTCTAAGCAACCTGAAGGTAGAGAGTAAGGGAGCTCTGATGGCTTGCTGTTCTATCTGGAACCATAGCTCCTGTTGAGTAGAATCTCCCCCAGAGCTACAACTCCTCTCTAATAACTCCACTTCTTCCCCTTGCCCCTTCAGGTCTAAAGTTTCTAACTTCTTTCTATGGGTGTTCACTATTGCTAGTTGATTTTCTTAATTTGCCCACCTTCTGAAGAGTCCCTTCATTTACCTCTCTTTAGTTACTCCTTTGAGAATGCCATCTGTTTTTTGCTGGGAACCTAATTAATGCAGAGAGTGACAATGCTGAGAAGCTGAACTGTGGCAATATGGCCTCACTAGTTCCCAACCATCTGATGACTGACCATTACCTACTTCTCACAGGGGTGCCAAGCAGGAAATCACAGTGGGTTGAACAGATATCCAGCATGGATTACAAAATAGGACATGGTGATGTGGCATGAGCTGTTCTCCCTTACCTTTGGATAAAAGACTATTGCCATGAAAACTAAATATGTGAGATTATTTTAAAGCTGTGATGTGGGGACCAGTCTTAATATTTTAAAAAGTTCTCTCTGACTCTGCTGTGTGTTCCAGCAAATAACTGGAAGGACATAGAGATAAAGATAGGGAAGCATCAGGATGATGTTCAGAAACAGTATTTTCCCTTTGACTAAAAGAGCTTTATCCAAACTGAATCTGGTATAATTCAATTTCTCTCTGGTGCCTTGGTGACTTACTACTTTGCTAACCAATAGGAATTCCAAATGAGGGGCAGAGATATGCAACATACATTATTAATGAAGTGAGAAGCAATGGACATTCTACCTGCCATCTTATCAAAGTTTACTAGGGCCTGTCCCGTGAAGATGATCAGTATGCATTTCAGAGCAGGAATTATAATATTGGTTTTTCTTTGAACCACAGAGCTACTCCTTTACACAGTGCAGACCTATGAGGGCTTCAGAGCAAAGACAATTACCAGAGACAGAAAGGGACATTACAAACCGATAAAAGAGTCAATCTACCCAACAAGACAGAACAATCCTAAATATATATAAATCAAGCAACAGATCTGCAAAATATGTGAAACAAAAGCAGATAGAACTTGAAGGATACTTAGTTGGAGCCTTCAATACCTATCTTTCAACAATTGTTAGAACAATGAGACAGAAAATCAGCAAGGATATAGAAGAACTCAACAACACTATCAACTGACAGGATCTAATTAACACTTACAGAACACTCCACTTGGCAAGAGCAGAATGTACACATTCTTTTTTAATGTATCCATGGAACATAGACCAAGATAGACAGTATCTGGGCCATGAAACAAATAGCAACAAACTTAAAAGAATTGAAATTATACAGTGTGTTCTCTGATCACAGTGGAATCAAACTCAACAAGAGAAAGGTAATAGGAAAATCTTCAAGCACTTGGAAACAAACAGCACTCCTCTAAATAATCATGGATCAGAGAGGAAGTCTGAAAGAAAATTTAAAAATACACTGAATTGACTGCAAATTAAAATACAGCATACCAAACTTTATGAGACACAGCTAAAGCCATGGTGAGAAATACATTTTAAATAAATGGAAATCAATATACATTTAAAAAAGAAAAGAAAAAGTCTGAAGTCAATAATCTAAGTTCCTACCTCAAATCCCTATGAAAAGAAGAGCAAAATAAACCTGGAACAAGTAGGAGGAAGGAAATAATAGAGAAGACCAGAAATCAATGAAATTGAAAACAATAGAGAAAATCAATGAAACAAAAGAGTTGGCTCTTTGAAAAGATCAATAAAATTGGCAAATCTCTAGCAATACAGAGAAAAACAGAGAGAAGACTCAAATTACCAATATCAGGAATGAAAGAGATGCTATCATTATAGTTGCTACAGAAATCAGAATATTAATAAGGGAATGCTACAAATAATTCCACATACACAGATTTGACAACTTTGATAAAATACACCAATTCCTCAAAAGTCACAAACTACCACAATTTACCCAATGTAAAATATATAATTTGAATAGCCATATAATGTTTTAAAAAATTGAATTCACAATGAAAAAATAAAACTCAACAACTTGGATTAATCCTCAGAAAACTTTTCTGAGTGAAAAAATGGATATATACTGTATATATTCTTGAAATGATAAAATCATAGAAATGGAGAACAGATTAAGAGTTGTCAGAGGTTAAGGATGGGCTGATGGGCAGAAGATGTATCTTGATCCTTCTGGTGATGAAATTGTGTTGTATCTTGATTGTGTCAATATGGATATCCTTGTGATACTTTACAAAATGTTACCATTGTTTTAAACTGGGAAAAAGATACAGGAGAGCTCTCTGTATTATTTTTTACAATTTCAGGTAGGTCTACAACTATCTCACAATAAAAATTTAATTAAAAAAAATTGTGGTGAAGCCTAAGTATGTCAAGAGATTTTAGAAAGATTGCTGCTTTAACCCTAGGCAGTGTTACTGAACATAAATATTCACAGAACAAGGTGGTACTACTCCCAGATCTTAGCATATTAGGACTAGGAGGTAGTTAGTTGGATGAGCTTAGATGAAACTTCCTGTTCATGAAGGGCCTCCAGAGCTATGCTGACAAGATTAAAGGATTGCAAACAAGAATATGTAGGAGATACTCAGTCCTCTGTTCAGACCTCTATAGATCCCTTGAACCATCTCTGTATGGTCCTTCCTTGCCTTTGCTGTTTTCCTTCTCACATTGTGACTCTGGTTATTCTGATCACAATCTCAGGTTAGTAGAGCTGCTTTAGGTCACAAAGAGCCAGAGGTACCTGTGGGTTTATTCCTTCCCCACCACCATCACAAGTGCAGGAATATGAAAACCTAATCCCCTTGACTCTAATCCAGAGGGTTACACTCTAGAGTTCCCCATGGGTTCAGGCCGAGGCTGGCATTTTTTCTGAAATTGCACTGTCATTTGGCTTCTTCTCTTCCCTGCCCTGCTTCTGCTTCTCTTAGTGATTTCTCTTGGGCGTCTTTCCTTACGTCATTTGCACCTTAAATCATTCTCAGCCCAAGGTTAACTTTTGGGAAGCCAACTGTTATGGATTGAATTGTTTTTCCAAAAAAAGATATATTGAAGTCCTAACTCCTGGGACCTGTGAATTTTGTTTGAAAATGGGACTTTTGAAATGTAATCAGTTAACATGAGATCATACAGGAGTATGGTGATCCCTAATCCAATAAGAGAAGACACACAGAGAGATGGACAAAAGAGAGACAGCCATATGAACATGCATCTACAAGCCAAGGAATGCCAAGAAACACCTGGAGCTACTAGACACTAGCACAGAGATATGGATCAGATTGTCCCTCAAAAGCCTCCGAAAGAATCCACACAGCTGACACCCTGAGCTCAAACTCTAAGACTCCAGGACTGTGAGAAAATAAATTTCTGTTGTTTGAAGTCATCCACTTTGTGGAATTTTGCCACAGAAACTGTAGGAAATTAATACACCAACCTAAGATAGATACACATCAAACAACTTTAAGCCATGTCCCATTACTGAACTATAATATCTAAGTGCTTAAACACATTAATGCTTTTAATAAATCCTACAATTTTCTTATGAATGATATCATTAGATTATGTTGTATTTTGTCTATATGCATTTGAAGTGTTATATAAACATACAAAAGATGCATAAACATTAAATGTTTTTGTTTTGTTTTTTTCATTTGCTGGGGCCTCGAGAAACAGAAGTGGATTGGCTTGAGCATTTCTTAGCTTTTGAGAGGGCGTGCTTTCCACATCCAAGTATAGTGCTTATTGCTTTGGATCTTTATCAAACAGCATCACTTCTTCTGATAGTTTTTATTAATTTTCTGATTTAAAATTTTGTGGTGATTTGCATACCCTAAATTTAAGTCCAAGCAATTGACTTTCACACTTAAGAGAGGACTATGATCTCTTTCATGTAATTTTATATTCCAAAACATTGCTCTATACATTTTAAAATAATTTTATCACACTTGCCTTGATAATATGTTGTGAATTATTTAAATAGAACCAATTCACAGCCAGCACATAAAGTACTGTTGAATTGATCCAGAGAATTGATTCCGACCCCTCGAGGATACAGAATCCGCAGATGCTGAAGTGCCTTATATAAAATGGTGCGGTGTTTGCAAACGTAAATCCTTCCATATACTTTTTATAAAAATGTTTTATTGTGCTTTGGGTGCAGATTTACAAAGCAAATGTGTTTCACATTTAACAGTTCATGCAAATATGATTTCATGTCCTGATTACCATCCCCAACCCTAAAAAACTCTACCCCCCTCCCTGTGACTACCGCCTCCCTGTGCCTTTCTTATGTGTGCACTCCTGTCTGTCTAGCTTTCCTTCTATGTGAATGCTGCCCCCCTGGTGTCTCATGGCTGATTGATCTAAAGGGTGCATCTCTCTAGAGTAAATGGGTGCTTCACCCTGGGGTAGGTGTTCTTCATGTAGGTCTTTCTACTGTTGGGCTGAGAACCCATATACTTTAAATCATCTCTAGGTTACTTATTATACATAACACGGTGTAAACGCTATGTAAATAACACTTTATGCTCCTCCTTAGCTTTTAGAGGAGTTCTGGTGGCATGGTACCTAAGGCATTTGACTGCTAACCAGCAAGTTGGTGCTTCAAACCCACCAGCCACTCCATGGAAGGAAGACTGGGCAATCTACTTCCGTAAAGATTCACTGCCTCAGAAACCCAAATGGGGTTGCTGTGAGTCAGAATCAATTCTGTGGCAGTGAAGGTTCCCCCCCCCCCGATTTTTAGCCTTTAGAGGTTGCTATGACCACTTAATTGCTTTTTAAACAAAAAACAAACTACAGTGAAGTCAGATCTGACTCATAGCAACCCCTCTTTGGGTTTCCAAGGTGTTATCTCTACAAAAGTAGATTGCCCAACCTTCCTTCCAAGAAGTGGCTGGTGGGCTTGAACCACCAGCCCTCTGGTTAGTAGTCAAATGCCTTAGGCACTACGCTACCAGTTTTTCACAGAAACAAAGGATGGACACAACACAAGTAGCAAGCAAAGGAGATGCAAAGTGAACTATGGTCAAGCAACTGAGTGCCGAGGAGACTGAGGATCTGGGAAATGGCAGGACCCTATACAGCAGGGTATGCCTACATCCCATTTCATTCCCATGGATTCAGCCTAATTCTCGGAGCATGGAAATGTCAAGTTTTGCTTTCTGGAATTTTTTTTTTTTTTTTTGATCCATGGTTGGTTGAATCCATGGATGTGGACACAGTGGACACAGAGAGTTGATTCGACAAGCAGATTTCAGAAGAATTCTGACTGCTTTAGCAATTGATTCTTGGTGATTGAGACTTGAATCTCGATATGTATATTATTTTAAAGCCAAGTTATAAGAAAAGTATAAATCAATATATTAAATAAGTTATCACAACACACAGATGGGTTAACCAAGCAACTCACAACAAATTTAATTGATATTGATGAAACCAAACAAAAAGAATTCATAATTAATAAGCAGGAGTAACAGCTTTTAAAAATCATGACTTCCTGGGGGTGGCACTATACACATCCTTTCTCAAAAAGTGGGAATTCCAGTCATCTTCAAGAGTGCACGAGCAGGAGCTTTGCAATGTTGCACATAGAAAAGATAAATAAGCCTTCTTGGCAAATTTAAATAATGGGGTAATTTTAATTTATGAATTCTAAAATATTAGTGGGAGTTCTGGTAGCATAGTGCCTAAGGCACTTGACTGCTAACCAGAAGGCTGGCAGTTCAAACCCACTAGCCACTCCTCCGAAGGAAGATGGGGCAATCTACTTCCGTAGTGATACTGCCTCGGAAACCCAAGGAGGGGTTGCTATGAGTCAGGTCTGACTCAACGGTACATAACAACAACAACAAAATATTAGTAACCCTTAATATCTTATTTGAGAGATTACTAGTAGGACTTCGATGTATATAAGAATACAAGTCTATAAAATTGCAAGTAATATTCCCATGATAACTGAAGAAAAGATTTGCATGTTTGGATCATTTAATGGCCCATATGGTATAGTGAATTACTTAATATGACTCTTCTAGCCATAGTTTTTGTAACTCCCACCAAATGCCTGAGTGGGACTATGCAAATGTGAGGTGCTTGAGGTCTACAAGGGGATTGGATAGCATGCTAATAATGTAAATGAGTTTCCTGGCACATTTGTGCAGATGGGACCATGTAAATAAGCTATGTGGAAACGTAACATGGGGATTGGCTGGTTTGGCCACTCACTAGGCTTAAAATAAACCATCCCAGAGGTGGAAAGATGGGACCTAACTACTACCAAGTAGAAGAGATGGAAGTGGAGTGTGTCCTTTGGACCTGGAGCCCCTGGACTGGGAACTTCCTAATATCCAGAAGACAGAGAGCTAGAACGCTGGGATAGATGGTGAGAAGCTGTGGCAGAGAAACAGCAGAGGCAGCAGAACCAAGAGACTAGCAGGAGATAGCAAGGTGGGCTTCCTGGCCTGTGGAGGAGAAAGCTAAGTGCCTTTGGGCAGGAAGCTTCCTGGCAGAGTGGGGTGCCTATGAGGACTTATAAGCAGAACTAAAAGAGTTTTGCAATACTTGCCCAAGCCGGGAAGAGGCCACAGGGCTGTGAAGCCGAGAGGCTGAAGGCCAGAGAGAGGAATGCCTGCAGGCATGACTGAGAGAGTCTGTCCTGATCGAAGAACTATATCCTAAGTTGTTTCTGATCCTGAATTGGAACCTGTTACTTCCCTAATAAACCCCATAATCATGAGTATTGTCTGTGAGTTCTGTGCAGCCATCACAATGAGTTATCAAAACCAGCAAAGAAGTTGTGAGTTGGGAGGTACATTTGGTGTCAGACTTGGTAAAAATGTTGGAGGGTGGCAGCATAAGTGACTTCTGCCTTGTAGGAATCAGCCTTGAGCTACTGATCTTGAGCCTCCTCCCCTACTGTGCAGTTAGAGGAGGTTAGACATCTCCCCCATGCCATTTTTACAGTCAGCCAGGAAGATCCTTGAGGTTCACCAGTGGGCCATAGACCATGATTGGAGAATCACTGATCTAGACTCATCAGATGCAGCTTATAGTTATGAATGTATCTTAGAGAGAAAGGTGTGGTTGCAAGGAATAGAAATCCACCAAAGCCAGCTAATGCCAAAGGTATTTTATTTTAAGGTTTATGTATCACAGAGCTGGGAATCTTTGGGTGGCACAAACAGTTCAATGTTTGATTACTAGCCAAAAAGTAAATGGTTTAAAACTACTCAGGGATACCTTGTAAAATAGGCCCGGTGATCTGCTTCCAAAAGGTCACAGCCTTGAAAACCCTACTGTGCAGTTCTACTGACACACATGGGGTCACCATGAGTCAGAATCAACTCAATGGCAACTAACAACAGCAACAACAAATCATACAACCCCAGGAAAAGCTGAACCGTCAGATTTCACAAAATGTAGGAACCAGACAGATTCATGGGCTTGATCAAATTTTATGACTTTCAGTCTAGCCCCACCATATTCATGGCATAGCTATGGAGGCAACCCATTTCCAATATAATACAGACAAGTGTAATAAAAGTCTGTTTCTCCAAGCTAAACAATTAGGTATGTCTAAATGGAGAGTGTATCCGAGATCATATACAGGGTTGGCAGACAATGGGCCTATAAGTTCATGTGAATGATCAGAATTCCCAGGTGTATAGTAGAGCT
>NW_006921613.1:10335032-10340177 GCF_000298275.1 Orycteropus afer afer
AAAAAAAAAAAAAAAAAAAAGTCTGTTTCTCTTCTGTATGGTTACCACTTGACTCAGCTGCAGGGAAGGGACTATAATTGGCTCCACTTAGATATGCTGCTAACCCTTGATCCAATCAGGTATGGCCAGGACTGGGGGTCATGAGAAGGTGATTGTTTTGGTCCTGTAGTGCTGTTCTAGGAGCTCTGATAGCATAGTGCCTAAGGCACTTGACTGTTAACCAGAAGGCTGGCAGTTCAAACCCACCAGCCACTCCTCGGAAGGAAGGTTGGGCAATCTACTTCCATAGTGATACTGCCTCAGAAACCCAAGTAGGGGTCGCTAAGAGTCAGGTCTGACTCAACAGCACATGACAATAATAACAGTGCTGTTCTAATAGAAAATACCAGAAGTGGATGACTTTAACAAGCAGGGATCTATTCTCTTAAAGTTTAGGAGGCTAGAAGTCTGAGTTCAAAGTGCTGGTTTTAGGGTCTAGGCTTGGACTTCAGCTCTGCCTCTTGCTCCCAGCTGGTGTAATTTCTTAACTCAGGCAGCTGCTGGCTGCTAAGCCTGACAAACCCAATGCTGACAAGGAAAATGGCATAGTCCAAAGATTATCAAGCAACAAGGCAGGCCACTAAGTTCAAGTCCAGAAACAGTCCCAAGATTGGCAGACAACATGGCAGTCCACTCACTGATGACTCAGTCAAATGCAGGGTCCAAATGTGCCAAGAAGCTCAGAGACCTTTCTCAAGGCTTCTTCTTATATACTGGAAGGAGACCACAGCCCTAAGACAGCTACGCAGCTGCTCACAACAGATTCCACCATGGAGTTGATTACCAGTCTCATCATGGGGAATAACTACATCCAGCTGCCCAGCCACTCAAAACTAGGCCCAGCCAAGTTGAACACACAACCTTAACTACCACAATGAAGGTGATAAGGTCATAATGGCCATGGGAAGAAGCAGATTCTATGAGAAGGGCTTAAGCAGGGCAGATATTTTGACCCATATTCAATATTAAATGAGCCCTAGAATAGTGGTTAGGACAAAGTGTTGTTGTTGTTGTTATGTGCCGGTGAGTTGTACCCGACTCATAGTGACCCCTCCTTGGGTTGCTGAGGCAGTATCACTACGGAAGTAGATTGCCCAACCTTCCTTCCGAGGATTGGCTGGTGGGTTTGAACCGCCAGCCTTCTGGTTAGCAGACAAGTGCCTTAGGCTCTATGCTAGCAGAGCTCCAAAAGTAGGAGCTCAAAAAATGTTTTGAATAAATACAAATAATGATTTGATTTTCCTCAGTTCTTATCTTAGTCTCCTAGGTCTGTTGCAAAGAAGTAGCACAGATGACTCTAAGGAAGAGAAATGTATTGTCTCATTGTTTTGGAAGTTAGGAGTTCAAATCAAGACATCCTTAGTAGGAGAAGGTCCTTCTTTATCAGTAACCATGAATGTTCCTTAAATTGTAGATGGTTCCTCACTGGTCATTTCTCCCTGTGTGTGTGTCTCTCTCATTATCTGTTTTCCCTTTTTATAAAAAACCACTAAGAAGGGACTGGGTTTAGGACCCACACTACCCTGGTAAGACCTCATTATCATAACAAAAGAAAAATCCTTATTTCCAAACAGGTACGAGGGTTAGGATTCAGAGATACGAGGGTTAGGATTTCAACATAGGTTGTTTTGGGAAACAGTTCTTTCCAAACATGACTGTTTCCATCTCTAGCACTTCATATTTTTGTCCTGCTCTTATAATGTCATCTCCTTTGCAAAGATGCCTTTTTTTGTCCTACGGCATATGATCCTGCTTCTGCAGAATACATTCACCCTTATCTTTCTCTACCACCCACTCCCAGATTGCTCAGTATTTGGGGAGAGGAAATTATACCTTCCTGGTTTTTCCTGTAAGGAGCTCTGGTAGCACAGTGCCTAAGGGCCTAAGGAATTTAACTGCTAACCAGAAGGTTGGTGGTTCAAACCCACCAGCCATTCTGTGGAAGGAAGATGAGGCAATCAGCTTCTGAAAGATTTACCACCGTTGAAACCCAATAGGGGTTGCTCTGAGTCAGAATCGACTTGATGGCAGTGGATTTGTATACTCCAGTCCTATCAGGCATAGTGCACACACACAGAATAGAAATAATAAACCTGTAAATAGTGTTTCTATATTTTGAAAGCTCTTTCATATTCACTTATTTTATTCTTCCCACAATCCTATGAAGTAGGCATTATTTCCATTTTCAGATAAGGACTCTGAGGGTCCAAAAAAAAAAAAAAAACCTCACTGCCATCAAGTTGGCCAACTCATAGCAACCCCTCCTTTGGTTTCTAAGGCAATATCACTACAGAAGTAGATTTCCCAATCTTCCTTCCAAGGAGTGGCAGGTGGGTTTGAACTGCCAGCCTTCTGGTTAACAGTCAATTGCCTGAGGCACTATGCCACTAGAGGCGTTAAATGAATTGCTGTGGACAAAAGCTAACAGGCAGGAGTGCTGGAACTTGAACTCAGATCTCCTTACTCTAAGCTCAGTGATCTTTTGAAGATAGCATTCTTTATTTCATGATAGCATTGCTGTGATCTGATAGCTTTGAGACAAACAAGCAAACAAAACTCATTGCCCATGAGTCTATTCTGACGCATAGCAACCCAATAGAACAAGAAGGTTTCCAAAGCTGTAATCTTTAAGGAAGGAGACTGCCGCATCTTTCTCTCATGGAGCAACTGGTGGGCTCAAACTGTTGACCTTTTTGATTAGGAGCTGAGTGCTTAACTACTGTGCCACCAGGACTCATTTTTTAAACCAAAGAGAACATAGAAAAAAGGAGAAATAATGGCTTAGTTCTACTTGTATAAATGCTTCTTAATAGGAAGGTCCCCATTGCATCAAAATGATATCTCTCCTTGAAATGCAAACAAGTCTGGTAGCAGTAAGGGCACTTCCAGCTCATGGGTGCGTCCTTTTAAAGAATGCGATGCAAACATTGACCCAACATCCCACCCCACAAATAATCTCCTGTTCAGCATGGAAGCCATCTGGCAGTTTTTCTCTCTTCTCTCACATTTGTCTTCACTTTCCCAGAATGACTCTGTAGCTGTCTGAAAGTTCATCGCCATATGTAATACACCTTACCCATACCTCCAGGCCTCAAGTTCTTTGATGAAGCCTCCTTCCTGCCTACTTCTCCAACCTTACTGCCTGTGGTAGTTAAAGTTATGTGTCAAATTGGCTGGGCCTGGTTTTGAGTGGCTGGGCAGCTGGTTGTAGTTATTCCCCATGCTGAGTCTGGTAATCAGCTCCATTTGGCACGCTTAGACCCAGCATGTAGCCGAGTCTTCATTCAACAGCCTGCCATGTTTCCTACCCATCTTGGGACTATCTCTGGACTTGAATTAGTGGCCTCCCATATTGTTTGGTAGTCTTGGGACTGTGTCATTTTATTTGTCGACCTTAGGTTTGTCAGCCTTAACAGCCAGCAGCTGCCTGAGCAAAGAGATGCCTCCAGCTCCAGTGGGCAGGGAGCAAGAGGCAGAGATGAAGCCCAAAGTTGAGAGGATTTCATCCAGCCCCTAGAGCTTGGCACTTTGAACTTGGACTTCTAGCCTCCTAAACTGTAAGAGAATAAACTCCTTTTTGTTAAAAGCACTGATTTGTGGCATTTTCTGTTAGAGAGGGAGTAGAGAACCAAAACACTGCCAAATAGAATTCTCCAATTTTGCTAATCTTTCACATTACCTTCTGAGCAATCACTCATGCTGATCAGCTTGTTCTGCAAGTTCTTTCCTCTTGCTCCAGGAACTTTACTACCTGTACCTTCTTACATGTTCACCTTTCTCACATGTTCACCAAGACAAAGTGATCAACTCTTGTAAAGATCATAGTCTAGAAAGCCCTATGGGGCAGTCTACTGTGTCACAGGGAATCAACCAAAAAAACCAAACTCACTGCCGTCGAGTCAGTCGCAACTCATAGTGAACCCTCCTAGGGTTTCCGAGGCAGCGTCTCTACAGAAGTAGATTACCCAGTCTTGACTATGAGTCAGAAATCGACGTGATGGCACCTAACAATGACATCAACAACACACTAGTCAACTATTACTTGAGGAGCTCTAGTGGTGTACTAGTTAAGACATTTATGTGGCTGCTAGCCAAAATGGTTGGTGGTTTGAATCCACCAGCCTCTCTGTGGAAGAAAGATAGGGAGCAATCTGCTTCTATAGAGATTTGCAGCCTTGAAAAACAAATTGGGATTGCTATGGGTTGGAATTGACTCAATGGCAGAGTTTGGTTTTTGGTTACTCTTTTTTTTTTTAAAGCATTCTCACCCCATATAGTGTTGGTTCCTTGTGGAGGAGTCCTGCCTTATGGTTTATATTTAAGTACCTAGGTCAGGACTTAAACCAGGATAGACAACCCATGAAAAGTGTATTGGTTACAGTATATACATAACTCCACTCCTTCCCACCCTTTAAAATGGACTCTAAATTTATCTCAGGCAGCATCTTCTGATTTATTCTGTATTCTGCATCCATTGTCACTTATGAGCTTAAGTCACACCAAAAGCTTTCATATGAAGTGGTGACCTCTGGATTTGAAGCCAAAGGTTGTTGTTACCTTCTGTTGAGTGGGGCCTCATTCATAGTATCCCAGCCCCCCACCCCCAAATAATGGGATTGAACTACTGTGATCACAAAGTTTTCATTGGTGAGGAGTTCCGGCAAGATGGCGGACTAGGCAGAAGGACAGACGCTCTTCAACAAAGAAAAGGGAAACCAATCAATACAGACACAGAAGATAATCTTGGACCCCTGAGCCCTGAAGGGAAGGATACAAAAGTGGACTAAACCCCAACTAGCAGAAGAATTTGCGTGAAAATACCAAAAAAGGAGACACATGGAGCTGCAGTCTGGCAATAGCCTGAGTGACCCTAATGGCACAGACAACAGGGCTTGGAGATTCCCGAGTGGTGGTAGGACCTAAGAATTAACCCAAAAATCACCCCGCTAGCCAGGGACTGCACAGAGGGCTGTGCATGGTGGCTGGGGAACAAACGGAAAAGTTTAAAAAGTGGCTTGACTATTTTGGATATTCAAAGAGACAGCGCTCTCGCAGATTTCGGGGCTTAAGAACATGTTCTGCTTTCCAGCAACCCCAAGGACACTC
>NW_006921613.1:10347197-10351221 GCF_000298275.1 Orycteropus afer afer
GAGACAGCTCAGGGCTCAGGATGGTATGGAGGGATGGTCACTGGGAAGAGGTAACTATGGGGAGAAAGTGGGAGGGGAGCTGTTTCATTGTGGTAAACTGTGGTCAATGACATGAGACAAAGTATATGTGAACTGCTGTATGGAAAGTGAATTTGCTCTATAAATCTTCATCCAAATCACAATTAAAAAAAAAAAAGTTTTCATTGGTTTATTTTTCAGAAGGAAATTGCCAGGGCTTTCTTCCTAGTCTATCTTAGTCTAGAAGCTCTGGTGAAACCTCTTTAGTATCATATCAACATGCAAGCCTCCACTGACAGACAGATGGTGGGGATGCTGAGGCGTACTGCCAGGAATTTAACCTGGTCTCTCCCATGGAGTCAAGAATTCTACCACTGAGCCACCACTAATCTCGGAGATAGAGGACTGGGCTCAAATTCTGCCTGTCTCATATTGCTGTGTAGCCTTAGATAAATCACTGAATTCTTTTTTGTCAGTTTCTTCAGCTGTAAAATGGTTACCCTAGCTCTTCAGAGGGTTATTGTGAAGACAAATTGAAATAGTGTCTGTGAAAGTTTATAATTTATCAAATTATAAACATTATGTAAGGGATTATAAACACTCTCTCCTTATGTGTTTTTTATCCTCTACATCTTTTATGTGTACAACTTCCATCTATATAAGAAACAGTTGCTTGTGGGCTGGGATCATTTACCATTCTTTTGTGTGTGTATGTGTGATCTGGGTGAAAATTTACAAGCATATTCATTTCCCATATAACAGTTCATACACATTTTGTTTCATGACATTGATTGCAATCTTCATAATGTAACAGCTCGCTTGCCACTTCCTCCCTGTGGTAACATTTTCCCTGTGTCCTTCTTTCCTATGCAATCCTGCCCTCTGAACTATCTCCCTGTGCAAATACTGTGCTTTTGGTCTCTTATGTTGATAGTTCTAAAGAGTAGACCTACCTGATGTAAATGTTCACCTTATATGGATGTCTATTGTTTGGCTGGAAGCCACAGGAGTGAGTTCAACTCCAGACCTGAAGAGTGACTAGAGACCATAGTCTCAGGGGTTTCACCAGTCTCTATCAGACCAATAAGTCTGGTCTGTTTCATGAGTTTGAGTTTTGTTCCACATTTTTCTCTCACTTTATCCAAGATCTCCTATTTTGATCTCCTTCACTTACCATTCTTGCTGTTGCATTTCATCTTAACACTAGGCACACACAACTTGCTAATGGACTTCAGTGCAACTTGAAAAATTCCTAGCCTAGTACTCAGTAACAAAAAATACCTTGGCCCAGGTTGGTGAGCCATTTATCTGAATGCAATTTATTTGCTTTTTTTTTTTTTTTGCACAAAAAAAATCTTCATTCATTCATTTGTGAGTGCCTACTATGGGCCATAAACTATGTTAGATGCTTAAGAAGTAAATTAAATACCTCAAGATAGTCACATCATGCTGATTGAAAGAGACACATAACAACTTGTTGTTGTTGTTGTTGTTATGTGCCGTCAAGACTCATAGCGACCCCCCTTGGGTTTCCGAGGCAGTATCACTACGGAAGTAGATTGCCCCATCTTCCTTTTGAGGAGTGGCCGGTGGGTTTGAACCGCCAGCCTTCTGGTTAGCAGTCAAGTGCCTTAGCCACTATGCTACCAGAGCTCCTACATAACAACTAATAATATATAATAAGAACTGTAATGCGATATGTACAGTGTATGGAGGTAGGAATGATCAGTTCAGCCAAGAGAGGGAGGTGTGTGTCATGAAAGGCTTCAGAGGAAGTGCTCAACTATCTTGAAGGATGAGAGGGTGAAGTAAGTAGGACAGCACAGGTGAAAGAAATAGTTTGAATCAAACAAAAGCACTCTGGAAACCACAGTAACTCAGCCTGTGATTTCATTCATCCTGTTACTATGGATTGAGTATCTATTGCGAGTTAGACCCTGTGCTAGTTGATGGGGTTACAGGTGTCAGTATGTAGGCATCATGGGAGTAGGATGGCCAAATAGCAAAGGGAAATTAGCCACATTATGAAGAGCCTTAATAGTCACTTTGCTCTATACTAGTATACAAGGGTAAGTGTTAAAAGGATGTATGAACCTGCTGCTCAAAATAAACAAATAAACAAACAAACCAAAACAAAAAAACTCAAACTTACTGCCATGGAGTCGATTCCAACTCATAGTGGCCGGCTTTGGGTTTCTGAGGCGGTAAGTCTTCATGGAAGTAGATTGCCGAGTCTTCCTTCCGAGAAGTGTCTAGTGGGTTTGAACCACCAGCCTTCTAGCTAGCGGTCAAATGCCTTAGGCACCACACCATCAGAGCTCCTCATACCAACCCCTTAGTGTTCACTGTAATTTTTTTTAACCATAACAGATACAGTAATGGCTTTTACTACAGACTAGGTGGTGCTGTCTTGAAGGATAGGTTAACATATTCCTAAGTGACAAGAACATTCACCCTCTAGAAAATTCAAGTAGTGAATAAATCTGTGGGGAAATGTACCATTCTATCAGTAATTAAGGGAGCTCTGGTAGCATAGTGGCTAAAGCACTTGACTGCTAACCAGAAGGCTGGCGGTTCAAACCCACCAGCCACTCCTCGGAAGGAAGGTTGGGCAATCCTACTTCCGTAGTGATACTGCCTCGGTAACCCAAGGAGGGGTCGCTATGAGTCGGGGCCGACTGGACGGCACATAACAACAACAACAACATCAGTAATTACAGAAACACAAAACAAGGCCACACCCACTAAGCAAGAAAACAAAGCAAAACAGTATTTGAGACTGTTTTGGTGGAGGCAGCCACCTTAGAAAACGAAAAAGGCAAATGCAAAACCCTGCAACAGAAGAGTTTATGGGGAAACAGTGATTCCGTGAACTGCAGTTGAGAACTGAGGTTTAGGAGTCAAAAGCGCGGGGGCACGAATCACCGCTCCAGCCGCCTTCCGCACCAGGTGCAGGTTAGGGACGATGGGCTCACGCAAGGTAGGTCCACCCTCCTGAAAAACAGGAGTCGAGGTTCTCGGGAGACTGTGGGCAACCGACAAACCCGCCCACTCGAGCAGCAACCCTTTTGTAATTGGCTCACGAATTCACCAATGGGCGTATAGAGGAGCTTCCCGCCACCTCTGGCGCTTGCTTTCAAACAGCCGTATATTTGCAACTGCAGGCAGACGTCTCAACCACACTTGAAGAAGGCGGGGATTTCCACCTTCTTTCCCTGTCCCGGAGCCAGCAAGGTCCCGCCCACAAGGCGAGTGTCTAGCTGGCGATTGAAGGAGACCGCTGCTTCTCAAGGACCTGATCGGTCTGGAGTTTGGTTGTCACTAGGAAGGAGCTGGCCGATTAGCGCTCCAGGCAGGGGACTTGCTGGAGGTTGGTCTTTGGACTGGACGTAGGTTTCCCCGCAGGGCAGAACCTGTGGCCTCTGGTGAGTTTCGCTTCGCGGTTGGTTGAGAGGAGCCATGGGGTCCTCAAGATGTTGGCCAGAGCTTCCCGGAGGGCTGACCCGCCCCCTCCTCAAATCTTGCACTGGTGGATTGTCAGCGGGATGCGGGGCTTAGCTTTTTTCGAGTGTCATCTAGATCTCTTCATTCCCCATGATCCTACTTAGAAGAACATCTGGGAAGCCCCCCTTCTCTCCTCCAGGTTGCTGTGGTAGCCTTGAGACCCCTGCCTGGTCACCCTGGCGTCGCGCCTGGCTCACAGTAGGTGATCTATACACGTGTGTAAACCGAGTGCATGACGCTGGCATCTAAAGCCAGCTGCCCCCACCATCCCCGGCTCAGTGCAGTTTCGACCTCGTGGTACTTACTGTTTGTTGTGCTGTGGTTGATGCCAAACCGAGTTGCTTGGTAAGGCCATTCATTTATTTTAGCCCAAGAGTGTATGCGTTCTTTCAGGCTGTAGGTGCCTACTGTATGCCAGGATTCCTCACTCCTGTTGTTGTTGTTGTTGTTGTTATGTGCCGTCGAGTCGGCCCCGACTCATAGCGACCCCTCCTTGGGTTTT
>NW_006921613.1:10351321-10355441 GCF_000298275.1 Orycteropus afer afer
TAGGATTGCCCAACCTTCCTTCCGAGGAGTGGCTGGTGGGTTTGAACCACCAGCCGTCTGGTTAGCAGGCAAGTGACTTAGCCACTATGTTACCAGAGCTCACTCCTGTAGGCACCCTGAATCGATTTGTTCAAATCTCTCCAATTAGCACTAATCACAAAATATTGTCCTTTGTTTATATGCCTGTTTTCTTCTCCTCCACTCTGTCCTGTATAACTTTGAACAGTGACTGCCGCTGATGTTCGTAAATAATTGTTGAATGAGCAAGTAGGTCTGGTATTGCAGCCTAAAATACGTTAGTGCTCTCTAGGTATTTCCATTTTAGAAGGGTAACTAGCAAGTAAATAAAATTTCCCAACTCCAAGGGCACTTCTTATTACCCTTCTTTGTGGCATCTAATCCTTTCTATTTTATAAGTTTGAGTTTGAGGCTGACTCAAGCCAAATTTTCACACATCCCCCATTTATACACTCACTAGACAGGTGAATATGCTCATCTAAAAGAAGCTGAAGTTGATGTCATAAGAAAAGTATAAGAAATACAGTCTGAAAGTGCACAGGAGTGACTCATCCCTGAGGGAGGAGGATTAGGGGTGGCATTTTCATCAGAGGAAGTTGTATTACTGAAAGTAAGATTTGCCACAGGGTGCTCATTCATCTTTTCTCAGATGTACTGAGGTTCTTCCTGTTCCCATAACCTCTTCTGTGTCTTAATAATAACAAAATACATCGATTGGTACATAGTGTTATACACTTCATAAACATTATCTTGGGAATCCTCATAACCAATATTTGAGGTAAGTAGTGCTTGTACCTTTGTTTCATTAATCAGGAAAAGGAAACATTCTGCTTCAGGTTGCACAGCTAGTAAATGAAAGAGTATTGAATTGAACCCAGGTTGTCTGACTGGAAGTAGCTCTGGTGGTGCAGTGATTGAAGCAATGGACTGCTAACCAAAAGGTTGGTGGTTCGCTCTGTGGGAGGCAAATTTATAGCCTTGGAAACCCTGTGAGACAGTTCTCCTCTGTCCTAAAGAATGGCTGCGAGTCAGAATTGATTCCGTGACAGTGGGTTTGGTTTTGGTTATGTTTGAATGAGTGCCCTCCTTTCTTTCTTGAAACATTTCTCAGCCTTCCATTCTTCTTAGACAAAGATAATTTGTGCCTTGTACTTTTCTCTCCTACAGAATTTATTACAATATATCATTGTAACTATTAGTGTATATCATTGTCTCTCTAAGACTGTGACCTGTCTATGTCTGAACCATGTCTTAGATGCATCTAGGATATAACCCGACGCACATTAGATGTTCAACAAAATTTTAGTGAAATACTAAATCCCTACAGGGTAACCCACTAGCCACTCCACAGAAGGAAGATGAGGCTATCTACTTCTGTAAAGATTTACCCGCTCAGAAACCTAATGGGATAGTAGCTATGAGTAGGAATCCACTCGATGGCAGTGAGTTTTTTTTTTTTTTTTTTTTGAGTTACAGGGTAACATGCGTATATCATTCTTACTCAATAGATATTTGTGTATGCCTATCATGTCCAAAGGAACTCTGGTGGCTAGTGCCTACGGCATTTTTGACTGCTAACTAGAAGGCTGGCAGTTCAAACCCGCCATTCACTCGTCGGAAGGAAGGTTGGGCAATCTACTTCCGTAGTGATAGCTCCTCGGAAACCCAAGGAGTGGTCGCTGTGAGTCGGGTCTGACTTGATGACACTGAGTTTGGTTTTTGGTTTGATCATGTCCAGGGAGAGGGGAAGATACCGTTTAATTCTGCATTCAGGTTGCTTATAATAGGTTATGAGATGAGGCAAAAACTATGAAACTGTTGTTTTTTAATATTCTGCTGACTAAGCCCTAATTAGGAGTTCTTGTTGCTTAATGCCTAAGGCATTTGATTGCTAACCAGAAGGCTGGTGGTTCAAACCCACCAGCCACTCCTTGGACGCCAGACTGGGCAATCTACTTCCCTAGAGATGCCTCCTTGGAAACCCAAGGAGGCGTTGCAGTGAGTCCATTGGGGTTTCTTCTCTTTGTAAGGAGAGCAATGAAAACTTTTATAGCCAGGGACAACAAAATGAATACTGGGCCAGAGGATTCTCTGATCTGAATGTAACAAAAGGTCAGACATACTTTTTTTGTATCTTGTTAATGAGTTCAGAAAAAGTTATCTACATAGTAAGAAAGCCATAACAGGCCTGCTACTATTAAAAATAATATACTGTACTCTTATTCTGCATATAGATTTTTTTTTAATGGTCATCCCTCTGAGTCAATAAATACAGATTTTTCATTATTTTTACGAGGTATAGCATCTTCATATTTGTGTAAAAAGAATATTACTAGGGCAAATGTTTATTTTCAATATATTACTATTGATGATTTTCAAGAAGATTTTAGCAGTTCATACTTTCACTAGCAATTCATGAGAGAATCTGTTTCCTACCAAATAGCCACCACTAAGGAAGATTGGGCAATCTACTTCCGTAGAGATCCCACCTTGGAAACCCAAGGAGAGGTCATTATGACTTGGAATCCACTCAACAGCAGTGTGTTTGGTTTTGGTTTGAGGTGTTTATCAGTTTATTATTTTTTTTTTCAATGTAGTTGTTTAAAATGGTATTTCTTTGTTTCAGTGAGCATGTCTTTGAATACTTCAAGAGCTTAAACATCTTTTCAAGTTAATTGATCATTTGCATTTCTTTTGTCAATGAATTGTCTTGTCAATTGCCCATTTTTAAGAAGGAACCCTGGTGGCACAGTGGTTTAAGCACTTGGGTGCTAAGCAAAATGTTCTATAGTTCAAACCTCCGCTCCACGGAGAAAAGATCTGACAGCCTGCAATTAGGTTCTCTGTTTTTTCTACTTTCTTTGTGAGACTTCTTTGTGTATCAGGACTTTGTCATATATTTTGTAAATCTTTTTCTCATTTATTATTATTATATCTTTGCACTTTGTTCATGATTTATTTCTCCATCCAGAATATTTAACTTGTTAATGATGTTTTTTTGCCATATGAAAATTTTTATTTTTTCTAGTTAGGGTTGAGTCAAGTTATTCATTTTGGTTTCTTTATCTTGCTAAATTTTTGTTTGTTTGTTTAAGCAGCCTCTTCATATTGTTCTGAATATTACTGTAATGTCTGATGCTAGTGGTAACTTTGTTGTTGTTACGTCTAGTGGTGATTAACAAGTTAAAGAAAAGCAGTAGCTTTTATTTTAAATTTTAGTTAAAATACTAATTACATTTGTAGTTTAAATTTTTCAACCCAATGAGTTAATCAGATTTCTCTTTATGTTTAAAATATTTTCATAAGGTTTCTGATTGTTTACAGTTTTCAGAAAGAAAATGTATTTGTACCTTTTATTCCCATGTGAGGGCTATTTTTATCTTTTCAAATATGTTCAGATTTCTTCTTTAATGACATGGTTTTGTCTTACAATGTCATTTTAAAAAATACAGTTTGATCCTTTACATTCTCGTTACACACACATAAACACCTCAGAATTTATCTTTGAGAATAAGCTCGTTATTTAAATAGCTATGTTTGGCATTGCTGTTGTTAGTTACCATTGAATGGATCTGGACTTATGGTGACCCCATGTGTTCAGAGTAGAACTTGTTCCATGGGGTTTTCAGGACTAAGACCTTTTGAGAGCCGATCTCCAGGCCTGTCTTCCGAGGTGCCTCTGGGTGGGTTCTAACCACCCATTTGGGTAGTAGTTGAGCACTTAACAGTTGATGCCAAACAGATTTAGCATATGAAAAAAAAAAAAAAAGAAACCCGAAAAACCAAACCCAATGCCATCTAGCTGTCTCTGACTCATAGAGACTCTCTAGGACAGAGTAGAATTGCCCCATAGAATTTCCAAGGCTATAATCTTTATGGAACCAGATTGCCACATCTTTTGATGGCTGGTGGGTTCAAACCACTGAACTTTAGTTAGCAGCTGAATGCTTAATCACTGTGCCACCAGAGCTTTTTATATTCAGCATAAAAAAAGAAGCTCACTGCCATTGAGTGGATTTGACTCATAGTGACCCCACCTTGGGTTTCCGAGGCAGTATCACTACAGAAGTAGGATTGCCCAACCTTCCTTCCGAGGAGTGGC
>NW_006921613.1:10356520-10366663 GCF_000298275.1 Orycteropus afer afer
TACCAGAGCTCCCATATTTAGCATAGGCACTTGTAAATCTTAGTGCTCTTTTTCAACAGTCACCATAATTTGATGACAGCCTAATGAAGGATTGGGAGGGAAAAAACCCTCCCTTTTTTTACCTTTGTTGTTTGTTGCCAAGTGGAATCCAACTAATAAAGACCCTATATGACAGAGTAGAACTGGCCCACAGGGTTTCCTAGGCTGTATTCTTTTTTCCTCATTCCCCTTTTTTTTTTTTAATTTTTTATTGTGATTTGGGTAAAAGTTTACAGAGCAAATTCATTTTCCATACAACAGTTCACATACACTTTGTCTCGTGATACTGACTGTAATTTCCCACAAGGCAACAGCTCTCTTCCCACTTGCTCCCCATAGTTACCTCTTCCCTGTGTCCTTCCCTCCCATGCACTCCTGCCCACCCCCCCCCAGCTGTCTCCCTGTGCATACAAAGCCCTTCTATTCTCCCATGATTAATCTCTCCAAGGAGTGTATCTACCTAATGTAATGTTCACCTTATATGCCTATCTTTTTTGTTTGGCTGGAAGCCACAGGAGTGAATTCAATTCCAGACCTAAAGGGTAGTAGTAGCTAGGGGCCATAGTCTGAGGCATTCTACCAGGCTCAGTCAGACCAGCAAACCTGGTCTTTTTTTTTATGATTTTTAGTTTTGTTCCACATTGTTTCCCACTCTATCCAAGATTTCCTATATAGATCCCCCTCTGAGTGGCTGACAGTGGGATAGGCTGTATTCTTTATAGGAGCCGATCACCAGGTCTTTTCTTCCATGGAGCACCTTGTAGGTTCGAACCACTGGCCTTTCTTTTAGCAGCCAAACGCTTAACTATTGAGCCATTAGGGCATCTTTCTTTCACCTTATAGAGATTAATCCAAATACCATATTCTGCATTGTACTTACAGTTAAGTACAAAAAGAGGTGGAATACTACAAGAATTCAGAGGTGGGAAGATTTCTGCTTTGACAATTCTTGGGTGTCTTTAAGGCTCAGCTTAATCTCATCTCTTTTAAGGAGGTAAGATTTAAAAGGGCTTGTGTTAACTAGAAGGTTGGTGGTTCAAATCCACCAGCCACTCCTCGGAAGGAAGGTTGGGCAATCTACTTCCATAGTGATACTGCCTCCGAAACCCAAGGAGGGGTCGCTATGAGTCGGGTCCGACTCGATGGCACACAACAACAGCAGCAACAACAGTATTTTCCATTGTCTCTAAGTTCTACAGACTTGATGTTCACTTTCAGTAGTGAAGAAAACTCTATTTAGAAGCATGGGATAGTGTTTTTGTTTTTCCCTCACCATAGAGTATGTATGTGTATGGCACATTTCAGCTGTTTTATGGGTTCTTTTCTATATTCAGATCTTCACTCCATGCAGGATGTACAAGATTCTTATAGTTACAGAGTGGGGACAAGGATTTAGATCTTCCACTTGGGTATTTTGCCTCTTGGTGGAGGAGTGCACCTGTCTTCTATCCCTTTTTCCTGGCACAAGAATAGAAGCAGGTGGTGGGGCTGACCTAGGCATTGGACACTGGAAGGGTTTAAGTTGATGTGAGGAGTTTGAGTTAATGCAAATTGAAGGGGAGGATGGGTGCAGAGACCGGAGAGGAAGGGATGGGAAGGTGGACTGCAAATTGGAGCTTCACCAAGAAATAACTCAGTCTTTGAAAAAATATCCCCAAAACTCTACCTCTGGGATCTTCAGCACTAAAATCCCTGTTTGTGTTAACGTGTAATACCATATTTCATCAATTTTAAAGTACATAGTTTGTTTTTCTATTTTAGCCTTCACAAAATCAAGCTACATCTTTAAAATTAATGGTGCATTATAGTTTCTTTGGCGGCAATACCATAAAGGGGGTTATAGAGTTCCTGGTTTACAGAAAACTTTGTGATCAAAGTTCTCAACTGTTATTATGAGGAAGCTAAGGTCTTTATAGGTGCTCTGGTGGTGTAGTGGTTAAGTCATTTGGCTGTTAATTAAGAAGTCGGTGGTTGAAACCCACCAGTTGCTCCTCGGAAGAAAGATGAGGCAGTCAGTCTGCTTTCATAAAGATTTACAGCTTCAGAAACCCAGTGGGAGTCACTGTAAGTCGGAATCCACTCAATGGCAGTGAGTTTGGTTTTTGGTTTTACATTCTTTCTGGTAAAATGCATTTAGATCGCTGGGTCTGTGCTTCTTATTTCACTTCCAATGTAATGATATTTTAGCACCTGAAAGGTGTAATGTAAGTGTTGTGGGTTAGGCTCACATCAAAGTGCCGTTCATTTGGCATGCAAATAGTGGACTGTATGGACCGGGTAAGAATTGGGCCAAGTAATTGATGATGCCTGCCTATGTTTTGTCAGAGCTTTGAAATTCTGGGGAGTTTATTTGTGGTGTCAGGTGCCCTAAGTATAATTTAAATCATCAGCAGCCTTTTGACCATAAGTAGTTGAAAACCCATCTCCTGCTGCTGCTTCTGCCACCGCAATTACTGTTCCCCAGGGAACGCTTGGTGTTGGTTTTGGAACTGGAGCTGCACAGTGGTACAGCTCCACAGCCCTCAGTACCTTCAGTTCTGTTTTTTTTTTTCTCTCCTGAGTATTTTGCCAGAGCCTGATTTTATCAAGCTTAACAGCAGGAACTTTAACACTTACATTTTTGTTGTGTGCTGTGTGGAATTTACCAGATGGTAAATGGCTTCTGGGTAGCAACCATTAAGCCAGCTCTTTTGTAGAGCATGAAATTTGAATTTGTGATATTCATTGGCTGAAGCAAAATATGGATGATGCTACCTGTGCCATATTTCTTACAATTAATCCAAAATTTTGTTTGTACCTTTTCATAAAATTTTTTGCTTTGGCATATATTTCTGGCTTGTTATTCTCTCCTTTTTGGGCAAGAGTTTTACTATTTTAAGTTATACTCTCCAGGTCACCAAAAAAGGTCTTTTCATAGGTGTATTAGCTCTTTGCATTTTTTTCTTTACTATGACTTGCTGTCATAACAGCATTTTTTTTTTTTTTCTGTGAATCACAATTAATTTGTGAGAATGCTCTTTACACAGTATTTAAAATACTAACCATTGGTCATACGTGACTTAAACATTTTCCCTTCCAGCCTGTTGTTGTGTTTTGACTTTGTGTATGGCATCTCTTGTGTAGATTGGGATACTTAGAAACCAAACATCTTCCCCTTGCCACAGGAGGACCATGTCATTAGACTTTGGCAGTGTGGCCCTTCAGACACAAAATGAAGATGAAGACTATGACAAAGAAGACTATGAAAGAGAGAAAGAGGTAAGTTACCAGGAAAAAAGACTTGAAATCCAGTCTTTAAAAATTTTGATGTCCTGATAAAAATTATAGCATGTTGTGTTATTTTGACAGAATTTATAATTTCATAAGAAAACCAAACAGACCCTAAACTGGGTCAGTATTTGGACTTTTAAAAGATGGATGAATGGAATGCTTCCTTTTTAGAGATAAGAATAAAATATAACTATGAATGATACAGTCAGATAAATGGTAAAAAAAAAAATTAAATCGTTTCATGTAGGAGGTAGGTAATGGTTGGCTAAGCCCCTGGGTAGCACAAATGGTTTACATTTGACTACTAAATTACAGGTTGGCGGTTCAAACCCATCTAGAAACACTGGGGAACAAAGGCCCAGCAGTCTGCTTAGTTAAAGGTAATAGCCAATAAAACCCTATGGAACAGTGCTATTCTGTAAACATGGAGTCACCATGAATCGGAACTGACTCCATGGCCACAGGTTAATAGTTGGTTTTAGAGTTAGAGGCATAATTTCTAGGGCTTTGGAAGATTGCTATGAGTTAGCTAAGGAAGAGTCTTTGCTTTGGTGAGCTTAAGTCCTAGTATAGGCAAGCCATAAACAAATGAGTAAAATAACTTGAGTGAGTGAGAATGAATTACTGGCAAATATAAGGGAAACAAAGCAGGGGTGATATGAAAGGATGGTGAGGGAAGGTTGCTTGGAAGAAATGCTTGAGTTGAGACTGGAGCAAAGTTGAGAAGGAGCAAAGACTAAAGAAGACCATTCTAGGCCATAATAGTGCAAAGACCTGCAGGTGGGAAGAGGCCCTTCTTATCTGTGAAGACTCCAGATGCAGCATGGTGTTGGGAGTGCCCAGAACAAAGAGGGAGAGCAGATATGTAGAGAAGAGGTGGGCTAGGGCCAGATCATGGTAAGCCTTGATAAACCAAAACCATACCAAACTCACTGCCATCAATTCTATTCAACTCATAGTGACCCCTCCTTGGGTTTCCGAGGTGGTATCTCTAAGGTAAAGTAGATTGCCCATTCTTCCTTTGGAGGAGTGACTGATTGGGTTTGAACCGCCAGCCTTCTGGTTAGCAGTCAAATGCCTTAGGCACTATACCACCAGAGCTCCCAAGCCTTGATAAGATGTTTATATGTTATTCTAAGAGCAATAGGAAGCTAGTGGAGGATTTTAAGCCGGGAAAGGATATGATCTGATTATATTTTTCAAAGATCTCTCCAGAAACACCAGGGAGGTATACGCTTATAACAATGGGCCATGTGAGATTTGCCCAGGGATAAAACTCAGAAGATATTAAGGGATAGGAAAGAAGGACAAAGAGAAATTGTAAACATAGGGAGGAAGTGGGAAGAGTGTTGTTATATTGTAATTGCAATGGCTATCACAAAACAAAATGTATATGAATTGCTGAACAGAAAACCAATTTGCTCTATAAACTTTCACCCAAATCACAATTTAAAGAAAAAGATCTTTCTGGATGCAGTGTGGTGAATGGATTGTAGGAAGAAAGGAGTAGTAGAAAGAGATCAGATTATTTATAAATAAAGTATGTAGCAAATGCTGGGCACATTGTGATTGTTCAGAAAGTGGTAGCAATAGTAATAGTGCAGTGGTAATTGTATGGTGGCAATTTACTTGTTAGGATTGTTTTCAGTTTGAGTCAAATTTCTTGACTATGATAAAAGGCTTCCTTAGTATTGAGACCATGCTTGCTATTACACATTTTATAATATGTAATCTTTTTTATAGTTACTGCGGAGTATTAATTTTAGCAGGAAGCAAGGAAGAGTCAATTGACTATTGTCCACATGGCTGGCAGTATGGTTAGGTAGATGTAGAATACTAGCAGCTCACTGCATTATCTGTAGATGTATTTTGTTTGGCTGCATAGTGTTTTTTAAAACTTGAATTTATCTTTTAAAATTGGAAAACTTTCATGTAACAGCCCAGAATTTCTGGCTTGTTTTGTAACATCTTAAGCCCTGGCCATAGTAGACCTGTGTTGGCACACGGCAGCAGGTGGGCTGGAGCTGAGTCTCGTCTCCCAGCTGGCTACAACCCCCACTTCTCACACAGACACAGGCTTATGTACTTAAGACCCCACCTGCCCTCCTTGTGAAGTTGTGTGTGATTAGGGGCAAGGGTATCCAGATTTTAGCAGGGTTCATCACAATAGTTTCTATGGCAAACATAGAAGTATTTCCTTTTACTTTGTGAACTCACAACAAAGGTTTTCATGACCCTGAAGACTTTCGGTAGTTAGCTGGGACCTATCCACTAGAATGTTTGAGAGGATCAGTTTATTATAGTAGACCTTTAAAGAAAGATACTAGAGAGATAAGTAGAGTATTAGAGAGAATTTACTGTCAGGTCTATTATCTAGTGAACATTTTAAGGGTGGTGGTAGTTAAGGAAGGTCCCTACGTGGCACAAATGATTTATACTTGCCTGCAAACCTGAAAGTTGGTGGTTTGAAGCCACCCATCAGTACCTTGGAAGAAAAGTTCTGGTGATCTGCTTCCATTAAGATTGTTGTTGTTGTTAAGTGCCGTCTAGTCATCTCTAACTCACAGTGACACTTCCTTGGGTTTCCGAGGCAGTATCTCTAGGGAAGTAGATTGCCCAGTCTTCCTTCTGAGGAGTGGCTGGTGGGTTTGAACCGCCAGCCTTCTGGTTAGCAGTCAAGTGCCTTAGGTACTACGCCACCAGAGCTCCCCTGAATTATACACCAAGGTAGAGAATTTCCAGAGGAAAATGGGTTCTTTTTATTTTTATTTTTATTGTGATTTGATTGAAAGTTTACAGAGCAAATTCATTTTCCATTCCACAGTTCATACACATTATGTTTCATGACATTGATTACAATTCTCATAATGTAACAACTTTTTTCCCACTTCCTCCTCGTGGTTACTTTTTCCCTGTGCCCTTTTTCCTATGCATTTTTGTCCTCTGAGCTATGTCCCTGTGCAAATGCTGCCCTTCTTTCTGATCTCTCATGGTTGACTGTTCTAAGGAATACATCTCCCTGGTGTAATTGTTCACCTTACAAGCCTGTCTGTTGTTTGCCTGAAGGGGAAGCCATGGGAATGAGTTTGATTCCAGGCCAAATGTTTGATTAGGAGCCATAGTCTCGGGGTTTTACCTAACCAACAATCCTGGTCTTTTTTATGATTTTGAGTTTTATTTCACTTTTTTCTCCCACTCTTACCAGGTTCTCCTATTTTGATCCCTTTCTAAATGGTTGACAGTAGTAGTGGGGCACCATCTAGTTCTGATCTCAGGGTCAGATAGGCTGAGTTCGCATGGCCCACTAATCCTTTGGACTAATTGTTTCCATGCATCTTTAGTTTTTTCATTCTTCTTTGTTCCAGATGAAGAGAGTCTACTTGTTGCATCTTAGATGGCCGCTTACAATCATTTAAGATGAGGAAAAAGTGCTTTTTTAAAAGGTGAAGAGGAAGTTAGGTGGATATAAGAATGAGTGTTTATGGCAGAGTGGAAGAAGAAAAGAATATATAGCTAATTTGACTCTAATTTGATGATTATGGTTTTATTCCTAAGAAAGCTTATATTAATAAAAAGTATTTTTACCTTTTTTTTAAAAAAAAATAGTTTCCACAAGGAAAGAAGTGAGAGCAGAAGCTAGAGAGTTTCCAATTTTCAGTAACAAAATTCAAAATCATTAAAAAGTTTGGCTGTATATGTATACTTTGCCACTGAAAGTTAAAATAATGAATTGGTTGATCTAACCTGAGTTTGCTTACATAGATAGAAGGCTTTTTGTCCTAAACTAGAGTATACTAAGGAGCTGTGGTGGTGTAGTGCCTACGACATTTGACTGCTAACCGGAAGGCTGTTGGTTCAAACCCACCAGCCATTCTTTGGAAGGAAGATTGGGCAATTTACTTCTGTAGAGATACCGCCTCAGAAATCCAAGGAGAAGTCGCTATGAGTGAAGAACTATACTAGCAGAACTATAGCCTTAAGAGGTTAAAGAGGTGTTTTTTCTTTACTGCCCAGTTGGCAGCTTTTGCATGGCAGCAGAGTTATAACTGTTAGCAGTGGCTAATGTATATCGTTTTCTCTAAGTAGTGAATTACTCTGTATCCTAATCATGTAGGAGGAATGCCTCTATCTCCAACTCATGAATGTGCATCTGACTTGTAGTCTATCCTGCTAAGGATTTGTGAGAGCTTTTGTGTGTAAATGACCAGATAATCTTGATTTTGACTTTGAAATATGAATGACTAGTTCCAATTACAACATGCTTTAACAAGCTATGTTTAATTTTAATGCTTTGGGGTCAGCTGGGATTTTGTCCACATATACCCATAAGTCAGTGATTAAGCCACAGTCAAGTTCCCACCTCCGTGCCTTCTAATTAACACCCTACAGGTAGGATTTTTGCCTTTTCCATTTCTAGTCCCTCCATTGCTGGCATTGAAGAACAAATGCAGAAAGTGCACTTAATCTTCAGAAAAGGAAAAGATATAGCCAATAAGTGATTTAGAGGATTTCTAGACCAGTTGGAATCTCAAGCCACAGGCCACCATGAGAAGACTCAGATTTTGACAAAACCACTAGAGGGAGTTGTAAAGCTAGCATTTGTTTACCTTTTATAATACTGATTTGCTTAATGAAATTTTCTTGTCATACCCTAAGAAAATCAAAGAAACAAATGGCTGAGTATTCATGCTATATTTATTTTTTGATATTCTTCTTTAACAGTTTCTTATGCGTTCTCTGGATTGTGGCTTTAAAGGTTTTGCTGTAATATACAGGCATTTTCTAGGGACTATCACATTTGGAACAAAATCACTAACTTGTAGAACTGAAACTTGATTGTATGCAAACAAGTAGAAAATAGTATCTTCCAGTGAGTGACAGTGTTATGCAGAAGAAAGGACAGTGGGAGCAGGGAGATTCAGGCTCTGGCCTTGGCTCTGAGGCTCTAACTTGCTCACTCTTCAGGGGCATGCCCCTTATTTTCTCTGGGCCGTGGTTTGCTCACTGTTGAAAGGAGACTTTAGAATGGAGGGGCTCCAGGGTTCCTTCCTGGCTAAAATTCTATTTTGTATCATCTGTAGTTTAGCGGATAAGAGGTCTAATAAACTTTTATATATATATAAATATCTTATATGTATATATTCCACCCCACACCCTGGCATGTAGCAACCTAGACAAAGTCTTCCCCACAGAGATAATACTGGCTAATTAAATGGATTTTATTTTTGACTGGTTTATCATTCTGAACATAGCATAATTCATAAACTAAAGCTTTTAACTACCAAGTTTTCTTGGCCCTTTATCAATCACGTATCAGGCCTTTTCAAGCATGTTTTTAACTATTTTCAGATTAAAATAAAGATCCTGCTTGATATGTACTCACAAAAGTATTATTTAATACTTCATATTTTTAATTAGCAATCTTTTCTATGTATTTATGAGACAACCTGTTCAAAAGGAGTATGACTGTTGGCTACTCCATTTGCTTCTTTTCTCTGGGGAGATGGTGTATTGTTGGACGGTTTGTAATATGAGAATTCTGGCTTTTATGAACATTGAGGATTATAGGACCTGAAGATAGTCTGTTTAGTTAATTTAGGTTGAAATCTTAACAAAAGGTTTATGTGTTCTCTGTTTTATATTCACCTCTGAATATCAGTTTTTTGGATGTTCTACATGGGTTATTGCAAAAGTGCTTTATTGATAAGTTCTTTAAGGGAAATGGTCTCTTTCTGTTATTATTATTATTCTTTCTAGGGAAGAAGTGTGGAGTAGAAAAGGGAGTAGAGTTTATAGTTTATAGTTCAGAATGCATTTCAATAGAAGCCTTAAGCAAATAATCTTTATCTGGGGAAAATCCAAAAACTAAACTCACTGCCATCCAGTCGATTCCAACTCATAGCGACCCTCTTTGGGTTTCTGAGGCAGTAAATCTGTATGGAAGTGGATTGCACAGCCTTCTTTCCACAGAGTGGCTGGTGGGTCTGAACAGCCAACCTTCTGGTTTGCAGTCACATGCCCACTGATACACTATAATATCCTATTGAGAATTTGGTTATTTGCAACCAAAAGCAATCTGATGAATTTAGAGTTAATGAGTGGGAGGGATTAAATCTTGACCTTTATAAAGATTGCTATCTCTGTCCTTCAATCTGTATTTGGAAGCTGGATGAATCTTTTATGAGGTGAATTTGTTGTTTCTAAAATCCTCTGATAACATATATAAATTGATAATTTTATGTTTTAAAGGACAGAGTTGAATAACAAAAACCAGAATCTCTCTGATAGTGTATATAAGGAGGGCACACTCTGATCCTCAGAAATGGAAGCCCTGGGGGTGAGATTTCATTCCTGAATGGCCTTATTAGGACTTAACCTCACTTAGTGTCTCTCTGCCCTGAAAGTTATAGAAGCCAAAGAATGTAATTCAGCTATGCCAAAGAACTTCATGGAGAATTCTTTTGAGGTGAATGAAACTGTTTAATAATGTTAGCATATATGTAAAGTACCTTATAAAACTCTAAATAGTACAGGCATGATTTTGCTAGTTGATAAGATACACAGGCATTTTTATTAGCTGTTTATGCTCGAATTCATTCTCCTCCATGGAATGCCAATTTTGTTAACAGTGTGGTGCCACAAAGAAAGCTACAGTGACTGGTCAACCATGTAGGTTTCTGTTCCAGTGCAGGGGAAAAAAATGTACTGTTCAGCTGTCTCTGCCAAGGTCCTCTTGAATTATTATTATTATTATTTTTTTTTATTAGGATTTGGGTGAAGATTTACAGAGTAAATTCACTTTTCATATAGCAGTTCACATATACTTTGTCTCAT
>NW_006921613.1:10372868-10378992 GCF_000298275.1 Orycteropus afer afer
ATTCTCCTTTCTGACAGATAAAGAGATTGAGGCTCCAGTCAATTTGTTCCAAAATCATAGAGCTAGAAAGTGACAGGATCACAAATAGAACCTAGTCTATTTGATGCTAAAATTTACGTGTTAAAGATGATGAAACATTAAATCGGACAAACTGTGAAGCATACTACATCTACCTCAAATGCCGGTCCTCTTGAATTATAAGGCTATATACTTAAACCTCACTGAAGGTTTAGAAGAAAATATTCTTTTCATATAGACATCTTTATATGATGTAAGTATGAAGTATTTTGTTGTTATTTTTCTTTTCTTTGTGTAACAGGAGGGGGCTAGTCTTTTTCTTTGAAGCAGTGATGCATAAGTACAGACCAAACTGGTTGGACTACTTTCAGAAGACCTCATAGATGTGACTTTTTTTTCCTGGTCAGTGTTGTCTTTGTAGAGTCACTTAGCTAGCTTTCACGTGAGGCACTTGGTATACCAGTATGTCAATATGTTTTGTTGTATTCTTTGTATTTCTTTTTCTTTTTATCTTGAATCAACGAATATGGCTAATTCTCAAAATGATTTTTCAACTATTCTGCATAAGCATGTAAGAAATCAAAGTCTTGGGTGTTAGTATTAAACAGATTTGGGAGTCACGATATCTTGATTGTAAAGAATATCTGCTTTGTTTCATCTTTAGAGAACAAAATAGATTGAGAACAACTTTTTTTTTTTTTTTAATCATCTAATGAATGTCAGAAATATATCCCCTTCACATTCCCACATTTTATGGGGCATTCTTTTTGGACTTTTCTTAGAATATATATGTTTTTAATTTTGTTGTGGTAAAATATATATAACCAAGAAGTCTGCCATTTTAAAGTGTATACAATTCATGGTGTTAATTACATTCAACATGATGTGCAACCACTATCTTGGAATATTTTATATGACTTTTAGCATTTGTTGAAAAGTTTTTGTGATTATAAAACTAATATTCAGATATGTTTTATAGCTATACTGCATTTTCTTTATATTAATGACAGAGAAAGTAAAAAAATAAAAACTACCATAGATCAAGTAACACCTCATTTTCTTCTCCACAGTTTTACAGAGTATTTAATGTCTTTAAAATTCACTCATTACATAAATTATGTGACTGAATTATGTACTTTTGAGGGACTCAATCAATTTGTTTACTAAACTAGTGCTTAATTTCTTACAGAGAAACCATTATAAGCTGTCTCCCACGAACTGTTGAGTAATAGTATTTGAGCTCTCTGATTATGTTACCAGTTTTAAGACACTTTATATTGGGATTTGAAGAAAGACATTTATGCCTAGATACTGAAATTACAAAATGAGATGATTATTCATTTGTTATTTTTGTTGAAATATGAATGAATTTGTCACATGGACTATAATTTATATCGGCAGAATACTCAAAATATCATTACTCTATTTGAGTAGAAAAAATTGGAGAGCAAAATCTAAAGCTTTTATATCACTTTTATAGTTGTGCTTTTGAGAGTGTTATCTGTAGAAACAGATCTTCCAACTTTTTTTAACTCAACTGTTTTAGAGAGCAGAGTGTTGCATATCTTTTCATCATTAGAATTAGATGCCTATCCATTAATTAGTCTCTCCCCAAGGCTTTATCACATTATCGGAGCTTTTGAGGGTGTGTAGGCCACCTGTTGCTGCTGCTGCTATTCTTACTACCTGGGCAAAGTGCATCTGGCTCCTGGGAATCCCTGGGGGATATCTGATTGTCAAGTGCTTATGATCTGATTACTAAGAAAGCCAGATTCTGAGACTGGAGTCTGTACTGTGATAACATAATACAATGGTTCAACTATCATTATGACTTACTTTATTTCCATAAGTTGTTTTCAGTTATGTCACACCGTATGTGTATTTCTAGGAGCCCAGATGGTGCAGTGGTTAAGTGCTTAGCTGCTAATGTTAGGGTTGATGGTTCAAATCCACCAGCCACTCCACAGGAGAAAGATGTGGCAGTCTGCTTCTGTAAAGATCACAACCTTGGAAACCCTATGAGGCAGTTCTACTCTGTCCTATAGGGTCACTATGAGTCAGAATTGACATATCAGTAAGGGGTTTATGCATATTTAAATCTAATACCTCTCCAGGAAAAAGTAAAATCTTCTAATATAAGTCCTGATGTTATGTGTCCTCCCCACTCAAGGGAAATGATGAACATAATTCATGTGGAATTTAACATATCTATTAACTGTAGAAATTAGGAAATTCTCTGACTTCTACAGTTAAAGCTTTTTAAAAAATCATTTGTTCCAAGGCAGCTTTGGTTTGGTAGATTGTATCGAAAGTGGTATGGTACTGATGCAGGCTTTCCTGTCTCAGCTGCAGCAGTTACTCACAGACCTTCCTCATGACATGCTGGATGATGACCTGTCCTCCCCGGAGCTCCACTCTTCTGACTGCAGCGAGGATGGCACAGAGGGAGAGTAAGACCCTCCAGTCACTTTCACTCACATATTACAGTTCTATAAATCTCTTTCTTTTGCAACTAATAGTCATGTACATAATTAGAAAATTGTAGACCAGTTATTAAAAGTTGGGGTGAAGGTTGGAAGAAAATCTTGGGGTTTTACAATCAACCATTCAAGATCAAAAGGCAGCATTTGCCCAAAGACAAAGTTTAGAACTCAAGAAAGGTTAGGAGTGAAGGAGGAATGGAAAGAAGAAACACAGGGAGGAAGTAGGAGGAACAATGTTACGTTGACGTGAAACAAAATGTGTGTGAATTGTTGAATGGAAAAATGGAAAACTGATTTGCTCTCTAAACTTTCATCCAAATCACAATACAAAGTTAAAAAAAAAAAATCTTGGGATTCTTTGTGCTACTTCTGTCTAAAAAAATGATAGGGTCTAAATTTAGCATGTTGCTTTTTTCAAGAGCACATCATTCTCAGAAATCAGAGATGACCTGGAATGAGCATCAAGTGCTGCCTAAATCTCAAAGTGTGAGTATTTGGTGTAATAATGACTGATGAGGGTGGGAGTAGATCTTAGTGCCTTCGTTTTACTCTTATTATCTAATAGGACTATAACGACACCCGGGATTTATATGTTGGAGAGAAATGCGGCAATGGTTGGGGAGAGAATCCAAGTGAAAATGAGGACCGGCAACGTAGGTTCCATCCGGAAGAAATTGGAGATGAAGGTGGAAGTGGTTATAGTCCTCCAAGTAAATATGAGCAAACTGATTTATATCACCTTCCTGAAAACTTTAGGCCATACACCAATGGTCAGAAGCAGGAATTTGATAACCAACCAACCAGTGTAATTAATTTTTCAGATCCTCAAAGGAACCATTTTCAGGTATTGTTAAGAATTTGGCTTCAAGAATTTGTGTATGTGTGCACTCATGTGCATGTGTATAAGAAATTTGTGTAAGTGCAATGGTAAGATGATTTAACTACAAAAATTTTGGGGAGTGCATTTATTCAGGCTTATACTACATTAGTCATGCTGTTTTCTGTTTAAAATATAATGTAATCATGATCTTAAATCAGTTTCAAATAGAGGCTTTATCCAATGTTAACATTTATTTTAAGGCTAACAAAGAAAAACGACCCTCATTTACTGCTGCTGCACCTGGCTTCTACTATTACAGTATGCTTCGGTCAGGAGATATATTCAGATATCTTAATATAATTTTAAAAGCAATAATTCTGTGTAGATGGCAGCGTTTAGTTTCCTTAGTTTTTTTGCTCCCTACCCTTAAAACAAATTTTAGGACAGACACTTCAATTTTAGGTCAAACAGCTGTCTGTTTTGTATGGTGTTTTAGCAGTCGAGAGGATAAAGTTAATTGAAGGAAACACCAAACACCTTGTTTGTACCTACGAAGGTTCAATGATGTAAGACCTTAGAATACACTTAGCTACTGCCTAGAATTTCTCAGTGACAGCCAAGAGCTTCATTTTGCTAATGAACGAATTTTTTTTGGATCTGTTTAAGACCTATTTTCTCATAATTCTATCACTATAGAGTGTTTGCATTCTACAAAACTTTTTGAATATTTATTACATGTGAAGCATTGTGTCACATGGTCTTGTTATTCAATGTGTACATTCTTTTCTTTTGTATGATGTATGTAAGAAAACACTTGCCAATTCAACAACTTTTACATAAATACTTCAGTGATGTTATATGCTCAGCATGTTACATAACCACTAAAAAAAACCCAGAAGCTATTGCCATCAGATCAACTCCTGACTCAGGGTGACTTTATGTGCATCTGAGTAGAATTGTGCTCCGTCAGGTACAGCCACTACCTCTATTCCTTTCCAAATTATTCTACCTAGCATGTGCATTCTTTCTTTGTTTCTTTTTTAATGCATTTTATTGAAATATAATTTATGTACAGTGAAATACACGAAACTAAAGTGACATGGGTCAATGCATTTTTTTTTTTTTTTTTTTACAGTGTTCCCTTCCCTCCCTTCCCACCCCGGCAACCAACAAAGAAAGTTTCCCTCCATATATAAACCTTTCCTTTACCTTCCACAACAATGAACTAATACTATATTTGTCCTTCTGTGATTGACTTATTTCACTCAGCATAATGTCCTCCAAGTTCATCCATGTTATGCGGTGTTTTGCAGACTCTACATTATTCTTTAGTGCTGCATAGCATTCCATTATGTGTATGTGCCATAGTTTGGTCATCCATTCTTTCGCTATAAATCTTAAAGTCCCTTGCCAGATATGTAATTATTGGCAAATATGAATTGGTTGCTGTCATTTTTGTTATGTGCTTTTTCGTGGTGTCGATTTCTTTGTTCCATGTAATTTTCTATGCTGAGCTCATTTTGTTTATGAATTGTGTTATCACTTCCTTCATTACTATTGTTTTAGTATTTGCTGAATATTTATGCTGCTCTTCTTTTTTGATGTGAAACTTTATCATTTTTCTTTGAGGTTACCCTGTGATTTATAGTTTTTTTTCCAAGTTTAGAACAGTCCCTTCTCTCTTGTGGTTGTCTTGACTTCCCTACCATTTGGAACCTCTGTAACAACACAGTTTTTGCCCTCTTTTTGGTTTGTAGTTGTCCTCATTTGTCAATTGATGTCTCTGTTTCCCAGTTTACAATCTTGTAGGCTTATTTACTTTGGATACTTCCATAGCTGGGTTGGTTTCTGGGTTATATCATCATGTGTGTTAATGGTCATTTGTTGTTGGCTGTTGTTGCATCTCTGTCCAAAGGGTTCCCTTTAGCATTTCTTGTAAGGTTGGTCTGGTTTTAACAAATTCCCTTAATTTCTGCTCATCTGGCAATGTCCTAATTTCACCGTAATATTTGAGGGACGGTTTTGCTGGGTACAAAATTCTTGGTTGGAAATTTTTCTCTTTCAGGGTTTTGTATATACCATCCCATTGTCTTCTCACCTTCATGGTTTCTGTCGAGAAATCCGAGCTTAGTCTTATTGGTTGCCCCTTGTAGGTAACTTTTGTTTTTCCCATGCTGTTCTCATGATTCTTTCTTTGTCTCAGGTTTTGGTAAGTTTGATGATGGTATGTCTGGGTGATTTTCTTTTGGGGTTTGTTGGACTTCTTGAATGGATATATTCTCATCTTTCATCATACCAGGAAAATTCTCTTCCAACAAATCTTTGGCAATTTTGTCTGTGGTTTTATTTGTCTCTTCTTGTTCTGGAGTTTCGATGACATGTAGGCTATTCCTTTTGATGGTATCCCACATGAACCTTAGGCTTTCTTCATTTTGTTTGAATCTTTTTTCTGATTTATCCCTTTCCAAAGAAGTGTTCAGGTATTTGCCTTCAATCTCCCTAATTCTGTCTTCCATTGATTCAGTTCTGCTCCTTTGCCCATTCAGTGTCTAAGCTATTTCTGAAAATTTAGTATTAATCTTTTGGATTTCTGTGTGTAGATTTTGTATCTTCTAATTTTTCATTTATTTTGTCATTTTGTTCTTGTATTGTCTTTCAAAATTGTTCTAGGGTTTTCTCTGTGTTTTCCTTGATCTGCCTCTCAATTTGTTGAAGATACCTAAATACAATTCTTTTGAATTCCTTATGAGGGAGTTCCAATGCTGCATCTTCCGCAAGGATATATTTTGGGTCTGTATCCTGG
>NW_006921613.1:10379092-10387490 GCF_000298275.1 Orycteropus afer afer
CCTTGGTCTGTCTCTCAATCCTTTGAAGATACCTAAATATAATTCTTTTGAATTCCTTATCAGAGAGTTCTAATGCTGCATATTCCTCAGGGATATATTTTGGGTCTGTATCCTGGTCCCTTGTTTCTCCTGCTTTATCTTGCTTCTTTGTGTGGACTGTGATGCTCTGTTGTCTCCGAGGCATTGTGACATTTTTGTGTTTATAGCTAATTGCTGATTATATGTTGGAGTGACTTGCCCACAATTTTTGTTTTCTTTGTTTTGTTTATATGTTATCTACACAACTGTGCTCCTCTATTCACTAGTTGATAGCAGTTATACACTCACCACCTGTTTCCTTTCCTGCTGTCAGCCTCTCATGTCCCTGCTGACTTTGGCAAACAGAGCCTATTCTTAGGTCCCTGGATCCAAATGAGAATGCTGTCATTTTAAAACCCAAAATAGTTGCCACTTGTAAAGATTCAAAGTGGCTGCGCCCTCGGTTACTTTAAATATCCAAAATGGCTGCCACATGTAAACAATCAAAATGGCTGCACCCTCAGAACAGCAGAAAGTCAACAGCTCAGGTTTTCTCTCTCATTGCTGTTTCCCTTCTTAGTCCTAGGCCACCAGTGTAATCATCCCTGCAGCCCTTGGGGACCAGGGCTGATCTTTAGGTCAAGTCTCAGGTCCCAACACTGCTTGGAAATATTCAGGCTGTTGGTCCCATCAAAGTAGCTGACAGCCCGCAGCTCCAACCGTCTCTGTACTCACTGTTTTCGTTCAGGTTTTTCCACTAGTTGGTGCCTAACCCACTTCTGTATAGTTCCTTTCAAAGCTCAGGGCTCCAGGGTTATCTTCTGTATCTCTGTCAGTTGGTTTTTCTTTTCTTTGTTGAAGAGGGTCTGTGTCGCTTATCTGCCTCCTCCTCCATCTCACCAGAAGTCCTCCCCTACCTTGTGCATTCTTATGGTTCCAAGATGTTGGTGTCATCTGTATTATTCAGAGAAAAATATTTATGTTCAGTCTTTTTGACATCTTTTCATTTATTTATGAAGCTGGCCCATTATATGCTCAAAAGTGCAATTATGATTTTCAGTTGTACAATCTGCAAAGGCTCATATTACAGATTTTCAATTAACAGCATTAAATAACAGTTGTACTGTTGTTAAGTAAAAGATGTATACAATTTTATAATTATACTCCAATTAAGTTCTATAACATAAAATTAAGATGTCCAATTCAGTTAATTTTTGAAGAAAAGGCCAAATCCTAATTGTCAATTTTTTCTGTCATAACAGCAGTTTGGTACAGCACAGAGTCCCAGTTGTCAAGCTTTGGAACCTTATAAAGTGACATATAAACCCTTTCAGTCTTCTGCCCAGAATAATGGATCACCAGTGCAGGAAATAGCACAAAGGGACTCATTTGAAGGACTACAGCAACAGTTTTTAGGAGCTAATGAAAGTATGTATCAAGTTTATATTCATTAAAAATGTAATTGGGAAATGCTGAACACTGAATAGATATTTGAGCATATTCAAGAAGTATTGTTTTTTAGGTATAATGCTATTATTGTGGTTGGTGTCTTTAAGAGCCCTTATTTGTAGAGATACTAAATAAATAAATAAGCTGATGTGAAGTCTGTGGTTTCCTTTAAACGAATATGTTGTTGTGGGGAATATTGGGTAGGGTATAGATGAACCACGACTGGCCATGAGTCCATGATTATCAAAGCTGGGTGATGGTTTCATGAAGGTTCACTGTAGTATTTCTCTTCTTTCATATGTTTAAAATTTTCTATAATAAAAAGTTAAAAAAAATTTTCTCAACTATGTTTCAGTTCTAGTTTATGAAGACTTTTCGTTAGCCTTGTGTTTTTCTTACTGAAGCCTACTTTGGAAAATGAAATATAATTTCTTCAATCTCACATTTTTTATTATATACCAATATAGTTTAGTAAATCAGCCATTAACATCTTAATTATTTTTGGAGATTTAATGTAATAATTAGGTAACTCTGAGTTTATATTCAGGATGTAAACTAGGGTTAGATCTCCAGTTTAGTTGTGTGGCACTTACCAAAATTATTTTTTTTACTATATGTATAAATGTGAGAATAAAAAAAGGCTTATAACTGACTAATGAGCTCTAGTGGTACAGTGGTTAAAATATTTGGCTGCTAACTAAAGTGTTGGCAGTTTGAACCCTCTTGATGGCAGTGGGTTTCTTTTTATAGCTGACTACAGGATCTGAAGGCGATGATGTGCTTTTGTTAAAAAGAAAATAAAAAACCCAAATTTGTATTGCAACTAACCTGAATTGGAGATTTCTTATGTCTGACTTTTGCTGTTATACTTTCTGGCATATTAAATAACTTCTATTTATTGTGCATGTTGAAAAGCCAGTTTGATTCTAGGGTATGATAGATAGCAAGATTCCCTCCCCTCCTTCTCCCACTTTAGAAGGAACAAGTCGTTATCTGGGCTAGGCCCAAGAGAAAACTTGACTGCCATGCTATAACTTCATAATTCTGCTTCCATCATGTGCCACAACCATGGAATAGTTACAGGGGGAGGCCTATAACTCACTTTCCCCTGAAGGAATCAGTAGCAAAAATGGAGAGGCCCTCTCTCTGTTCATAAGGAGCTCTCATGGCATAGTGGGTAAGACATTTGGCTGCTAACAAGAATGTTGGCAATTCAAATGCACCAGCTGCTCCACAGGAGGAAGATGAGGCAATCTGCTTCCATAAAGATTTACAGACTTGGAAACCCAGTGGGGGTCGCTATGAGTTGGAATTGACTCAGTGGCATTGGATTTGGTTTTCGGTTTTCTCTTTGTTCATAAGTTTTACGGAATGAGGAAATGAAGTGGACAGTGTGTCTGGCATAACTGGCTTTGGGTTGAATAAGTAAGTATAACAACAGTGTCTGATAGCTTCTTCTGGGTGTTTACTCTTTTAGTTACCCTGAACTCAGTCTCATTCACACCTCCCAGTTTTTCTGCATATATAACCTTCTATTACTTTTTTTTTAGCAGTCTTCATTTTATCGGTTTTTTTGTTTAAGTTGGTTAAACATTTGCCTTAATTTGATATTTGTAAATTAGTTAAATAGCAGTGTCAAATTTAATGATTACAGCTTCTTAGCAACAGTAGTTAAAAGAAATGGGTCTGAAGAGAGGTAGAACTTACATTCTGTGTTCATTCCCAGACCAGGGCTGTGTGTTATAAGGTCTGCAAACTTTATAAGACTTTTGTTATTTTAAACAATTTTTCAATCATCATTTTTTTTTTCTTTAAAATTTTACCCCATCTCCTTTTAAAAAAGAGGATGAGGTTATTATATTAGCAAGTAGTTAAAACTTAGTTAATGCATTTAGTATTGATTGTAAGCTTAGAATGGAAAATGAGTATTTCTCATTTTGTAGTTGAAGTGTTGTTCTTCTCTACCATTTTTTCGTTTCCCCCACAAATTGTTATAAAGTAGTCCCTAAAATGACTTTAATCACTTCTGAAAGAAGACTTTAGAATTATTTATTAATTATTATTATTTATGAATTCAGCAGTTATGGATGAGCATAAATATGAATACACATATTGTGAGAAGGATGTATAGAAATGTTCTTTAAAAATGGTTTCTTGAAGTGATACACTTAAAAAAAAAAAAAAAATGAGAACATATTACTTTATTCCATTGCTATTGGTATATACTTACTGTGAATTGGCCAAAAGGTAATGATTCAGGATTATGCCCTAAAGCAGTGACTTCCAAACTTGTGGCAGTGGCCCACAGTAAGAAGTACATTTTTACATTGAGATATAGTGCACAGGATATATCTATCTACATAAGTATACATAGCTACTTATTCTTACTATATGATGTACTCTGAGCTATTCTAATCTTGGTTTTTTAAAGAAATGCTGGTCATAATTCACTAAATTGTTTCATAATACTCTAATATTAGAGTTGTAGTCACAGTTTGCAAACCACTGCCTTAAATGACCACAAGCTTATATTTGGTATGTTTTTAATATAAACTGTCTTTCATTCCAAAGCAGATTCTGCAGACAATATGCAGATTATTCAACTTCAGGTTCTTAACAAAGCCAAAGAAAGACAACTAGACAATTTAGTTGAAAAATTAAATGAAAGTGAACGTCAAATTAGATATTTGAATCATCAACTTCTGATAATTAGAGGTAAGTTAAAAGTGCTGGGTGCTGTCCATTTTGAGGTACTCTAGAGATAGATACCTTGTCCAACAGCCTCATTTTAAGTCTGAAGCATAGAGAGCCAAAGCACTTGGTCAGAGGATCATAGTTAGTCAGATAGAGTGAAACAGAAGTCCTGGGCTTCTGTCTCCTTGCCTTGGGTTACTTCTCTCTAGAACATACTGTTTTGAGGTTCTCATTGTCTTCCAATTTTTTTCCTTTCCCTCTTTTATTATCCCTCTTTTTCTGAGACCGTTAGAATCAATGAACTTTAGTTAAATTTGCCGATGGCATTTTGTTCTAGAAAGTTGTTGATTCCTTTTATCCAGGGTGGTTTACCTTGAATAACATTCCAGTTCCTATAGAGACTTTTGTTTAGTTTGTAGTGCAACAGCTTTTTGAGCCAAGTAAGACCAAGTGACCCTGAACTTCTTCCTTTTGGTGTGCCAAAGAGAAAATTGCACCACATCTGGGAGAAGTACATAGAGTAAATAGAGATTCAAATTATAATTGCTTACTCTTCATGTTTTTGTAGTTTTGATCAATGTTGAACTTTCATTTGTAAAATAGTTTTGTCACTGAACTCCAGCTTATTTCAAACTTAATCGATGGTGAAAAGGTCTGTTTCTGTAATACTCATAAATTTATTTTGAGAGAAGAACTTGTAAATTGTTACAACAAAGTATGTAGGAAAATTTAAGATTAGGTAAATTTAAGTGGAGTTCATTGCAAACATCTATGATGTTGTCTTGTGCCCCGGAGCTGATATGCAAATATGTATGAGTCAACTGGTGGCATAGTTGTTAAAACACTGGGCTGCCAACCAAAAGGTCAGTGACTCAAACCCACTAGCCGCACAGGAGAAAGATGAGGCATTCTGCTTCATCTTTACAGCCTTAGAAAACCGATTTATAGCCTTGGAAACACTGGGGCAGTTCTACTCTGCCCTATAGGGTTACTGTGGGTTGGAAATGACTCAATGGCAGTGGGTTTTTGTTTTTTTAATTCTCAAATACTTCTTTGATGATTAGTAAGGGCTTGTCACATCTATGTAATTTCTCAATTAAATAAATGCTGAGTTTTTTATTAGGAAGTCTTTTGTTCCTAAAAAATGGTATAAGATTTTTAAAGGACATAGTTCTGTCTGATACTCTAAAGTTTTTTGGTGTCACTGTTTTGAATTTCTTTATCTAGCTTTTTCTAAGTCATCTAAAGTTCATCTGTCCAAATTGCATTTAATTCAACAACATTTATGTACACTATGGATACAATATCTGATAGGGACTGTGACAGTTTGGGCCTTTCTGTAGTCATATATTATTTATAAACATTTTTAATGCCCTAGATGAAAAGGATGGTTTGACTGTCAGTCTTCAAGAATCACAGAAACTTTTTCAGAATGGAAAAGAGAGAGAGATACAACTTGAAGCACAAATAAAAGCACTGGAAACCCAAATACAGGCGTTTAAAGTCAATGAAGAGCAGGTAAATATTTTGTCTTGATTATTTATGATAAAAATTATTTATTATGGTATAAAATTTAGTTATTTAACAAAACTGTTAGCATGGTAGAACTAAATTCAGGAGAACTTAGAAGTTTGTATCTGCTTTGACTTTCCTTACATTGGAGGAGTGGTGCTACCAGCTCCCTAATGATGTACACCAGCAGTTTAGAAGAGACTTCCATTCCTCTCTCCCCCTCCTTCATCCCATTAGCCATTAAGTCCTGTTGAATCTCCTCATTTCTGCCCCATACCCTGAGTTGAAGCTTTTACCATCTGTTGCAAAATCTTATAACTAGTTTTTATTCTTTTATCCCTTCTACAAATTTTATCTGAGTAATTGTTTTAAAATATAGTCCTGATAATGTCACTCCTTTGCCTAAAGTCTTTAAATGACCTTGCTTCTCCTGTAGGGGAGGAGCTCTGATAGTGTAGTGCTTAAGGCATTTCACTGCGAACCAGAAGGCTGGCAGTTCAAACCCACTAGCCACTCCTCCGAAGGACGTCGGGCAATCTGCTTCGTAGTGATACTGCCTCAGAAACCCAAGGAGGGGTCGCTATGAGTCCGATCCAACTCAACGGTAATGAGTTTGGTTTGTGGGGTTTTTTTTTTTTTTACCTGTAGACCAGAGTATAGCATCAAGATGACCATCTGATTCTTGTCTGTCCCCTGTGGTTGTGGTGGTGGTTGTTGTTATGTGCCTTCAAGTCGGACGTGACTCTTAGCGACCCCCTCTTGGGTTTCCAAGGCAGTATCACTACGGAAGTAGATTGCCTAACCTTTCTTCTGAGGGGTGGCTGGTGGATTGTTAGGTACTGTCAAATCATTTCTAACTCCAGTGACCTTATGTACAACAGAACAAAACACTGCCTGGTTCTGTGCCAGCCTCACATTCCTCAAATGTAGCAGTCTATTTTATTGTGTTTATGTACTTGTATATCCTGACTCTTCTCTAAATGCCCTTTCATTATCACCCTGCTATTTGGTTAATAAGCTCCTGCCTACAAGTTTTCTTTTCACAAGTTTTCCTGCTTTCTTCTCCAATCCAGATGGAGAACACCTTGAGGACAGGATTGGGCTGCCCTCACCTTGCTGCCCCACTACCTAGACATAGCACCAAGCATGTAGTTGTTGTTGTTGTTGTTGTTATGTGCCGTCGAGTCGGCCCCGACTCATAGCGACCCCTCCTTGGGTTTCTGAGGCAGTATCACTACGGAAGTAGGATTGCCCAACCTTCCTTCCGAGGAGTGGCATGTAGTAGGTGGTCAATAAATGTTGAGTGTATATTGCTCAAAATTGACCTGGCCTATATGCTTTTATCTTATGTATTTATTTACTCCTACTCTGATACTCTACCACTCATCTGTCAGTTTGTCATACTGTGGTGGCTTACATGTTGTTCTGAGCCTAGGGGTGATGCCACTGATATTTCAGATACCAGTAGGGTCACCCATGGTGTATAGGTTTTAGCAGAGCTTCCAGACTGAGACTAACTGAAAATATTGGTCACTGAAAACTTTATGAATAGCAGTGAAACACTGTCTGATATATTACTGGAAAACTTTATAAGTAGCCCTGAAACATTATCTGATATAGTAATGGAAGATGAGCCTTTCAGATGGAAGAGCTGCCTCCTCAAAGCAGAGTCGACCATAATGAGGTAGATAGGCTAAAGTTTTCAGGACCTTTATTTGCTGATGGGGCATGACTCAAGATGGGAAGAAATGGCTGCAAACATTCATTAATAATTGGAACATGGAATGTATGAAGTATGAATCTAGGAAAATTGGAAGTTGTTACAAATGAAATGGAACACATAAAGATCAATATCCTAGGCATCAGTGAGATGAAGTGGACTGGTGTTGGCCATTTTGAATCAGACAATCCTGGTCTACTACTCCTGGAATGACAAACTGAAAAGAAACAGTACTGCATTCATCATCAAAAAGAACGTTTCACGATCTATAGTGAAGTACAATACTGTCAGTGAAAGAACAATATCCATACGGCTACAATAAGAACAATTAATACTACTATTCTTCAAATTTACCACCAAGCACTAAAGCAAAAGATGAAGAAATAAAGTTTTTACCAACTTCTGAAGTCTGAAATTGACCAAACATACCATCAAGATGTATTGATTGTTACTTGTGATGGAATGTGAAAGTTGGACACAAAGAAGAATCATGGGTAGTTAGAAAATATAGTCTTAGTGATAGAAATGACACTAGAGATTGCATGACAGTGACTTACTCATTGCAAATACTTTTTTCCAATAACAAAAGTGACAGCTATACACATAAATCTCAGCAGATGAAATATACAAAATTCAGATAGACTACATCTATGGAAAGAGGTGATAGAGAAGCTTGGTATCTTCAGCCAAAACAAGGCTAGGAGCTGACTATGGAATAGACCATCAGTTCCTCATATGCAACTTCAAGTTGAAGCTGAACAAAATTAAAACATGTCCAGGAGAACCAAAATACAACCTTGATTACATCCCACCTGAATTTAGAGACCATCTGAATAATAAATTTGATGCATTGAACACAAGTGATTGAAGACCAGATGAGTTGTGGGATGACATCAAGAACATCGTCCATCATATCCAAAGTAAAATGAGCTTACAAGATTGTAAACAGGGAACCAGAGATAGCAATTGGCAAGTGAAGACAACTACAAACAAAAAGAGGGAAAA
>NW_006921613.1:10389050-10410819 GCF_000298275.1 Orycteropus afer afer
AAAAAAAAGAACATCGTCCATGAAGAAAGCAAAAGGTCATTAAAAAGACAGGAAAGGAAGAAAAGTCCAAAATGGATGTCAGAAGAGACTCTGAAACTTGTTCTTGAATGGATAGCAGCTAAAGTGAATGGAAGAAATGATTAAGTGAAAGAGCTGAGCAGAAGATTTCAAAGGCTGCTTGAGAAAAATAAGTTATTATAATGAAATGTGCAAAGATCTGGAGTTAGAAAACCAAAAAGGAAGAATATGCTTGATATTTCTCCAGGTGAAATAACTGAAGAAAAATTTCAAATCTTGAGTTACAATATTGAAGGAGTCTATGAGCAAAATATTGAATGATGCAGGAGGCATCAAAAGAAGATGGAAGGAATATACAGAGTCATGGTACCAAAAAACCTGGTTGCTGTTCAACTATTTCAGGAGGTAGCATATGATCAAGAACCAATGGCACCGAAAACAGAAGTCCAAGATGCACTGGAGGCATTGGTTAAAAAAAAAAAAAAAAAGGCTTCAGAAATTGACAAAATACTGCTTGAGATGTTTCAACAAATGGATGCAGTTCTGGAGGCGCCTACTCATTTATGCCAACAAATTTGGAAGACACCTACCTGGCCAATCAAGTGGAAGAGATCCATATTTATGCCCATTCCAAAGAAAGATGATCCAACAGAATGTGGAAAGTTTTGAATAATATCATTAATATCACACACAAGTAAAATTTTGCTGAAGATAATTCAAAATGAGTTGCAGCAGTATATTGACAAGGAACTTCCAGACATTCAAGCTGGATTCAGAAGAAGAAGTGGAATGAGAAATATCATTGCTGATGTCAGATGAATCTTGACCAAAAGCAATAAATACCAGAAAAAATATGAACTGTGTTTTACTGACTATTTGAAGGCATTCAGCTGTGTGGATCAAAGCAAATTATGGATAGCATTGCAAAGAAAGGAAATTCCAGAAAACTTAATTGTGCTCTTGAGAAGCCTGTATGTAGACTAAGAAGCTGTTGTTTGAATAGAACAAGGGTGCATGGTATAAAATTAGGAAGGGTGTATGTCAGGGTTGTATTCTTTTACCATTCTTATTCCATCTGTATGCTTGAGCAAATAATCCAAGAAGCTGAACTATATGAAGAAGAACATGGCTTCAGGATTAGAGCAGGAATCATTAACAACCTGAAATATGCAGATGACACAGCCTTGTTTGCTGAAAGTGAAGATGATTTAAAGCACTTACTGATGAAGATCAAAGACTACAGCCTTCAATATGGATTACACCTCAACATAAAGAAAACAAAAATCCTCACAACTGGCCCAATGAAGCGTCATGATAAATGGAGAAAAGATTGAAGTTGTCAAGTATTTCATTTTACTTGAATCCATAGTCAACACCAATGGAAGCAGCAGTCAAGAAATCAGATGTCATATTGCACTGGGCAAATCTGCTTCAAAGGACCTCTTTAAAGTGTTAAAGAGAAAAAATGTTACTTTGAAGACTAACGTGCACCTAACCCAAGCCATCATATTTTCAGTCACCTTATATGTATGTGAGGGAGCTCTGGTAGCATTGTGCCTAAGGCACTTGACTGCTAACCAGAAGGCTGGTGGTTCAAACCCACCAGCCACTCCTCGGAAGCAAGATGGGACAATCTACTTCCGTAGTGATACCGCCTCGAAAACCCCAGGAGGGGTCGCTATGAGTCGGGTCCGACTTGACGGCACATAACAACAACAACACAATATGCATGTGAAGTTTGGGCAGCGATTAAGAAAGACCAAAGAAGAGTTGATGCCTTTGAATTGTAGTGTTGGCAAAAAAATACTGAAACCATCATGGGCTGTCAGATTTGAACCAACAAATCTGTCCTGGAAAAAGTGTAGCTGGAATGTTTCTTGGAAACCAGAGTAGCTGGACTTCATCTCACCTACTTTGGCCATGTTGTCAGAAGGGACCATTCCCTGGAGAAGGATATCCTGCTTGGTAGAGAGTCAGCGTAAAAGGGGAAGACCCTGAACGAGATGAATTGAATAGTGTCTGCAATGATGGGCTCAAGCATAGATTGTGAAGATGGTGCAGAACTGGGCAGTGTTTGGTTTTGTTGTACATAGGGTCACTGAGTTAGCTGACTCAAGGGCACCTAACAGCAAGAACAACAACTCTGATGCTATCATGGCTGTAGCTTTATGATATGTTTCTAGGTAGTAAAAAGTTGCAATTTTGTTTTCTTTTAATGAGTTACAATTGCATTTTAAAAATAGAGTAGTATAAGTACAAAAACAAAGTAAAGGCAATAGAATCACCAACTATATTAGTTTCCTATTGCTCCTATGGGAGCTCTGGTAGCATAGTGCCTAAGGCACTTGACTGCTAACCAGAAGGCTGGCGGTTCAAACCCACCAGCGACTCCTCAGAAGGAAAGTTGGGCAATCCTACTTCTGTAGTGATACTGCCTTGGAAACCCAAGGAGAGGTCACTATGAGTCAGGGCCAACTTGACCGAACATAACAACAACAACAACAATTGCTCCTATAACAGATTACCATAAATTTAGCCACTTAAAACAACACAAATTTATTATTTTACAGTTCTGGAGATCAGAGCCCAACATGGGTCTCAATGGGCTAAAATCCAAGTGTCGGTAGGGCTGTATTCCTTTCTGGAGACTCTAGAGAAGAATCTCTTTCCTTGTCTTTTCCAGTATGTAGAGGCAGCATGCATTTCTTGGCTTTTGTCTTAACAACTAACAATGGCTGATCAAGTCTTTCTGGTTCTTACTCTTCTGTCTTGGTCTTCCCCATTTAAGAACCCAAGGTTGATAGTTCGAACCCACCAGCTGCTCTGTGGGAGAAAGATGAGGCAGTCTGCCTTCCATGAAGATTTATAGCCTTGGAAACCCTATGGGGCATTTCTGCTCTGTTCTATAGGGTCACTATGAGTCCGAATGGAGTCAATGGCTATGGGTTTGGTCTTTTTGGTTTGTGATTACATTGGGCCCACCTGGATAATCCAAGATGGTTTCCTTATTTCAAGACTTAGCTGATTAGCAATCTTAATTCCACCTGCAACCTTAATTCTCATTTGTCCTACGACATGGCATATTCAGTTTCTGGGTATTAGGACATGACCATCTTTGGGAAGGGTTGCAATATTCTGCCTACCATAGCAAGCTGTAGCTTACAAAACTTTAGTAAGTACTATTGGTAGGTTTCATCAGTCTTTCAGAAAGACAGTTGTCATTTTTCTGTGACCTAACAATTGGGTTGCCCACGCTTTGCTCACTGGGCAGTTGCAAACCTCACTGGGCTCAGTACAATAGCAGTGGATTCCTGGTCTGAGACCCGTACTGTCATCATGCTGCGCAAGATCTTTCATTCTCGCTGGGTAACTACAAAATCCATTTTCTCAATGAATAGTGTGTTTCCAGCAACCCACAGGTTGGTGGGTCCCAGCTAGGGCAGTCTTAGGGAACTAGAGCCACCATGGGTAGACCCCTTCTTCTCTACCTTCATTTTGCATGTTGGTTCTGAAAGTTAAAGGCCATAGACAGAGCACATGGTCAAAGTACTATAAAATGGATATCCTGTATATGTGTTTACCAGATGATCAAGAAGTCCCGAACAACTGAAATGGCTCTAGAAAGCCTGAAGCAGCAACTGCTGGACCTTCATCATTCTGAGTCACTTCATCGAGCTAGAGAGCAGCACGAGAGCATCGTTATGGGTCTCACAAAGAAGTATGAAGAGCAAGTGTTGTCCTTACAGAAGAATTTGGATGCTACAGTTACCGCACTTCAAGAACAGGTTCGAATGATTTCAAATGAGCAACTGTTAGCAACAAGTAAACCTGGTTATTATTTGTAACTGACATTTTGTGGTTCATCACATAGAAATCTTAGGAGTTTTTATAGTAGGTGTTGGTATGTGCCTGAAACTTAAAAGTCAAAATTTTTGATCTCTTAAAATGTCCTGAAGGCATAATTTCCCACCTCCCTTCCTTGAGGAAGGATTGGTCTGTACTTTCATAATGCTCAAGTTACTGTTTTTTTATTTGTAGAGTATTTATGTATTTTGTTCATAGTATATGGATGGTCATTTCCCTGGAATAAATCTAGACTGAAATGAATGAGTGTACAGGTAACCAGCTTGAACCTGAGAGGTTAACTTGGGACCTTAACTGGTAGAAGGGACTTCTTGGGTCTCCCAGAATTTGGTCATTAACCTGCTAATAAAGAGTATCTAGAAATAATGTTTTAGGAGCAGAGGTCATTTTGAAAGTAGTTAATTGATAAGGTAGGGGAGAAACTCTGATCTAAAATCATTTAGACTTGAAGCTTGAGCATATGTAATAGGTAGCTTTTATTATTTTTGCCCAAAAGGAAATAAAATCTCTTAAGCTAAGGGTGAGTCAGGTGCTGGGTTTGCTTATGCTCTGAAACCCTAGGTTTTGTTCAAAATGTATTTTTCTTACTATAATTTCAGAATTAGTTTAACCCAAGGAAAAAGGAAAAGAAAAATCAGATGTGAGGGTATGGAAAATCCTAGCACATTTAAAATTTATGCTGATTTAGGCTGTTATTTCTCATTTATATAGCTAACTCTAAATTTTTCCATGCTCTTAGGTAGAACCATATAAGATTGCATTATTGGCAATTTTATATGATTCAACCTCATAATAAAGGCAAAATTAATATAAAAAAAAAAAAAAGAAGAAGTTACATCACCTACTCTTCATTATTTTAATTAATTGAAGGGATTGTAGCAAATAAAAACTTGAATTATGGAGGATCCCCAAATTATTTGTGTACTATTTTACATTTATAGGAATTTATGTTATTTTTAAAAAATCAGATATATTTCCTAATTATGTTTTTATTCTATTTAAGTAGAAAACCATTGTGAATTTGGATCAGTGTGGAGGGTATATAAGGGTGGGGGAAAAATGAGAGCCATGACAAATTATTAAAAAGTCTATAGAATATTTAAATGGAAATATAATTTAAGATTATAGTTTTATTAATTTTGGCTGTGTGTGGGTGGTAGCATTAAAGCTAGTTGGACTTGGAGAGTGGACCTCCTTGGATAACTGGAGAAGAGGGTGTCTAGTGGCTTTTCCCTGCTGAGTTAATTTGAGAATCTCTCCTTTTACTGTTGACTTAGACAAAATTACATAGGGGATGAGCTGGAAGGAACCCACCCTTGTGCCTGCTCCATCCTCCATTCTTACCCTACCTTCAGTGGAAGAACTGTGGACCAGAAGACAGAACACAGTCTTAATTCTGTACTGACTGGGCTTCAGATTAAGTTAAAGTTTTTGATTAAGGACTTTTCCCACTATTTTGTGACTGATTTTTTGTTTGTTTGTTTGTTTTGCCTACAGAGTTATGAGGACTGATGTTAGCCTATGCTTACATTATAACTGCATAGTTACTTGCAAATTGGTGGTTTATTCCAAAGTGCTCATGGTTTGTTCTTTCTGGGAATGTTTTCCATGGTTTATCTTTCATGCTGTCAATTTGCTGTTAATTGGCTCAGCACTAATTTTAATTAAAAGTCAAGGTAACTAGCTTCAATTCATACTATCTCAGAATCCAAACTGAGATTCGTGATTGGGAAGGTGATATAAAATCGACCAAGAGCTAGGGAGATACCTGCCTGCAATTAGTAAAGTGCATGAGTGTGTTCTGAACAGATAGGGTTATTCTACATTTTCTTACATTATTGATAACCATGCATATACATATATACTGTATTTTGCCTTTTGATCTCTTTTTCTTTACAAATGTTATTGAAGAGGTGCAAAATGTTTCCCTTTCAGGTAAATCTTTTCCCAGTACACTCCACTTCACAGGTTACAGAGAAAAGTGAAGCAACTCTTGGAAAATAGTAGCAATAACTGAGTAATTTACCCAGATGAACCTGAATAAAGTTGCCAGTATCCAGGTTCTGAGTGGCTGTCATGTGGTCACACACAGTTGTGTACATGTGTATTGTATGTACATAGTGAACAGAGTAGATGTTGACACGTAGAAAACTTTGCTGGTAATACAGACTCTTAACCTGGTGTCACCAGGGAGTCCATGGATTGCCTCAAATTGTGAGCATAATTTTATTTTGCATGTGAGTATATGCAGTTTTTTGGAGGAGATCTATGAGTTTATAGATATCCCAAGACTCTCATGTCTCCCTTTACAGAAGGTTGGAAATCATTTATGAAGTTGTTTTTGGTAGGGAAGGACTATAACTACATTGTAGACTAATCATTATTTTCTCTGTTCAGCAAACCAAGCTAAGTGTAAGGATGTAAACAAACTTTATTTATGTTTAATTATATTTTGAGAGACAAAATTCAACACAGGAACTATGGGAGGAGGAGTATTCCATGATTCAGCTGGACTTATTTTTTTCTCAGTATCTTTGTAACTTGTGTATTATGTGAAATATATGGCTTATAAAATGATGCCATAACTTTAGTGCTTTCTTGAAGTCATCAGATTTTCTGGATGGAAAAGAATATGCACACTCATAACATAGTCTATCAGTTCTTTCCCTTTGGGTTAAGTTCCTCTGGGGTTTTCAATGTGACAGAGAAGATGGGAATACAGGCTTCTTAGAGCTCATAGTGTTCCCCTGATGACAGAACTTTGTAATAGCAATCCTTTTCATGTGTTCTCTCCTCCAAAGTGTCTTCTACCTTCTCCCATTCATAGACGTGATATTTAGAGCTCTGATTATCTCGTGATGGTGTAACAACCTTTCCTCACTCTGGTCTTTTTTAAATCTTCAGCTTTTGGTGAAAGCAGTTACCTTTTACTTTCCTCGTAGACCTTAGTTTGTACATTAAGACCTTCACTTGATATATATATGTATGTGTGTGTGTGTGTGTGTGTATATATATAATTTTTTTTTTTTCCTTTAATGCTGTATTTAAAGGTACCACTTTGAACACTTCCTGCTGGCTGAGAGACTCTTACAGTAAGACAGATGTCAGTGTGTGGTCTAATGTTCACTTTTTTTATGCACCAGAACCCTATTCAATTCCCTTTGCTCCCACAGATTCAGCTATCACCTCTGTATCATCACACTTACTTTGTTCAGTCAAAAAATATGTTAGCCCTTCTTAGTCTTGAGCTGTGTTCTTATTCAAACTAGTCATGGAACACCTCAACTTTTTTTTTTTTTCCAGTATTAAAACTGAACAGTTTTATGAGTCTCTGAATTTGTCAACAGGAAACACCATGGTTTAATTGATTGTTGAATATAGTCAAATTCTTTGCGAGTCCTGTCTTTACTTTCTTTACAATGTCATATCTACCTTGTTTTCTTTAAGCTTTTGGCCAGTTCCTTGCCTCTTGTGAAAACTGTTCTGACCTCCCCAGCACATAAACGTTGGTTGTCTCCTCACCCATTCTCGCACACACATTCATACTGTCATTAATATTAGCTCATTCATTGTGTTTGCCGTACTACTTTGGCATCTTAGAGCCATGTTTCTCAAGCTGGCCTGGGACTCCACAGCAGTGTGCCAAAAGGTTTACAGGGCTGAATAAACATGAACCAGTTTCCAGAAGCTTCATTTTGCTAAAAAATGTGGGAGAAAAAAATTTAAAGCAAACACAGCTATATTATGAAATACCCAAAGAAACAAAAGAAAACCAGTTGCCTTTGAGTTGATTCCTAGTCATAGTGATCCTATTGGACAGAGTAAGACTGCCTCATAGGGTTTCCAAGGCTGTAAATCTTTACATATGCAGAGTGCCTCATCCTTCTCTTGTGTAGTGGTTAGTGGGTTCGAACCGTCGACCTTTTGGTTAGCAGCTGAGCTCTTAACCACTGTACCACACATTATGAAATAGAATACAAAATTCACATGAATTTTCAAAGTGAAGTGGTAGACTTAAGAGTCTCTTTCCTCTGCTCTAAGGGAGCTTTTGTGTTAGTATGTTTAAGGCTTTATTGAGCTTTAGGTTATCTCATGAATCAGGGCCAGATCCTGCTCCTTGCTTCAAGTTCTTGCTTAATATTCCCCTTACTATTTATTTTCTTCAGACTTTTCCAAGTAACTTCAGTCAGTTAACTTAATTCACTCTTCTGCCTCTCTCATGCTGTATCATTTGCCTGGGGTTCAGCCTGCAAGCCTTGTTTGAAGGAGAGGTAATGAATTTTATGAGCCCTCTTCTACCTGAACTTGAGGACTGCCATGGCTCATTATTCCCAAATACATTTTCAGAATGAAAGATGTTATATAAATATATTCTATATTTTCTGTGTCTCTCCATAGATACACACACACATATATATTATCTTACCTGTTTTTATAATTCATTATTCAGGTATTTTTTAGGACACTTGCTATGTTTAAGGCACTGCATAGGTACCTTCAAGGAGACTACTAAGAGAAATAAGATGTACAAGATAAAAAGAGAAACAGATAAAAGATTTAAAAAAAAGTTCAAAGGAGGGAAAGATTACTTTTAGCTGCTCAGAATAGAATGAGCTTTTGACTGATCAGTATAGAGTGAGTTTTGTGTGTTTATCTATAGCCTTGTTTTAGGGCACAAATTCCAAGATTCAAAGTGGTCTGCCTAAATATGTATACATACTTTTAAAGTGTATCCATTTGTTGAAACATCTCACTGGGTATTCCAGTCACTTCCTGGAGCCTTGCTTTTTGCAGTTTGTTCAGTGCAGGTTGGACTTCCTCCTTCAGTACCATTGGTTCTTGATCATATGCTACTGCCTGAAGTGGTTGAACATTGGCCAATTCTTTTGGTACAGTGACTCTGTGTGTTTCTTCCATTTCCTTTTGATGCTTCTTGCATCATTCAATATTTTGCCCATAGAATCCTTCAATATTGTAATTTGAGACTTAAATTTTTTCTTCATTTCCTTCATCTTGAGAAATGCTGAGTGTGTTCCTCCCTTTTGGTTTTCTAACTCCAGGTCTTTGCACATTTCACTGTAATACTTCACTTTGTCTTCTTGAGCCTCCCCTTGAAATCTTCTGTCCGCCTCTTTTACTTCATCTTTTCTTCCATTCACTTTAGCTACTCTTCATTCAAGAGCAAGTTTCAGAGTCTCTTCTGACATCCATTTTGGTATTTTCTTCCTTTCCTGTCTTTTTAATGATCTTTTGCTTTCTTCACGTATGATGTTCCTGATGTTCCCACAGCTCATCTTGTCTTCCATCATTGGTGTTTAATGGATCAGATCTTTTCTTCAGATGGTCTCTAAATCAGTGGGATATAGTCAAGGTTGTATTTTGGCTTTTGTGAACTAGCTTTAATTTTGTTCAGCTTCAACTTGAACTTGTATATGGGCAATTGTTCGTCTGTTCCACAGACAGCCCTTGGCATTTTTCTGACTGATGATAATGAGTTTCTCATCATCTCTTTCCACAGATGTAGTCAATGTAATTCCTGTGTATTCCCATCTGGTGAGTACTCAGCTTCTAAGTGAAAGGTCTACAGTTTGAACCCACCAACCAGTGGCTGCAATGATGGGTTCCAGCATAGCAAGAATTGAGAGGATGGTGCAGGACTGGGCAGTGTTTTCATTCTGTTGTACATAGGGTTGCTGTGAGTTGGAATTGACTTGACAGCACTTAACAACAACAACATACTTAAAGTAACAGTATAAAATGGAAATGAGGATGTATAAATTTCCTTTGGCTTGAATACAATCTAATTTCAGAATGACAGCATCTTGTGAATGTAGAGCAGAAAGGGACTTTAGAAATCATCTAATTCAGCCTTTCTTAGCATACTTAACAAAAGAAGAAATACACTGAGAAACTGATGAGACTCACCTAAGGTCAAATGCTGCCATTTGACTGTTTAATATTTGACATAAAATCTAATTATGACTCATACCTTTTAATTTCATATTTAATAGCTGAAAATTAAAATGATTTCTTGGACACTTTTCTGTTTAGGAAGATACTTGCTCTCATTTGAAAGATCACATAAAACAACTGGAAAGGAATCAAGAAACAAACAAATTAGAAAAGACTGAGATCATTAACAGGTTAACAAGAAGTCTAGAGGAGAGTCAAAAGCAATGTGCCAGCTTGTTGCAGTCAGGTAGGTATCTGGTTGGGCTTGCTTTCATCAGCATAATATGCAGAAAGTATATAAGATCACTAACATGTCAAAGGGACAGAAAAAATAATTGGTAACTAGTTTTTTTTTTTTTTTTAATTTATATTTATAATGGTATTACATTTTCATTACATAATTTGGAAAACATAAACAAGTATAAAGTGAAAAATAAAAATAACTAATAATCCTACTATCCAGGGATAACTTTAACATTTGGGTATATTTCTTTCAAAAGAAATAAATACACATACATAGACAATTCTTGCTTTTGTACACAGCACAGTTCTGAAAACATACAAAAGCTGTATGTACAAAAATTGAACAATAAAGTGTACATTATAAGGTAAGTTATATCCCTGAGAGCTGAAAATGATTATGAAATTCCATTGTATTTTACTTTTTTAGACCCAAACTTTGATGATACATTTCTACCCTTTTTATATAAATTGTTTACTTTTTTCCCCTCTGGGAAAAAAATTGGTAGAGCCAATTAACTGGCCTAAATCCATTGTGTTCAGCTGAGGCAAGAGAGTTACATTTTTGGCATGCTTCAGATTTCTTGTATGTTCTCCATGGTATTAAGTTTGTGACTTACTCTTCCTATTATTAGATTTAACAGCATTTTTATTTCTTATTAATTTTTATAAAAGGGTATTAGAATAAAAGACAATAGAATAATCAACTGTTTGCACCAACGTTACTGTACAGACATAACTACGCTGTTTGCTGATGAATAGCTTTCCCTGTGAAGAGAGCTCAATGGGTTTTCATTAACTGAAATATGATAGTCATATGGCATATGATCATGCCTTTGGCATATGAAAGAATGTCATTACAATGTATGAAAGAGTGGGTCCTTCAAAAGTTGAAAGTACTAAAGTCAGGGACTGCCTAAATATGTGAGTATGTAGGTTTTGTGGCTGAGGAGGTGACAAAATTTGCACCACACTGTTTAGCTCCCTGCTCTCTGTTTAGTTTTTTTTTTTTTTTTTTGGTACTTAGTGGTAAGTTCAATTTTATTACCATTGAGTTTTTCTTTCAAGAAGAATGGTGTCACAATACCGAAAGAGTGTCAATAACAACAGAGAAACTTTAAAGGTAAACATGTAAAATTATTACAAATAATAAATGTAATAGGGAAAGCACTTCCTTTCACAACTTTCTTATATTCCACTTCCTCAGGTAGTCCAGCAGAAGATTAGAAATTTATAACCTTTGACACTCAAATCATGTATACATTTAAAATACATATATATTTTATTGTGTTTTTTTTGAAAATTTACATAGCAAATTAAACCAAACTGACTGCCGTGGAGTCGATTCGACTCATAGTGACCCCTCCTTGGGTTTCCAAGGTGATATCTCTATGGAAGTAGATTGCCAAACCTTCCTTCTGAGGAGCGGCTAGTGGGTTTGAACCACCAGCCTTCTGGTTAGCAGTCAAATGCCTTAGGCACTACACCACCAGAGTTCCCACCTAGTAAATTAGGTTTAATGCTGGTTTAGTGTGTTTACTTGTTTTTTCTCCTATTTAGTTTTGAACCCTTTTTTCCCCACATGATGGTGTTTGGTGAGCATTTTTCCTTGCCATTAATGACTTTGAAAATATGACTTTATTTAGTTGCATAATATGCCATCAATATGTTGCTTAACCATTTCCCAGATGGTCATGAGATGGTCATTTTCTTTTGAGGAAACGTAATAAAGTCTCTTTTGAATGGAAACCTCCCCTAGTACATTTAAAATTTAAGGTCTCCAAAGTTTCAGAAGCACAATGCTCATATTCATCTTTCACATGTGGAGGTTGGAGTTGTGGTAATGAAAGCATTTAGAAAGCAACTGAAGGCAGCATAATGTAGTTTTCTGATTGAAAAAGTAGAAATGAATTCACAAGAATTTTTTCTTTATTTTCTAAGAGTTGGAACGTTAAGCTTCTGCTGAAGGACTTCTGGATTGTTACAGTCTGTTGATATGGCCGATTGGTTCATGGCATAGTCACACTAGCCAATGTCTCCAGTGTTGCATGGGCATACAGGGAAGCCATGCCAGATCCTGGAAGTGTCTGGACGAGATCTAGACATCTAGGTCCTGCTGGCTATATATCTTTATGTGCCTAAAAAGATGGTGGTGATCTAAGCAGAACTCTACTTTCTGTATCTCAGTGTATTCAAGTTTTTCTATGATCATAGGTACTTTGTCCTTTTACATTCAGTGTATCCTATGATGCTTTCCCCCATAGGCTCAGTACAAGAGGTGGCTCAACTACGGCTACAGTTACAGCAGGCACAAAAGGCATACACGATGAGTGAAAACATGAACAAGGCTTTTCAGGTGAGTGTTGCCACTTAAAAGAGACCCTGTGGGTAATTAAATTAGGCAATGATGATACCATTTTTCTGGACCACATGTTTCTCTTTCTTCTCCACACAGTTAGGTGACCAAGCTTAGGTCTGTCTAACTGCAGAACCCTGCCATCTCCTTCACATGGCGTGTTCTTTCATCTATGGGAGTGTCCCGGAGATGAACTTATTTATAAGGGTGTAAAACATTCAGTTTAGCAGAACAGCATCATTCACTTCTTTCACATTCTCCTGCAGTGCTACTTTGATTTTCCGTGTAATACTGGAAAGAGGTATTTTGCCTTTCTACCACTGGCAGGTTAAAGTACATGTTCTTGGCATGCCAGTTTGCTTTGTCCTCTAATAAGCCAGTAAGGACTGCCATCAATCAGCATCTCACCTCAATGGATGCTTTTCATGGTGGACAAAATGTAAGAGAGGGAGATGTCAGGTTAACTACTTGCTTGCTAATTGATTAATTAATTTACTTTGCTTAAAAACTTGCTACATGCTAGTCACACTAGTTGCTGTGTCTACATACAGAAAAATTAAAACAAGTGAAAAATGTATATGTAGTTTAGATGCAATTTTTTGGCCTAAAGGCCAAACTGCCCTTGGTGATGATCTTGGTTTTAGCTGCTCTTATAACTGGGTTTCTGGGTCACTTTTGCTAATTATAGCAATTTTTTCCTTTTCTTTTACATTTGTGTTATTTTGTTGTGTGCATGTTTACCTCTGATCCATTTGCTACATTTGGTTCTACCAGTAGCACAGTATATCTATTAATGAAACCCAACGGCTTTGGTTAAAAGTATTTACCACATATAGGCCATCATGGAGAATTATAAATAAATGATAATATATGCTAATAATGTATTTGAAGAAGCTTTTGCCTCCTGTTGATCACTAAAACAAATTTTGAAGCATGGATAAAATGATTGGTTACTTTATATATACTTTATATATGTTGTTGTTTATATATGTTGTTGTTGTTGTTATATGCCATCGAGTCGCACCCTACTCATAGCGACCCCTCCTTGAGTTGCCAAGGCAGTATCATTACGGAAGTAGATTGCCCAACCTTCCTTCTGAGGAGTGGCTGGTGGATTTGAACCGCCAGCCTCCTGGTTAGCAGTCAAGTGCCTTAGGCACTATGCTACCAGAGCTACTACTTTATATGTAGAGACAGGAAAATAATTTTCAATATTTTTGTGTTTTAGGAAGAATTAACAGAACTGAAAAATGAAATTTCTCTCTATGAATCTGCTGCAAAACTAGGAATACTTCCGAGTGACTCAGAAGGAGAATTAAATATAGAACTCACTGAATCATATGTGGATTTGGGTATTAAAAAAGTCAACTGGAAAAAATCCAAAATTAACAGGTATTGAGGGACTAGTTTATTGTAGACGACCCTACATTAATGATTACTAACGATGTCTGGTAAACAGGTGGCAGCAGGCATGAAATGAAGTGAGCAGAAGTGTTTGAATATAGGACAATGTAATATGTTTTAGTAATTTTTAATGAAATATAAATATCTGGAATCAAAATGAATAGAAACCTCAAATAGTGGTGTTATACTAACGTCTCCAACATCAAATATGTACATCAGTTTCATTAAAAATGGTTTAGTTAAAATATAAAAAGTTAATTTGAAAACAGATTATCTGTATTAACTGTTACAGTGAGGGCCTATTATTTTTATGCTAACATAATGGGTTGCAAGCAGATACCTTGCATTTGTTAATGGTATATAAGAATGTAAACATTAATTTTTCCTGGGAAGCTTACTATGCCCTTACTTTTAAAAAAGGGATTCTGTCTTTTGTTGTTGCTATTAGTTGCTGCTGATCACAATGCAGGTCTTCTGGGGTGCTTCACCTCTTGACTAGTAATGAAGCCTTTAACTGTTTGCCTCACCCAGGGACTCCCTGCCTTTTGTACCGCTACTGAATTCAGATATTTTAGCAGTCTTATGGGAATGGGTGCTTCAGTGTTCGCAGAGTGCTGCTAGTGGAAAAAAACACATTGTATCATTAAACTGGATGAATGAATGGATGAATGAGAGGCTGTGGCTTTTGGAAGCACTTGCTTCGTGGGAGGTGCTATGCCAGCCTCTGGGAATACACAGTACAGAGATGAGATGGAAGCCATCCCTCCCCACAGGAGATTTATGTTTTGTTTGGGGATAGGAAGACATACTTGTAAGCAACTGAGCATTTGAAGTTAAGTGTAGACTTGATATACAAAGGAAGGATTTACTACCCTTTGTGCTTCAGGTATCATATAACTAAATACAAATATGTGAATCTCCTGAAGAGTTTGCTCTACAGTAGATTTTTTTATTATTATTATTTATTTTTTTAAAATGCATTTTATTGAAATATAATTTATGTACGGTGAAATACACAAAACTAAAGTGACATGGGTCAATGCATTTTTTTTTTTCCAGTGTTCCCTCCCCACCCCTCCCACCCCTGGCAACCAACAAAGAAAGTTTCCCTCCATATATAAACCTTTCCTTGACCCTCCACAACAACGAACTAATACTATATTTCTCCTTCTGTGATTGACTTATTTCACTCTGCATAAGGTTCTCCAAGTTCATCCATATTATGCGGTGTTTTACAGACTCTACATTATTCTTTAGTACTGCATAACATTCCAGTATGTGTATGCACCATAGTTTGGTCATCCACTCTTCCGCTGATGGGCACGTAGGTTGTTCCCATCTTTTTGCTAATGTAAATAGTGCTGCGATGAACATGAATGTGGATGTATCTGTTCCTGTCCTGGCTTTCATCTCTCTAGAATATATACCTAGTAATGGGATTGCTGGGTCAAATGGTATCTGCAATTCTAGCTTTCTAAGGAATCACCATATTGCTTTCCACAGTGCTTGTATCACTTCACAGTCCCACCAGCAGTGTATAAGAGTCCCAATCTCTCCACATCCCCCCCAGCATTTGTTATTTTCTGCCTTGTTGAACCTTGCCATCAGTGCTGGGGTGAGATGATATCTCATTTTTTGATTTGCATCTCTCTGATGGCCAATGATTGTGGCGTCTCTTCATGTATTATTAGCTAGCCACCTGAATATCCTCCTTGGTGAAGTGTCTATTCATGTCTTCTGCTCATTTTTCAATTGGATTGTTAATTCCTTTGGTGTTGAGGTGTTGGAGTTTTCTATAAATCTTAGAGATAAGTCCCTTGCCAGATATGTAATTATTGGCAAATATGAATTTGTTGCTGTCATTTTTGTTATGTGCTTTTTTGTGGTGTTGATTTCTTTCTACAGATTTTATTTTATTTTAAGAGCTTGTTTTACATTCAACGGTACATGTACATTTAGTTTCATTCCCCATTTACCATGTCCAACCCTAACCCAGTCTCCTCCCATCCCTACCCTGTAACCCTCCGCCTGTGCCCCTTATATTTATGTACTCCTGTTTTTCCTGCATTTCCTCAGTTTGAATGTTGGTCCTCTGGTATCCCATGGTCTATTGCTCTAAGGGATGTATTACCATAGAATATGTGGGTACGTCATCCTGGATTGAGTGGTCTGCGTGTACATCTTGTTAACTTTTGGGCTGAGAGCCAGCCCCTGGGGGGTACGTTTTATTCCAGGTGCATAATGTATCCTAGGGCCGTAGTATTGGGGGTCTCACCAGATTTCACCTGACCAGTAATTCTGATCATTATTGAGTTTTTGGATTTTGTTCCATGTTTTCCCTCCCACTCTATCCAGGATCTCCAGATTTGATCCCTTCCTGAGTGGTTGGCATTGGTAGCCAGGTACCATCTAGTTCTTCTGGTCTCAAGGGCCATCGTGTCCTAGGGCTAATTGCTTCCAAATGCCCTTGTTTGTTTTTTTTTTTTTGCATTCTTCTTCGCTTCCAGTGCTAGGAGATATGTAATTATTGGCAAATATGAATTTGTTGCTGTCATTTTTGTTATGTACTTTTTTTGTGGTGTCGATTTCTTTCTACAGTAGATTTTTATTTATTTATTATTAATTTTTTATTTTAAGAGCTTGTTTTACATTCAACATTATGTGTCCATCTAGATTTTAGAAGTTATATATTGTAATAGTGTGATTCTTTTTTAAGAACAGTGAGGTGAGATATGTCCTGGCACATACTAGGTATTGAATAAATGATAGCTATTATTATATCATTGATCAGATTTTATATTAATCCACTTTTAATTCAACACATACTTTATAAAAAATTCTTGATCTTCATCCCAACCGTTAGAAAGGTAGGATCTATTATTATCCGTTTTATAGCTGGGAAAACTGGAGCTCAGAGCGGTGAACTCCTTTGTCCAAGAAAACAGACAATTAGTGGCATAACTGGTATTTGAACTCTAGAATTGCTTATGCCAGGCCCTGTTTTCTGCTTGTTCATATTTATGTGAAAGTGAAAGCTTTTTGCCTTTAATCTTATTCTTTCTATGCCTGTTACTTTTGAGGATTAAAGATTTCATTTGTGCCCCAAAAGAGATTTTTTTCCCCCTCCATTATTACTTTGTTTTAGTTTGTTCTATAATCAGCCTGAGAATTGGGTAGGTATTACATTTACTATATATATATTTATTTTTTCAAATAGATTGACTGACTTCACCATGTCTATTAAAATATATTCTGCTAATTTTGCCCCTTCTGTTTACTTAGCATTATAGCCAAAATCCTATAGAAATTAATTAAAGCTGTGATACCAAGAAAAAATCAAGCTCACTGCTATTGAGTCAATTTCAACTCACAGTGACCCCTATTGCATTTTTGAGACGGTCAGTCTTTATGGAAGTAGATTTGCCCCATCTTCCTTCCACAGAGCGGCTGTTGGGTTTGAGCCACCAACCTGCTAGTTAGCAGTCACATGCTTTAGGCACTGCACTGCCAGAGCTCCAACCTTGTAATAGCACATTGTTGTTGTAGTAAAAGGAATGTCAGACACATTCAGCTGAAAGAGTGGAGAACAACTATAGAATAAAAGTACAAGATGGGTAGTCGGTGAGGTCCAGTGAGAAGACATCCAATTAAATACAGAATAAGGGAAGGAAGTGTTTAGTTTTTTACCCACTAGCATTCTAAGAGATGATAATTCTGCTTTGAGGAAAACTAAAAAATTTTATTCTCAGATCAAATGTAAAGGAGACATAGGAGAGAAAAGATTTGTACCTTTCTGGTAGACTGTAATTCTTAGAATAAGAGGATACAGTAGTTTTCCTAGTGTTGAAAATTTTTGTTCTTTGTTGACTTGAGCTGCTTTCAAATCACTGACCCAGATGTTAGTGGCTCCAAGCTTATATTACCAACTACCACCTCCCTTAAGCTACCCCCTAGTAAATTATAAGGGCTTAGGCTCAATGTTCTATTTTACATTCATAGAATTTGAGTAGCTAGATCTGTATGCAGCTTGCAGACAGCTTCCTCTCTCTCTTATTATAGTTGGCTGCTAAGCTCAAATAATAAACATTTAACAAGTGGAATGCCTTTTTCCCTTTGGTCTTCTCAGCAGGCTTCATAAGGGACTACAGTTTATTTGGCTTTAGGGAAGCTGACTTCCACAGGGCTCAGTAGTGAACATTATGCCTGGTCACCACCACTGGCTTTTTCCCTTTTGAGGAAAGAAGAGAAAATTATTTTAGCAAGGACTTTTTCTGCTCTCTGACTTGGCTCCCTATAGGAGTACAGGATGTGCTATTTCAGTAATTAGCATTCAGTAAGAAAAGAAATTAGGGTATATAATTTGTTAACAAAATGAGTATTCTACTTAAAATTGATTTACCACATCTCACACTATATGGGACGGTGCATTGTTCTTTAGATTTCTTAAATGAATAGAAGTGGTTTAAATAGTTGAACTCTGTGTATTCAGACATAGTTGCACTACATATATTACATGTACAAAAGTTAGATATATCACTAAATGTGGAGCATATTATAAGGAGCTCCTTTTATAACATTAAAAATAAACCTACCTAATATCTGTACATCTCATTTATTCTCTTCTTTATATATCTGTATATACTTATATATATACACATAGACACACACACACCCATACATACTATATATATTATATATCCTAACATACTTCATAAGGAATGATCTAAAACTGAAGAACAGTAAAAATTCTAACTCAGAGATTGTTTTTATTTTTAAATAGACTGTAGTTTTTTGAAAAGGAACTCTGGTGATGCAGTGCCTCAGGCATTTAGCTGCTAACCAAAAGGTTGGTGGTTCGAGTCCAACAGCTGCTTTGCAGGAGAGACATGAGGCAGTCTGCTTCTGTGAAGATTTATAACCTTGGAAACCCTATGGTGCAGTTCTACTCTGTCCTATAAAGTTGCTGTGAGTTGGAATCAACTTGATGGTGGTGGGTTTTGTAGTTTTTTTTTTAACAGTTTTAGGTTTACAGGAAAATTGAGAAGATAGTATAGGGAGTTCCCACATATTCTGCACCCATTTTCCCCATTAACATCTTAAATCAGAATGGTACATATGTTACATTTAATAAACCCATATTAATATATTATTAATGGAAGTCCATAGTTTATTCAAATTTCCTTAGTTTGTGCCTAATGCCTTTTTCTGTTCCGGGATCCTTTCCAGGGTAGTTGTCATGTCTCCTTAGGCTCCTCTTGACTTCCCTTGTTTTTGAGGACCTTTCTAGTTTTGAGAGTCCTGGTCAAGTATTTTGTAGGATACTTTATTGGAAGGCACTCCTTCTGTTAGAATTTGTCTGAGCTCTGGTAGCATAGTGCCTAAGGCACTTGACTGCTAATCAGAAGGCTGGCAGTTCAAACCCACCAACCACTCCTCTAAAGGAAGGTTGGGCAATCTACTTCTGTAGTGATACTGCCTCGGAAACCCAAGGAGGAGTTGCTATCAGTCGGATCCAACTCGATGGCAGTGAGTTTGGTTTTAGTTTGAACTCATGATTAGTCTAGGGTTATGGTTTTTGGGGAGGAAGACTGTAGAGGTTAAATGTCATTTTCTTCATATTATACCAAGGGTACATACTTTCAACTATTGATTTCTTTTAAAAAGTAGTGTTATTTCTTGTTATGGAAAAATTAGAAAATACAGATTAAGCAAAAAGAAAATAAAAATCACCCACAATGTTACCTACCTCTTCTCCCACAATGTTACCTACCTCTTCTCCCACAATGAAAATCATTATTAACTTTTTGGTCTATAATTTCCACATTATCTCTTTTATATGTTTCTAAAAGATCAAATATATTGAATGTTTAATAAATATTTTACATTAAACATATTGAATAATTTATTATAGGTTATAATGTTTTTAATGTGTCTTTTAATGTAATACATCCTGAAATCTTTTAATGTCATTAAATATTGTTACATAGAATTCAGTGGATATATAGATGGATGAACCATATTCCAGATACCAATGCCCTATTTTTGATTTTTATCGCAAGTGATATTATAACAAGCATACATGTTGCCAAGCAGTCCTCCAGTTAACATTATGATTTACATCATGTGACAGTACCCATCTCCTGAGACCCTAGCTAGTGTTGAGAGTTATCGCTTTTTTATGGCTTAAGTTTTTATCAGCTGTGTCATTGTATTCCTTTAAAATTTCTTTCTTAAGCATTTTAAAATATCGTAGTTTTTCTAGTACTTTTTAATTTTTTTAACCTTTTAAAATTGTCTAATATAACATTATCAAACTGCATGAAACAAGTGTACAGCTTAATGAATTATTTACATGTGAAATTGAGTCACTACCCAGGTCAAGAACTGAAACACTGTTAGCAGCCCCCTATGTTTCTCTTTCCAGTCATAACCTTGAGGCTAACTGCTATCTTAACTGTTAGGCAATCATTTTCTGGTTCTTTATTATCCTGTAGCACCTAATCATGTAAACACTACAGATTAGGGAGTCATACATTGGTTTTGTTTTGTTAAATAGCTTTATTGAGGTGTATTTCAAATACCATTAAATTAACCCGTTAAAATGTACCAAACCCAACCCAACTCACTGTCATCGAGTTGATTCCAACTCATAGTGACATTATAGGACAGAGTAGAACTGCCCCATAGGGTTTCTAAGGCTGTGAATCTTTACAGAAGTAGACTGCCTCATCTTTCACCACAGAGCAGCTGGTGGATTTGACCACTGACCTTTTATTTAGCAGTCAAATGCTCTGACCACTGTGCCACCAGAGCTCCTTTTTAAAATGTACAGTTCAGTGGTTTTTAATATATTCACAGAGTTATGCAATGATCATCACAGTCTTACTCTTAGAACATTTCAACATCTCCAAAAGAAATTAAGTAGCCATTAGCAGTCTTTCCCAATTATTCTTTTCTTCCTTCACCTCCCTAAGGAGCCCTGGTCATACAAGTGGTTAAGCACTTGTCTGCTAACCAAAAGGCCAGCCATTCAAACCCATCAGCTGTTAAATGCTACCAAGGATTATAGCCTTGGAAACCCTATGGGGCAATTCTTCTCTTCCCTGTAGGGTCATTATGAATCAGAGTTGATTCAGTGGCAGTGGGTTTACTTCACCTCTCAGTTTTACCAAAAACAAACCAAACTCACTGCCACTGAGTGTGTTTCTGACTCATAAAGACCCCTCCTCACCCCTCCTTGGGTTTCTAAGTCGGTATCTCTACGGAAGTAGATTGCCCAGTCTTCCTTCTGAGGAGTGGCTGGTTAGCAGTCAAATGCCTTAGGCACTACGCCACCAGAGCTCCCAGCTTTAGGCAACCACTAATCTAATTTTTGTCTCCATGGATTTTCCTATTCTGGACATTTTACACAATTTCCGGTCTTTTGTGATTGGTTTCTTTCATTAGTATAATCTTTTCAAGGTTTATCCATTTTGTAGCATGTATCGGTTCTTTGTTCTTTTTTTAATTGCCGAATAATACTCCATTGTGCAGATATAGGATATATCCTATTTTGTTTAATCCATTCATCAGTTGATGAACACTTATTTGAGGTGTTTTCTACTTTTTGGCTAATAAGAATAGTACTACTATGAATTTTTTGTATAGTTTTTTTTTTTTCAATTGTGATCAATACATAATCAATTATTCTGGAATTCCCATTCTTCTCAATTTGTTATGATACACAATCAAATGCTCTTGCATAGTCAATAAAACACAAGTAAACATCATTCTGGTATTTTTTGCTTTGAGCCAAGATCCATCTGACATCAGCAATGATAACCCACGTTCCACATCCTCTTCTGAATCTGACTTACATTTCTGGAAGTTCTCTGTCAATATATTGCTGCAACTGTTTTTGAAGTATCTTCAAGATTTTACTTGCATGTGATATTA
>NW_006921613.1:10422134-10438821 GCF_000298275.1 Orycteropus afer afer
CTGTGTTAGTTTAGGTAAGTGGTGTGTTTCTAGAAATCTGTCCATTTCTTCCAGATTTTCAAATTTGTTGGAGTATAGTTCTTCATAGCATCCTGATATTATCCTTTTTATTTCAGTTGGTTGTGTTGTGATGTCGCCCATTTTGTTTCTTGTTTGTGTCATTTGTATTCTCTCACCCTTTTCCTTTGTTAAATTTGCCAGTGGTTTGTCAGTTTTATTAATCTTTTCAAAAAACCAACTTCTCCCCTTGTTGATTTTTTCTATTGTCTCTTCTATTTTCTGTTTCATTGATTTCTGCTTGAATGTTTATTATTTCCTTTTTTTCTTGTGACTGTAGGCTTTTCTTGCTGTTCTTTCTCTAATTGTTGGAGATGTTGGTTTAAAGTGTTGATTTTGGCTCTTCTTTTCTGATGTGTGCATTTATTGCTATAAGTTGGCCTCTAATCACTGCTTTTACTGTGTTCCAAAGATTTTGGTGTGTTTTGTTTTCATTCTGATTTGATTCAAGGAATTTTTTAATTTCATTTTTAATTTCTTTTATTGCCCAGTTTTAAGGAGGGTGTTGTTCAGTTTCCATGTGTTTGCTTTTATTCCGTTGAACTTCCTGTTGTTTGATTTCTAATTTGATAGCATTGTGATCTGAGAAGATGCTTTGCAGTATTTCAATGTTTTAAATTTATTGAGCCTTGCTTTGTGGCCTAACATATGGTCTATCCTGGAGAATGTTCCACGTGCACTGAAAAAGAATGTTGTAAAAATTTCCAGGTGTACAGCAGAGCTGATAAGGGACAAGGTTGTAGCCACTCTTGGGCACAGCCAGCTACCCAAAGGGACTGAGTAGTTGAACCGGTGGGCTTGGGACCATAGTCACAGGGGACATCAAGCTCAATTGGCATAACATATTACACAAAACATTGTTCTATCTCCTACTTTGGTGAGTAGTGACTGGGATCTTAAAAGCTTGCAAGGAGCTATCTAGATGCAATGATGGGTCTCTCCTCATCCAGAGCAAAGAAGAAGGAAGAAAACCAAAGATTTATGATAACCATTAGTCCACACAACTGGTACACCATGCGATCCGCAGCCTATACAACTATGAGACCAGAAGAACTCGATGGTGCCCAGCTACCACTGTCAACCACTTGGAGGGGGATCTATGCAGGAGATCCTGGATAGAGTGGGAGAACAATGTGGATCAAAACAAAATCATTTGGGAGAAAAAAAAGGGACCAGGTTTGCTGGTCTGGTAGAGCCTGATGGAACCACTGAGACTATGGCCCCTAGCTGCCCTTCAGGTCTGGAACTGAACCAATATCTGTGGCTTCCAGCCAAACAAAAGACAGGCATATGAAGTGAACATTTACAGTAGGTAGATACACTCCTTGGAGAGAACAATCATGGGACACTAGCAGGGCTGTGTATGCACAGGGACATAGCTCAGGGGGCATGAGTGCATGGAGGGAAGGGCACAGGGAAGAGGTAACTATGGGGAAGAGTAGGAAGGGACCTGTTACATTATGGTAAATTGTAGCCAATGTCATGAGATGAAGTGTATGTGAATTGCCAAATGGAAAGTGAATTTGCTCTGTAAACTTTCACCAAAATCACAATTAAAAAAAAAAAAAAAAAGACTATATTGTACTGTTGTTGGATGAAGTGTCTGTAAATGTCTATAAGGTCAAGTTGATGGATTATATTGTTTAGCTCTTTTGTGTTTTTGTTCAGTTTCTTTCCAGTTCTATCTTTCATTGAAAGTGGTGTATTAAAGTCTTCTACTATGACTGTGGAGTCATCTATTTGCCTTTTCAATTCTGTTAAATTCTGATTTATTATTTTGGGGTTCTTTCATTGGGTCCATAGATATTTATTATGGTTATATCTTCTTGTCCAGTTGATCTGACCTTCCTTGTTTCTTATGGTGGTTTTTGTCTTAAAGTCAATTTGATCAGAAATTAATATGGCCACTCCTGCTCTTTTTTGGTTGCCATTTGCTTGATAAATCTTTTCTCTACTTTTGATTTTTAGTCTGTTTTTGTCTTTGTCTCTAAGGTGTTTCTCTTGTACACAGCATATTGATGGGTTGTGTTTTCTTATCCAGTCTGCAACAACCTGTCTCTTGAGTGGTACATTTAATCCATCGACATTCAGTGTAATTACTGACAAGTATGAACTGGTTGCTGTCCTTTTGTTATGTGTTTTTTCATGATGTTCCTGGTTTCTTTGCTCCATATAATTTTTTGTGCTGAGCTCATTATGTTTATGAATTGTGTTATCATTTCCTTTGTTGCTATTGTTTTGTTGTTGTTATATGCCATCAAGTTGGACCTGACTCAGTGACCCCTCCTTGGGTTTCCGAGCAGTATCACTGCAAAAGTAGAATATTTTTGTTTGTCCTTTTTTTTTATTGTGATGTGAAGTTTTATCATTTTTCTTTGTAATTGTCCTGTGATTTATAACTTTCTCCCTGAGTTTAGAACAGTCCATTCTATCTTGCAACTCTATCTAGACTTCCTCACCATTTAGAAGTTCTGTATCTTCACTATTATTTCCCTCTCTTTTTGGTTTGTGGTTGTCCTCATTTGCCAATTGATGTCTCTTGTTCCCTGTTTACAATCTTGTAAGCTTATATTACTTTGGATACTTCAGTAGCTGTGTTGGTTTCTGGATGATATCATCTTGTGTATTACTGGTCAATTGTTATTTGCTATTATTGGTTCTCTGTTCCAAGGACTCCCTTTAACATCTCTTGTAAGGTTGGTCTGGCTTTAACAAATTCAGCTAACTCACTGTCACCGAGTTGGATCTGACTCATAGTGACCCTTCCTTGGGTTTCTGAGGCTGTATCACTATAGAAGTAGATTGCCCAACCTTCCTTCTAATTAGCAGTCAAATGCCTTAGGCACTGCACCACCAGAGCTCCCAAAAATACCCTTAATTTCTGCTTATCTGAAAATCTAATTTGACCATCATATTTGAAGGCTTTGTCTATTTTTTTAAGAAAATATTTGATTAGTGAGTTCACTATTACTGAATAGTGATAGTTCTTATTATTGAATACTGATAGTTCTTTCATATTCCAGGATACAAGCCCTTTGTCCCATATCTGTGCTATATATTTTATCCCAGTCTCTGGCCTGCCTTTTCATTTTCTTAATCATCTTTTGAATAGCAAAATTTTTTAGGCTTTTATGAATTCCAATTTATTGATTTTCTGTTTTATAGTTTCTGATTTTTATGTCTTACTTAGCATTCCTTTTTGACTAAACCAGAGTCACAAATATTTCCTAGAAAATTATGGTTTTATGTGTATGTCTATGATCCAGTGAATTTGGTATAAAGTAATAACTGTTGTTTTTTTTCCATAATGATGTCCAGTTGATCTAACACCATTTTTCAGAAAAACTTCTTTGCTCATGAATTACCTTAGAATTTTTGTTGATAATTTGTTGACCATCTATGGATCTATTTCTGTATTCCCCATTCTGTTCCATTGATCTAAATGTTCTATATTATCTGTTGTCTAATAATTGAAAATAGGGTTCATGTATTTTATTGGTTTCTAGTTGTTTAAGACACTAAGTTTAAGTAGGGCATTAAGTATTGCCTTATTGTGGGGCCAAATTAGCCCCAGATAAATTTTGCCCTAACCCTGATCTAAATTTCATAATTGGGATGAGAATTCCTGCTTCTTGCCATGATAAAGTAACAAGGACCAGATCTATCTTCTCAGCACCTCCATTCCTTTCCTGCTTTCTTTTCCTGGCCTGAAGGTAACTTCCTTATAAGCATATGCAGATCTGTAGAGCTCTCTCCTTGTGCATCGCTCTCTGGCCCCGTGTTTTCTCCCTCAAATTCTGACCACTTTGGCCTCCCCAAATCTGAACTCTTTGTCTGCAACTCCAGGAGACTGCAAGGCTGTGCTGGCATTTCCCCACCCTGTGCCACATCTGGGGCAGTCACAGGTCTTACCTTGTCTGTTTCCCTTCTCTTAGGATCCCTGTACTAAGCTGCCTATTTGAATGATTGAAAACCATTGTTTCATATATTTTGTTTGGTTGCTAGTTATTTAAGGCAGGAGGAGAAATCTGGTCCTTGTTATTTGGTTGTGGCAATAAGCAGAAATTCTCTTCTCATTTTTGAAATTTATTGAAATTACCATTGGGTTGAAATTAAATGTGGTTTTATTTCTGTTACTATTATTTTTTTTCCCCAGTGGCTTAGTCACCCAGTCTTGTGTTTTAGTAAACTGAAAGAGATATGAGAATTGCTGGTTAGGATGGCTAGTATTTACTCTCTCTTTTTCTCCTTTTAAATTTCCATTTTTTTCTTGGAGTCATAACGGTCATGCATGTACAGCATACAACTTACCAAAAACAAAAATGCAAACCATGTCAAAGATCATGGGGCTGAACTCCTTATAGTGAGGCAACAGGTCTAAGTTTGGAAATGGTCGTCCTATGAATAAAGTTATTTCTGTACATAAGGGATATGGCAAGGATAGCCTTATGTATGGCAAAGCTTAAAATTGTTTTGAAATACTGGTATAATCGTACCAGATCATAAATCATGGTTATCACTCTGCCTAATAGCTTTTAAGGAATAACCATGTATGCTTGGCTATTAACTTTGATCTTAAAAATTACAATTTCTCTATTAGTGTTATGCAGCAAGAGGAACCAAATGAAGAGCTTTCCAAAGAAGAGGTCATTCTGAAGCTGAAAGCAGAAGTACAGCGTTTGCTGGGTAGCAACTCGGTGAAGCGCCATCTGGTTTCCCAGTTGCAGAACGAGCTCAAAGACTGTCATAAAAAAATTGAAGATCTCCAGCAAGTGGATAAGGATGAGAAAAGCATCGAGGTTGAGGTTTGTTGAGTTTGTAGAGTTAAAAGGACTGTTTTTCAAAAGTGTTAAAGTGTTATTATATTTTACATATTTAAATTAAACCTTCAGCTTCCAGAAGGTCATTTGCTTTTAAGAAGTAAATTTTAGAGAAGGAAATGCCACTTAAAAGAATATATTTTCTTGGTTAGTCTTGACACCTAACAAATGAGATGTCAGTAACACCAAATTCCTTTACAACACATACAAGGAAGTGTTCTATGTACCAAGGTGTCTACATTTCCCTAAGATTGGCCTGTACCAACAGTGCTGTAAAATCTGGTTAAAATCTCCACAATGTAGCACTTTGTCTATGAAAGACCTCTGGCCCATGTTCCTATAATAAGAGCCACTCTATATAAGAAAATTGTGTTATACTGGTACAGATGGGAGAGGAGCTGAACCAGGTTGAGATGTCAGGGTAACAATGTCAAAATGTTGAACTCCACCATGAGCAAAATGAGGCAGCTGGAGGGATTTGTGAGGCTATAGAGGTAATCCTAAAGAAAATTGAAACAAAAACACAACTAATAAATTCAAAACCAAATCAAACCAGTAACTGTCAGTACCAACTCATGGCAACCCCATGTGTTACAGAATAAAACTATTCCATAGGGTTTTTTTGGCTGTAATCTTTATAGAAGCAGATAGCCAGGCCTTTCTTCTGTGGCACTGCTGGGTGAGTTTGAGATGCCAACTCTTAGCTTAGCAGCCCACTGTAAACTGCTTGTACCACCCAGTGACTGACTAATATAAATAGATCAAGGTTATTTTCACAAGATCATGTTAACACAGAGATGCTTAGGGTTGTCCTCCTTTAAGCTGCCCTTTTCACCCTTCTGTATCTTACAGTATAGAAAATAATACATATTTTCTATTTCCCAATAGAAAATGATACATAAAAGACCTAATAACTATGAAAAGGAAAGGGAAGGGGAAAAAATGAATTTAGAGAGTATATTCCTTTTCCTCCTGGACTGAAATAACTTCTTCCTTCATACTTTAGAACTGTTTTATCTCCTGATTTTTAACTAGGAGTGTGTTCACTAAAACAATCCTATTAAAGCAAATTTTATAAGATGTTCTATGATGCATATTATGATGAAATTTTAATGGTACCAGAAATAAGTGTTTTTATTGTTAAATCTCTGCCAAGCCTGACTCCTTTTTCTGTGTTTGATAAGTGCAACATTGATTTCAATTTTAATAACCAAATGAGAAAGCCCTACTCATCTACTAGGACCATACTTAACATCTTTAAATCAAGCCATTTTGATTGTTTCATATGTTTTTTTAAAATAGATGAGAATGAAAGATTTCTCCAGTTGTGTGAGGAGATTAGAGTTGATTAAATGAAGCATTAGATTAGAATAGCCAGAGTTTTAAGAGAATAGGAACCCAGTTTTGAGCCTGGTCCCTAACTATCTTGCTACTTCCTTTGGTCTGTGATGAAAATGCTAGTAACATTTGCTACACAGATACACTTGCCTTTGTGTGGCAGTTGATGGTGGGCATGCCTCGTGTTGTTTTAGTAGTCTTCCTCATTGCTTCTGCAGTCTAGTTTATCAGTAGATTGAAGAAAGTTATCCCATATCTGAATATTCTTTTTGTCCAGCTGCTCTTTGCCCAGGTGTTCTCTCAACATTCTATATCTAAGCTAGTTCTTCATCTCTTCCTACTTACCTCTTCTGCTTCAGCTTACTCTATAGGGATTTCTTGAGAATATTAGCTTAATATTTTCTGCGTATTTTCTCATTCTATTTGTTGAATTAATGCATTTATTGATATGCTTGCTAGATGGAGGAAAGAGAGATGAAGTAGTAACTTAATGAGCATACAGTTTTTAAGAAATAAACACCTAAGTTCATAGTCATAGAATTTAGCCCACGAACAGCTTCATACTTTTTTTTGCCTCTTATTTTTCTCATCTTTTTTTGATGGTGCTTTTTTTAAAAAAAATCTGTAAGTCTGAAAACATGGTTGGAAGCATGGGGAAAGATTAAATCGTTGAATTTAAGCATATTTTTAATAGTCTCTATGCATGCAAAAGCTGGACAATAAATAAGGAAGACTGAAGAAGAATTGATGTGTTTGAATTACAATGTTGGTGAAGAATATTGAATATACCGTGGACTGCCAGAAAAATAAATCTGTTTTAGAAGAAGTACAGCCAGAATGTTCCTTAGAAGCAGGGATGGTAAGACTTCATCTCGAATACTTTCGACATGTTATCAGGAGAGACCAGTCCCTGGAGAAGGTCATTGTGCTTAGTAAGTAGAGGGTCAGTGAAAAAAGAAGACCCTTAACAGGATGGATTGACCGTGGCTACAATAATGGACTCAAACATAGAAACAATTGTGAGATGGCACAGGACTGGACAGTGTTTTATTCTGTTCTATCTACGGTTGCTGTGAGTCCAGAGTGACTCAGTGGCACCTAACAATAACAACAAATATATATACCAACAAATAAATATACCTCTCCTATCCCAGGGAATGAAGGCCCTAGGTTGCACACATGGTTAAGTGTTCAACTACTAGCTGAAAGGTTGGCTGTTTGAACCCAGAGACTCAGAAGACAGGCATGGTGATCTGCTTCCACAAGACACAGTCTTGAAAACACTATGGAGCAGTTCTGCTCTACACACATGAATCCAAACTGACATGATGGAAACTAACAACGATACCCCAGTGAATAAATTAAATATTTTTTAAGCATTACAGAAGAGAGCTCAGAGCCCAGGTATGTACATAAATGAACAACAAGTCAATAGAATAGGTATATTTAAAAATCTTTATGATCCTTAATGAATAAAGAACTCATAAAATTAGAAAAGGAAAACACTTAGATGGCAAGAGGAAAATATCCAAAGTTATATAAAGAGACAAACCAGAGAAGATGATATAACAAATGAAGATTTGTGACAAATCTCACTCTGATAACAATCAAAGATAGGCAAATGAAAGTAATTGTTAAATTTCACCATCAAATATAATAATTCTTTAAAGATAGCCACTGTTACTGGATATAAAGAGAAATGGACAGACTTATACACTACTTAACAGTATTAATTTGTACAACAGTTTGCATTGGGCAAATCTGTTGCAAAAGATCTCTTTCAAGTGCTGAAGAGCAAAGATACCTGGTTGAAGACTAAGATGCGCCTAACCCAAACCATGGTATTTTCAGTTGCCTCATATGCATGTGAGAGTTGGACAATGAATAAGGAAGACCGAAGAAGAGTTGATGCTTTTGAGTTGTGGTGTTGGTGAAGAATGCTGAAAGTACTGTGGACTGCTAAAAGAACTAACAGATCTGTCCTGGAAGAAGTACAGCTAGAATGCTCGTTGGAAGCAAAAATGGCCAGACTTTGTCTCACATACTTTAGTCATGTTGTTAGAAGGGACCATTCTCTGGAGAATGACATCATGCTTGGTAAAGTGGAGGGTCAACAGAAAACAGGAAGGCCCTCAACAAGATGGATTGACACAGTGGCTGCAGCGATGGGCTCAGGTATAATAGGCATAATGAAGCTGGCACAGGACTGGGCAGTGTTTCATTGTGTTGTACATAAGGTTGCTATGAGTCGGAGACGATTCGATGGCACATAACACCACCACCAACAACAATATCAGTATTAAAAATTCTGTCTATTGAATAAAATAAATATCCATGAGTCCATACTGATATACATAAATACGGAAATAGAACAAATGCTAAACTTAGGAGAAATGGAATATTTGCATGGCCTCAAAGAATCTCTTCATAAGAAAATTTGTTAATTGCTAATGAATGAATGAATTCTAACTTTGTAATGGAGAAACCTGGCTGACACTACCTTTCCCAACTGGTTACAGTTAAACATCATCAGTAGTGAGGGAGCAATATCCTGTGCCTCCAGGTACAGTGCTCTAGAAAGAACGCAACATGACTTCTGTGGCATTTATGCCAAAAATGCATACCCTGAATTTTGTAATGAAGTAACATTAGAAAACTCAAGTTGAAGGACATCCTACAAAATAACTGGCTAGTACTCTTCAAACATATGGTAAGTTTGAAAGACAAAAAAAGAACAAACCTAAAACCCAGGAACTGCCTAGATAGTAGGAGATGAGGGAGACATGACAACTAAATGCAGTATGGCATCATGGATTGGATCCTGAGCCAGACAAAGGATATTAGAGGAAAATCAGAGATATTTGTAAAAGGTTTATAGGTTAATTAAATAGTATTGTGTCAGTGTAATTTCCTGGTTTTGATTATTGTATTGTGGCTGTATTTGGAGAAGATGGGTGAAAGATATATGGAAATGATTTGTACTATTTTTGTAAATGTGAATCTATTTCATAATGAATACTTCAAAAAACTTTCAAAATCCTGAGTAAGTTTTAACTTCTTTTTAATATTCAGACTAAAACAGGTGGCTCAGAAAAGCCAACTAATCAATTATGGCCCAGCTCTTCTACTTCTGACATGATGGTCAGAGATGACATTCTGCGACTTAAAAATGAAATTCAGGTTTTACAACAAGAAAACCAGGTGATGATTTTTTTTCCCCATATTTTATGAGAACTTTTGTGGCTCTGAGACATATAAAGTATATAATAGACTTTTGAAGACAAAGGGGCAATGGGAGTTAGTAACGAGTTATTTGTAGGTAATGATGGGTGCCAGTTATTTCCCTTTACTGGAAGTCATTGGGCAATAGTTTTATCAGAAGGTAAGTTAGTGTGATTCTAATTTCCTGATTACGTAGAAGCATGACTGATAGAGGGGTTCTTCCCTCCTTAGCCATACTTTGATCCAAAGGTAAAGCCTTCCTTATTTAGATTATTATGGAGACATTAAATTCCAAGACCTAAAGGCTTTAGTTAGCCAATGCTTCCATGCTTAAATGTTTTCATTCCATGTATTTCAAAATAAATACACAATTTTAACTGTTACTGTCAGAAAGCTAATTGTCAGAGAAAGGCATGAGAGAAGTTTTTTCTTTTGTAGAATTATGATAATGATATGCCAACTAATGTTATATGGCAGAGAATGTAAAAAAAATTACATTAATCAATGAAAATGATGTTTATTTCCTCTAAATACTTTATTCTTTTGTACCTAGGAGCTTAAAGAAACTGAAGGAAAACTGAGAAATATAAATCAAGACTTATGTAATCAAATGAGACAAATGATGCAAGATTTTGACCGTGATAAACAAGAAGCTATGGAGAGGTAAGATTTCTATAGAGACCTAATCCCTGCCTCCCTGCTTCCGTTCCCTCTCCTCACTCAATGGGAAGATTCAAGAGAAATGATATAGTAAACTCTCCCTACTGAGACCTTGGATTGGAGAACATGAATCTTTGGCTTAAATTAGAATTTGGAACACATTTTCCATAGAAACAGTGTTGTGTAGTAGATTGGGTTCTATAGTATCACTAAAAGTATAGTTCACAGAAATAGTGTAGCTTGGTTTTTCTTTTCTTTTTTTTTTTTTTTTTAAGGCTGGTCTGGGAATTGAACTATTGTTTAAAAGAAGATATCTGTGGGTAGGACAATGTCTTCCAAGTACCAAATCATAAACTTGGATACAGACCTTTGGAACATAACTTACTTGTGAGTAGGATACTGTTAATATTTAGCATGGAGGACTTGGAATTTTGGAACCACATCCTTGATTATTTCAACTAATTTTTTATAAACAGAAGTTCTCAACACAGACCATTATTTCTGTTTGAAGAACTGGGGCATGCTCCATCCAGGTTTCCAGTTATTCTCTAGAAAGATTTGAAGGAAATTTTTGAAAATTATCATAAGACTTAAAAATACCCACTGCCATCAAGTCGATTTTAACTCACAGTGACCTTAAGTTGTAAATTTTCATGGAAGCAAACTGCCACGTCTTTCTTATGTGGAACAGCTAGTGGGTTCAAACTCCTGACCTTTTGGTCTAACCACCAGACCACCAGAGCTCCTCATGAAACTATCTGTTGTAAATTAATTATTAGCCTTTGGTTGGGAAAAAACAATCTGATTTTAATTATTTTGTATGAGAGGGGTAGGAAGGAAGAAAGGGAAGGAGGGAGGGAGGGAAAAAGGAAGGAAGGAAAACCTATTCATCTTGGCATTTCTGTTAATGATGGGCATTGCCTCAATTCTGCTTTCTGTTTTTAGGTGTGAGAGGACTTACCAGCAGCACCATGAAGCCATGAAAACCCAGATACGGGAGAGCCTGTTAGCAAAGCATGCTTTGGAGAAGCAGCAGCTCTTTGAGGTTTACGAGGGAACTCGCTTGCAACTTAGGTGAGTAAAAAGAGATCAGCTGCCTTCCCTTTAAATATAGGGACTACATTTTCCTGTTGTCACATAGAGGAAAACTGTTCATTATGTAGCCCTTGTATTTTTTGGGGGTTATTGAGTTTCTGGTTTTGTCTATCAGGTCTGACTTAGATAAGATGAATAAGGAGATGGCTGCTGTGCAGGAATGCTACCTGGCAGTGTGCAGAGAGAAGGATAATCTTGAATTGAACCTCAGGAAGACCATTGAGAAGGAGCAGCAATCACAGGAGGAGAAGGTACAGTAGACATTTTCTCAGGCCTCCTTAGTAGCTTGTGTGATTTAAACTAATAGTCTTGCTCTCTTGTGAAATGGGGAAGGTGTATGTAGAAGTCTGTTTACTTTTGACTGTATCATACATTAAGAGCTCATAAAATATAGTAAGTATTAAAATGATTATTAAAACCTTAATAGAAAAGACTGTATGTATGTATGTCTGTATTTATGTGTATGTATGCATAGTTGATTTCTGACTCCTGGCAACCCCCTGTGTTCAGAACTGTGCTCCGTGGGTTTGCAGTGGCTGATTTCTTTTCAGAAGTAGGTGACCAGGCCTTTCTTCTGACATGCCTCTGGGTCACCTTGAGCCTCCAACTTTTCAGTTAGCAGCTGAGCACATTGACTGTTTGTACCACTCAGGTGCCTTTTCTCTCTGTGTTTCTATTTATATGTGCATGTGAAAATGATTCTCATAGATTTAGTCAAAGAAAGAGAAGAGTTCTAAAAATAAGCAAGAGATGGACCACTGTCACTTCATGTTTGACATCCATTATCATTTTTCATTTTTTATAGATTCGCCCAAAGACCCTATGCAGTCCTGAGATGTTTTCCTCTGACGCCTTTTTCTCTTAGCATCTAGCTCTGTCATTTAATTTTGTTGGGAAGACATGCAGGAGTTTGAACTTGGGTCTTTCGTGATAGGAAAGGTACTGATGTATGGAGGACCTGGGAAGAAGGTCAGAGTATTAGCGTGACCTCTTTCAGAACAGCTGTCACTTTTCAGGGAAGCTGGAGGGGCCACAGTGTACTCTCTGACCTGCTGCTGGCAAGTGTCCAGCAGTAAAGTCTCATTGAGTAAACAGTTACCCCTCTTCTTTCTCTTCCCTGTCCTTTCCAGGCACAGGTCTAACTCTCCCTCACACTTTGGACCAATCTGCAAACCATAGTTTGAAAGACACTTGTCTCAAGATTAGAAAATATTCTTAAAGGCTTGTTTAAATATTCTACATAGAGGTCTCTGAATAAGTTATATTAAAGCAAAATATTGCTACCACTGACTTAAAAAGAATAAGAGCAGGTAAGGAATTTCATTCATTTAATATTTTGATTATTTTTGAATGGACTAATAGAGTGAAAAAACATGCCATGTGTATGTATCATCTAGTGGAAAAAGAAGTTCTAAAAAGTTGTTTTAGTTAGTGCTGGCAATAGAAAAGCTAGAAGGAATCTTAAATTACCTCAAATGGTAATGTTAAACAGAAATGTTTAAGAAAATTAAAATAGGGAGATCTCTTTTCTTTCTTCTTTTAAATATATATATATATTTACACATTGGTAAGAATATAAGAGCAATTCTCTCCAAGAGGTCATTCTTTTCCAGGAGTATATTTTTTGATGGTTATTGTAGTTAGGTGCTTTCGGGTCAATTCTGAATTGCAGTGACCCTCTGAACAACAGAATGGAACCTTGCCCGGTCCTGCGCCATCCTCACCTTCATTGCTGTTTGTGCCCATCGTTGCAGCCACCGTGTCAACCCATCTCATTGAGCATCTTCCTCTTTTGCACTGACCCTCTGCTTTACCAAGCATGATGTCCTTCATGGTACTAGTCCTCTGATAACATGTCCAGAGTACCTGAGATAAAGTCTTGCCACCCTTGCTTCTAAGGAGCATTCTGGCTGTACTTCTTCCAAGACAGACTTGCTTGTTGCTTGTTCTTCTGTACTTCCATAGTATATTCAGTATTCTACACCGATTCCATAATTCAGAGGCATCAGCTCTTCTTCAGTTCCTTTCACATGCATATGAGATAACTGAAAATATTATAGCTTGGGTCACATGCACCTTAGTCCTTAAGGTGACGTCTTTGCTTTTTAACACTTTAAAGAGGTCTTTTGCAGCAAATTTGCCTAATGTGATATGTCGTTTGATTTCTTGCCTGCTGCTTCCATTGGCGTTAATTGTGGATCCAGTCAAAGTGAAATTCTTGACTACTTCAATCTTTTCCTCATTTAGCATGATATTGTTGCTTATTTGTCCAGTTGTGAGGATTTTTTTTTCTTTATGTTGAGGTGTAATCTATACTGATGGCTGTAGTCTTTGATCTTCATCTAGTGCTTCAAGTCTTCTTCACTTTCAGCAAGTAAGATTGTGTCATCTGCATATCGCAGGTTGTTAACGAATCTTCCTCCAGTCCTGATGCTAGTTCTTCTTCATAATCTAGCGTTTTGGATTATTTGCTCAACATACAGACTGAGTAAGTATAATGAAAGGATACTACCCTAACATACACCTTTCCTGATTTTAAATCATGCAATATTCCCTTGTTTTGTTCAAACAACTGCCTCTTGGTCTCTGTACAGGTTCTACATGAGCACAATTAAGTGTTCTGGAATTCCTGTTATTCCTATTATTCTTTATTTGTTATGATCCTTATACTTGAATGCTTTTTGTGGCCAGTAAAGCACAGGTAAAATCTTACTGGTATGCTCTGCCTCTAGCCAAGATGCATCTGACATCAGCAGTGATGTCTCTTGTTCCATATCCTTTCCTGAATCCAGCTTGAATTTCTGGCAATTCCTGTCAGTGTACTTCTGTAACCATTTTTGAATGGTCTTCAGCAAAAACTCTACTTACATGTGATATTAATGATATTGTTTGATAATTTCCACATTCTTTCGGATTATTCTTCTTTGGAATGGGCACAAATACGGATTTCTTCTAGTCTGTGGGCCGGGTAGCTATCTTCCAAAACTCTTGGTGTAGACGAGTGAGCACGTCCAGCATTACATCCATCTATTGAAACATCTCAATTGGTATTTCGTCAGTTCCTAGAGCCTTGTTTTTCACCAGTGCCTTCAGTGCAGCTTGGACTTCTTCCTTCCACAGCTAGTAGTTCTTGATTATATGCTACCTCCTGAAAGGGTGAACATTGTCCAGTTCCTTTTGGTACAATGACTATAATCCTTCCATCTTCTTTTGGTACTTCCTGCATTGTTCAAACTTTTTTTTACCTATAGATTGCATCAGTATTGGAACTCAAGGCTTGAATTTTTTCTTCATTTCTTGTCATTTGAGAAATGCTGAGTGTTCTTTGCTTTTGTTTTTCTAACTCCAGGTCTTTATAATACTTTACTTTGTCTTTCAAGCCACCTTTGAAATCTTCTGTTCAGCTTTTGCTTCTTTATTTATTCTTTCACTTGAGCTACTCTAAGTTCAAGAGCAAGTTTCAGAGTCTCTTCTAACTTCCATTTTGGCCTTTTTTTTTTTTTCTTTTCTGTCTTTTTAGTGACATTTTGCTTTCTTCATGTATGATGTCCTTGATGTTATACCACAACTCATCTAGTCTCCAGTCATTCGTTTTCAATGTGTCAAGTCTATTCTTGAGATGATCTCTAAATTTGGGTGGGGATATACTCAGGATTGTACTTTGGCTGTCATGAACTTGATCTAATTTTCTTCAGTTTCAACCTGAACTTGCATATGAGCAGTTGATAGTCTGTTCTATAGTTGGCCCCTGGTCTTGTTCTTACTGATGATATTGAGCTTCTCCATCATCTCTTTCCATAGATTTCGTCAGTTTGATTTCTGTGTATTCCATCTGGATAAGTCCACATGTATGGTCACCATTTATATGTTGTTGAAAAAGGTATTTGCAATGAATAAGCCATTGGTCTTACAGAATTTTATTATGTAATCTCCAGCATCATTTCTGTCACCAAGGCCATATTTTCCAACTACTGGTCTTTCTTCTTCGTTCCCACCTTTCACGTTCCAACCACCAGTAATTATCTATGTATTTTGATTGCATGTTTGATCAATTGTAAATTGCAGATGTTGCTAAAAGTCTTAAATTTCTTCATCTTTGGCATTAGTGGTTGATGTGTAAAATTTGAGTAATATTCATATTAACTGGTTTTCCATGTAGGCATATGGATATTAACCATTCTCTGACACTACAGTATTTCAGAATAGATCTTGAAATGTTCTTTTAGACAATGAATGTGATGCCATTCCTCTTCAATTTGTCATTCCCAGCATAGCAGATCATATGGTTGATTGTCCATTTCAAAATGGCCAATACCCATCCATTTCAGCTCACTAATGCCTACAAATATGGATCTTCAAATGTTCCTTTTCATTTTTGACAACATCTAATTTTCTTAGATTCATACTTCATACACTCCACGTTCTTATTACTAAAGGATGTTTACAGCTCTTTCTTCTCATTTTGAGTCGTGATACATCAGCAAATGAAGATCCCAAAGATTGGCTCCATCTACATCGTTAAAGTCACATCTACTTTGTGGAGGCAACTCTTCTCTAGTGGTATTTTGAGAGTACCTTCCAACCTGAGGGCCTCATCTTCTGGCTCTATATCAGTGTTCCACTGCTATCCATAAGGTTTTCACTGGCAAATTTTTTCAAAAGTAGATCACTGTGTCATTTTTCCCAGTCTGTCTTAGTCTGGAACCTCTGCTGAAACCTGTCCACCGTAGGTGACTCTGCTGGTATTTGAAATACTGGTGACATAGCCTCCAGCATCACAGCAACACATAAGCCACGACTGTATGACAAACTGACCAATGAGTTGGTGGATACTTTTTTGGTACTTAAAAAAATATTAATTTGATTATAGTTAAATTATTTGGCTGCCAACCAAAAGGTTGGTGGTTCAAACTCACCAGCCACTCTGCGGGGGAAAGATGTGGCAGTCTGCTTTTGTAAAGATTTACAGTCTTAGAAACTCTATGAAGCAGTTCTACTCTGTTCTAAAGGGTCACTATGAGTTAGCTCTGTGGAAGAAAAGGCCTGGCTACCTGCTTCTGTAAAGATTACAGCTAAGAAAACCCTATGGAGCAGTTCTAGTCTGTCACAAATTGTGTTGCCGTGAATTGGAAGCTGACTTGATGGCAGCTAAGAACAAACAACAACATGAGAAACTGCAAAACCATTTTCCAGAGTGACTGTATCAGTTCGAATTCATACCAGCAGTGGATGAAAGTTTCATTTTATCCATGCCCTCTCCAGAACTTGATATTGTCAGTATTTTTTCATTTTAGACATTCTAATGTTGTTGTTGTTAAGTGCCATTGAGTTGGACCCGACTCATAGTGACCCCCACCTCCTTGGGTTTCTGAGGTGGTATCACTAAGGAAGTGGATTGCCCAACCTTCCTTCCAAGAAGTGGCTGGTGGGTTTGAACTGCCAGGCTTCTGGTTAGCAGTCAGATGCCTTAGGCACTATGCTACCAGAGATGTAAA
>NW_006921613.1:10439445-10440092 GCF_000298275.1 Orycteropus afer afer
GGATTTGAACCACCAGCCTTCTGGTTAGCAGTCAAGTGCCTTAGGCACTATGCTACCAGAGCTCCCACTTGTCTGATAGTATAGTTTTTTTTGCCTCATTGGGTGAGTATATTTGCAATGACAGAACATAATGCAAGAAATTCTAGTTTTGAGACCAACTGGGTTCCTAGAAGAATAAGGGAAGGCCATATGAATAGTTCAAATTATTAAATTTCAAATTGATAGTTGACAGCTCTGATTGGATAACACTTTAGTTTTAATAATTTCTCCTTTTCAAAAAAAATGATTAAAAAAAAGCGTCTTGATTTTAGAGTGGTTTAGACATAGAGAGGTACGTGGGAAGTACAGACAACAAAGATGAACCCTTTTGCGCATATAGCATGGCATGATCAGTGAAGGCAAACACAGGTATATGGGTGGATAGAAGGGTAGACAGGCTAAAATATTAGGTATGTACATGAAGTGGAGAGTGCACCCAAGAACATGTATAGGGTTGGCTGACAGTGGCCCAATAACTCTATGTGTATGATCTGAATTCCCAGGTGTATACTGAGGCTGACAAGGGGCAAGGTTGTAGTCACTGCTTGGCCACAGCTAGCTACCCAGAGGGACCAAGTAGTTAAACCTGTGGGCTCGGGACCATAGTC
>NW_006921613.1:10440477-10445881 GCF_000298275.1 Orycteropus afer afer
GGCCCCTAGCTGCCCGTCAGGTCTGAAACTGAACGCACACCTGTGGCTTCCAGCCAAACAATAGACAGGCATATCAGTTGAGCATTTACCTGAGGTAGATACACTCCTTGGAGAGAACAAGCGTGAGAGAAAGAAGGGCTGCTCAGGCACAGGGAGACAGCTCAGGGGGCAGGAGTGCATGGATGGATGGACATAGGGAAGAGGTAACTATCGGGAGGAAGTGGGAGGGGAGATGTTGCATTGTGCTAAACTGTGGTCAATGTCAGGAGACAAAGTGTATGTGATCTGCTGTATGGAAAGTGTATTTGCTCTGTAAATCTTCACCCAAATCACAATGAAAAAAAAAAATTGATAAAAAAAAAGCATCTTGATTTTAGAGTGGTTTAAAGTGCAGCTATAATTCTTGGCTTATCTCAAAATAAGAATTTTAAAAATACAGATCTTTTCTGGGGTATGGTACCTGATTACTCCCATAACAGGTGGGTCTAAACTATTCAAGGAACAAAAATATCAATTTCCTATATTTAAAAAGGTCTTCTGGGAGTGCATTTATTATATTAGGTTTTTTTTGTTTTTTTTTTTTTTTTTAATATAGCCATTCTAAACATTTTTTATCCAAATATTTGAGATATAAGCAGCTCTTTACCAGACAATGTAGTCAATGGATTGAGTTAACATGTAGGAAGATCATTTGTCTCTATTGCTGCTGTCTATTGCATGCATGTAATCATTATTTTATAAGACTAATTGGAGACTATTAAACAATGATATTTACTTGAATTTTATTTAAAGAAACAGCTATTGGAAGAGAGAGATCAATATGTAAGCAAACTGCAGGTGAAACTTGAAGAAAAGTACTATAATACACTTATGATGGAAAAGGACAAGTGGCAGAAAGAGCAAGAAACTGATATTAAACAGCAGGTTGAAAATGAAATGATGTTAGCCAAGACACACTGGGAGAAGGAACAGAAAGAGGTGTGGGTTAAAATTTCTTTCTGGTTATCATGTTAAAAAGATGTAGTATTAACTCTGTTCCTGGCATTTTAATTGCCAAGTTCATGCAAAATCACCCCTTTTATGTTTCAGAATTGAGTTATTAGTAGGTTACCACCAGTTTTATTTTTTTAAATTCCCCATCTTGATTTTTAACCCAATTCAGGAGTCAGCAGGTCTTTTGACACTCCTTTGAGGCCTCTAAAGGAAATCATTATCTCATTTCATATTGTGAAATTATTCTGAAAACTCCAGACCAATATCAGCAATTAGCATAAATAATCCATACAGAGGATTACAGGAAAGAAGTCATGATGGGGCAGGCTCAGAAGCATGAAACTTACTCCCTCGATTGCCTAAGTAGAAAAGAGGTCAGAACGTGCTAGTTGTTTCCTAGAAAGTTAGCAACCAACTTAAGATCACCAAGACTTACTGGGAAATGAAATAAATTCTCCATCTTACTTAAACTAGAATTTCCTGTCCACAATAATGCTATTAATTGAAGCCAGTGCTATCTTAAGATAAAAGGTGGACCACGGTCTCATATTTAGGCCTCCCTGTTCCTCATCTTCCATCCCTTCCCCTAAATGGCATCTCCATTAATCTTGTGCTACTACCTAAAATTAGTTGTAGTCATTTTAAAATATAAAGCATGTAATCTGGATGGTTCAAAACTAACTCCCTATTTATGCTGTACTGCAAGTTGTTTTCTTTTTCAGTTAGGTTAGCTAGCCAATTAATTTCCAAAGGAATGAGATTGAAAACTAATGCTTTCATGAGAATGTCAGGAAACCATGAGCCATTTCAAGTAAACCAATCTAGTCAAGGCCTCCTGGGACCCAGGGAAGCAGTTAGTGAACTCTGAGTGCCCAAGAGATAGAGAACAGAAAAGGAAAAAGTAAATTTTGGTACTTCTCACTTTTGCATAAGACTGATTCATGTGGATCTATTCCAGTGCACCATGGACAGTGAAAGGGAATCATAATGTCATAATGCTCCCCTCTTGAATGCACAGTCTACTTGAGTAGAATTTAACATCATAGGAAACAAGATTGTAGTGTATTCAAGTGGATACACCTATTCTTTTAGATTGTCTATTCAATTTTAGATTCATTAATTAGAGGTCCTTAGTGCCTGCTTTGTACAAACCATGGTGCTTATGATAAAACACACATTACTAATAGCAAAAAAAAAAAAAAAAAAAATCAATCATGCCATCTTTGTAGTGGCAATGTTAAAGCTTCTACAAGGTTTCATCTTGAAAGCAAGATAGCCTGGCCTTACACAACACACTTAATTCTTTCATGTGATTTGCGTCACATGAGATAAGGCCAAAGAGTAACTCAGATTTTACTTGAAGATATATTTTCATTGACTAAATTTCTAAACCTCATAGAACTACTATAACAATGTCTAGATGGTTTTCTAGCTCTGCTGTGGTTGCTTTATTGGCTAGCTATGCTAGTTTTGACTTATTTGAATATTTTTCTTCTCAAACAATTTTTCTTTTGAAATCAGATCAAACAAGAACTCACTCAACGTCTTGAAAAGGAGTGGCAGTCTAAGCTGGAGCAAACACTAAAGGAAATGAAAAAGAAGACCTCCGATTATGGTAGCCAAACTGACCGAGTAACCACCATTGATGTTCTTTCCAAGAAAGAGATGGCAATGGTGGTAGAAGAGCAGAAGCAAAAAATCCAGCAACAGTTAGAGCAAGAGAAGGAAAAAGCTCTCAAGGAGGGCTTGAAGAAACTTGAAATTGAGTTAGAACTCAAGTATTGTGACAATATTGCCAAACAGGTAATAGATTTATTTTACTAAAGTTATAACTGCCTATCTAGTAATGAAAACATTCAAAATGCTGTCTTTTAACTTGTTCATAACTTTTCTACTTTTAAATTTTTGTGTGTTTCTAGGATAGAAAACTTGTTATATTGTTACATATTTCTTCTTTTTATTTGCCACAAAGCTGTCCCTTCTCAGTTTTTCTGTATATTCTTTCATTTTACAAAAGGTTTGATCCTCTGAGGTCAAACAGTCAAAGCATTAAGATGCTTGAGGTTAAAGATGGTGATTTTACATCTGAATGAAGCTCAATTTAATTATGAATTTTCCATATCTAATTTTATAGAAAATATTCCACTAAGTAGCTATAGGTATGCAAACTTAAAGCAATAAGCTATTTAACAGTATTTATGTTGAGACTTCACATAGAGTTGAATCCACAGACATACTCCTTTGTCTATAATTCCCCTCAGCTGCCAAAAAGTGGTGCCATTGCCTTTCCTTTGAAGCATTCACAGAGCTAGCTCTCTTAACCAGGATAAGTTACTTAATTTCCAAGAAATGTCAAACTTAGAAAAGTATACCTCTATGTTAGCAAAATAAAAATGAGTTTTTATCTCTTATATTTTTGACAGCACATAACAACAACATTATCTATTACAGCAGTGCTCATGGTTATTTTTTGGGGGGGGTTGTCTCAAGACTCCTTTACACTTTTGAAAATTGGAGACACCAAAGATCTTTTTGTTTGTGTGGGTTAAATCTTTTAATATTTACTGTGTTGGAAAATAAAGCAGAGACATTTTTCAAATACAAGAATAGCCAAGCACACATTCCATTAACTGTCAGAGCCATGATACCATTCATTGCATTTTATGTGGCCTCTGGAGAACTGTACCGTTCACTCCTGAGAGCATAAGAATGAAAATGACAGATAATACCTTATTATTATTTTGTACATAGTTTTGACCTCACAGACCACTTGACCAGATCTGGGGATCTTCAGAGGTTCTTAGACCTTAATGTCTGTTATTTTGAATCTACTAACTATTATAAACTCTTAGTAGAGTGCCTGAAATAAGAGATTTTAACAGTCTTCTCAACTTTTCATAAAAGCTTGAAATTCTGCTCATTTGTTAAATTGCTCTTCATGATTTTATAGGGCATCCTTAAAGTCTGGAAACATAGGGAAATGTCTGTATCAAGAACATCTTGAACCAATTTAAAAAAGTAGCTTTCTGCAATGTTTACTGAAAGGTTTGAACAGAGTTAAGAAAATGTCTCATGGACAGAGAGATAATATTTAAGGATGCTACTTTGATATTTATGAACTTAAAGGTCTTATGAAAGAAAACAAATAGCATAACATCATAGAAAGGATATATTCTTAATAACTTTTTGAGGAATATAAATTTCTATAGGAGCTTTATCTTTGCTCCTTACTTTTAACTCCTTGTAATCTACAATTGTATTTAGTTCTTTAGTCAGAAACATAGCTCTATTTATATCATTCTCCTCTTGTGTAAGTATGTGGATAAATGTGTGTGTATCATTATGTAATAAATGATCTTGTGATAACTGGTGATTTGTTTATAAACAGATCACCCTCATAATTCATCATGCCTTTCATTTATGCTTGAATTGATAGATCACCTTATTGTTTAGTTACAAACTCATTCTTGATGGCAGAAAAATTTGCCATGTGTAAGGCTCCAATCTCTATTGGAGTGTATGTGTTTGTGTATGTAATACAGTGTATAGTTGCTCATTGAAAATGAGATCTTCTTGAAATTTCACAGCCTGCTTTACCTCATTCTCTTGCTGTATCCTCCAGGTAGAAATAGCTGTGCAAAATGCTCGCCATCGATGGCTGGAGGAACTGCCTGAGCTTGCAGAGTATAAAGCACATGTCAGAGCAGAGCAGAAGAAATGGGAAGAACAGCAAGAGATTTCTGTGGCCAAACGGGTAGGTAACTTCAGGAGCTCACCTCTCCTGACTCCTCTGTTTTTTCTAGAAATTTGTACCACCTCATAGAGTTGTTGAAAGATACAAGATAATGCAAGTTAAGCATTAGCTCAGGGCCTGGCAAATTCTGTCTGTTATCGCCATCATCAAGTTGTTCAGGGTTTCTTAAAGTCTGGAAACATAGGTAATATACATAATGGTATCAAGAAAATCGTCAACCAATTAAAAAATACTAGCTTTCTGAAATGTTTACTAAAAGGTTTGAACAGAATTAAGAAAATGTTCCATAGAAAGATATATTTAAGGGTGCTGCTTTGATATTTATGAAATTATAGGTCTTGTAAAGAAAATAAGTAGCATGATGTAGTGGAAAGGTAATGTTCAAACTTTTTAAAGAATACAAATTACTATAAGAGAGATAAGTTGTTCAAGGAGAAGTAATGTATTTTAGTGTCTTATACATATATAGGATATAAGATCAACATCCAAAAATCAGTTGGATTCCTCTACACCAGCAAAGAGATTGCTGAAAAAGAAATAAGGAAATCAATACCATTCACTATAGCTACCAAAAAAATAAAATACTTGGGAATAAATCTTACCAGGGACACAAAAGACCTGTACAAAGAAAACTATAAAAAACTACTTCAAGAAACC
>NW_006921613.1:10448116-10460122 GCF_000298275.1 Orycteropus afer afer
AGGAAATTGGAGGGGAGCTGTTGCATTGTGGTAAACTGTGGTCAATGACATGAGACAAAGTATATGTGAACTGCTGTATCGAGAGTGAATTTGCTCTGTAAATCTTCACCCAAATCTAAATAAAATAAAATTAAAAAAAAAAAAAACAACTCTCAAAATCAAGAAATTCTCTTAACTTCTAAAGTAAATTCCTTTCTCTCTTGCCTAGCCATAGGAGAAATTGAGAATAAGGTTTTATCTGTATATTATTAGTTACACAGCATCCTTGAACATACTTAGAGATTGTTTTCTATGCTGTGTCAGTAGTTTTATAACATATATGATGTATTCTCTGTGGTAAACAGCAAACTCTCCTTCCCAGGGATATTGTCATGGTCCCTGACTCAAACTCACTACTGTCAAGTTGTTTCGACTCATAGTGACCCCCTTTGGGTTTCCGAGGCAGTATCTTTACAAAAGTAGATTGCCCAACCTTCCTTCTGAGGTGTGGCTGGTGAGTTTGAAGTGCCACCTGACTGGAAAATCAAATATGACAGTGTGCCTTCCCCCAACTTAATTTATAGGTCTAAACCAATTCCAACATAGTTTTGGTGTTTTGACACAATACCAAAATTGTAAAACAATAAGTCAGAGAGGATCGAATCACAAAATAGAAACATTTTTCATTCAATACAGTACAGACTTCAGAGACAGGCCTACCTTTGAGTAAAAGCTTAATAAATAACAAATTGTTTCAAAACATGAGGAATTATTCCATAATAGTTTTATAATACATAGTGCTTTGGAAATCCTCTCATTTAATTCTAATAAAAAAATTTAATAGATTGCAGCACACATACTACATCCTGATGGCACAAGCATTTCGGAAAATAATGTGGTTCATCACTAAAGTTAGCATGATTCTTACTGTGTATTCGTTGTTGTTGTTAGGTGGTGTCAAGTCAGCTCTGATTCATAGCGACCCTGTGTACTACAAATGAAACACTGCCTGGTCCTGCACCAGCCTCACAATCCCTGCTATACCTAAGTCCATTGTTGTAGCCACTATGTCAGTCCATCTCGTTGAGAGCCTTCCCCTTTTTCGTTGATCTTCCACTTTACCGAGCATGATACCCTTCTCCAGGGAATGGTCACTTCTAACAACATGATCAAAGTAGGTCAGATGAAGTCTGGTCATTCTCATTTCCAAGGAGCATTCTGGCTGCACTTCTTCCAGAACAGATTCATAATATTACTCCACAGAATTATTTATGGAAATAACTCAGCACAAATAAAAATCTATTATATTTTTCTTCTTAAATTATATGGATGTTCATTACATTATTCTCTGCATTTCTTTGTATTTTGAAATATTTCCATAAGTAATTTGAAAGAGAGTGAAGAAAAAATGACAGTATGAATGTTGCTTGGAGTTCCGAAGTGATAAAGTTGGGTAAACCAAACCAAACTCACTGCCATCAAGTCAATTTTAACTCATAACAACCCCTTCTTGGGTTTCTGAGGCAGTATCTCTACGGAAGTAGATTGCTCAGTCTTCCTTCCAAGGAGTGGCTGGTGGGTTTGAACTGCCAGCCTTCGGGTTAGCAGCCAGATGCGTTAGGCACTGCACCACCAGAGCTCCCTGGCAGGCTGGTATTGTAATTATCCCCATTTTACAGATGGGGAAACTGAGGTCCAGAGAAATTGAGGAATGGGCCTGTCGTCCTATAGCTGGTAAGTTAATTCCAGCAGTTTGTCTCCAGAGTCAGCTCTGGTAAGCACCAGCGTGCTACACTGCCTGCACAGTCAGCAGCAGAATCAGAACTGATCCCAGGTGTTTTGACTCCCTGTTACCCCTTGGTTGTATACTAGCTATTATTTTCTGTGGTCTACTGGTCCTGCTATTCTGTTATAGAAGAAAAATGTTGTTGTTGTTGTTAATTATTATTATTTATTAAGCTTTTACTCAAAGGTAGGCCTATCTCTGAAGTCTGTACTGTATTGAATGAAAAATGTTTCTATTTTGTGATTCGATCCTCTCTGATTTATTGTTTTATAATTTACACCCTAGAAGAAAAATAGATAATGAAAAAATGACTTTTTCTGTTTGGTATTGTCATCTAATAAATGGTTCTAACCACTAAAATTACGTTAAAGTACAATTTTGTTGAAGGTGGGGACCAGGTTTGCTGGTCCAATGGAGCCTCGTGTAACCACTGAGCCTATGGCCCCTAGCTGCCCTTCAGGTCTGGAATGGAACCCACACCTGTGGTTTCCAGCCAAACAAAGTACAGGCATGTGAGTTAAACATTTACCTCAAGTAGACACACGCCCTGGAGAGAACAATCATGGGAGAAGGAAGGGCTGCTTATGCACAGGGAGATAGCTCAGGGTGCAGAAGAGTATGAAGGGATGGACACTGGGAGGAGGTAACTATGGGGAGGAAGTGGGAGGGGAGCTGCTGCATTGTAAATTTTGGTCAATGACATGAGACAAAGTATATGTGAACTGCTGTATGAAAAGTGAATTTACTCTGTAAATCTTCACCCAAATCCTTAAAAAAAAAAAAAAAAAAGTACAATTTTGTTGATCAGCAAGTATTTACAAAGGTGTTATAGGCCTAAGCAAAAGTAAAATTTCATTCTAGGCCCTTTTTGTTTCTGGTAAAAAATACTTAATTTTTACTTGTTGGGTAGGGGGTGGGTTTAAATACAATTTGAAACTATATCTATTTCTTTTTAACAACTAATACTTTTTTTTCTAGAATGAGTTTAGCTACTTACATAATTATATACAGGTAATCCCTGACTGACGCTGGAGTTCCTTTCCAACTGCTCCATCATATGTTGATTCTGACCTTTTTTTTTCCTCCAAGATTTCATTCTTAATTGCCTTTTATTATCAGTATCTTTTTAAATCTGAATTTTGAACATTTGTTAGTGGACATCTGAGAATTATGTAAATTATATGCTGCAACACTGTATGTAATACATATTTTTAACAATAAGAGGTACCCCCCCCCCAAAAAAAAGAACACAGTAAGTATGGTCCATTGTAACTTGAATATGTCATCTAGCAAGGACTACCTATCTTTATCTGTGTGTATGTGTTTAAGCCAGTTTAAATTTTGTTTTTTTGTCCCCCCCTAGTTTAAATAAGTTTATTATCAGCAAACTGATATTTTCGCTTTTAAATGTATTGGTTGATTTAAGATGAAGGAATAGATCCTTAAGTATTTGTAAAATTATGTCTTTTTTTTTCCTCTTTAGTTTGATTATAAATCTCTTACTGAGTTCAGAGGTTAACCTAAACAGTCATGTTAGTTTAATATTTTTTTTTAATGAGGAGAATCATAAAGATATTTTTTAAATGTAAATTGTTATATCCTATAGATATTGTTTGCTGTTTCTGAAGCTAAAGAGAAATGGAAAAGTGAGCTTGAAGATATGAAGAAAAATGTAATACCTGGAAAGGAACTGGAAGAGAAAATCCATTCTCTTGAGAGGGAACTCGAGTTAAAGGACAAGGAGGTCCCTGTGGTTGTGAGGGCTGAGTTGGCTAAAGCTCGGAGTGAATGGAACAAAGCAAAGCAAGAAGAAATCCACAGAATTCAAGAACAAAATGAACAAGATTATCGGCAGTTTTTAGATGATCATCGAAATAAAATTAATGAGGTGCTTGCAGCAGCTAAAGAAGACTTTATGAAACAAAAAACTGAACTTCTTCTTCAGAAGGAGACAGAATTACAAACATGTTTAGACCAGAGTCGCAGAGAATGGACTATGCAGGAAGGGAGGAGGATCCAAGTGGAAATTTATCAGTATGAAGAAGATGTCCTAACCATACTTGAATTTCTCTTAAGAGGTGCCCAAAATGAACATGTTGGTGGTTCAGAAGGCAAGCAGCTTTTGGAAGTTATGTCGACTTGTTCTTCAAAATGGGTGTCTGTGCAATATTTTGAAAAACTAAAGGCCTGCATACAGAAAGTATTTCAAGATATACTCTTTCCACTTACAGAAAATGCTGGTCCGCAGTGGGAAAAGGTATGTTCCTGAGAAGTGAAAAGAGATATTAAACATTAAGGATGATTATAGAAGTTGCATGTAGTAATTTTTTTTCCTTTAATTAATAGTTCAACAAATGTAAGATTTGTATTTTTAACAATGGTTTAGAAAACTTTCTGTAGAAATCCCAAAGGATTGCATATTTTATTGTCAGGGAGAAAAAAAAAAAACTCCTTTTTTAAAGTGCCACAATTATGAGGCAGAGCCTTTAGGCTCCAGACATCTTTTTCCTAAAAAATAAAAATTGTTGTTTATAAGGGCCAGAGATTTCAGAAACTGAATAACTTTCCTTCTTACTTTTGTGTTTTAGACATGACCGCGTCAACAAATGCGTATCATATTGAACTAGGGTTTTTAAGAATTTCTGGAAGAGTTTGAAAGCCTGTTTCTTGCTTTTATCTCATATAGGCAAAAGATGCCAACCCAATACAAAGAGTATTGACATAGAAACAAGTAAATAGAGGTATTGCTCCCTTGCACAAAACTTTGAACCCAAATTTTTGGTGCATTATTTATGTACATGTAGAATGAATTAGTCATATATATATATATATATATATATATACACACACACACACACACACACACACACATACATACACACATACATATACACACACACAAACACACACATTCTCTGAGCCCAGCTTTCAGTTTGTGTGGAAGATCTGATAAAACCAAAGTCTTGAGCTCTCATGTGGTTAAACAAATTAGTTATGTGTGAAAAATCCAAAATGATATTTTAAGCATTATGATCAGCCCATTTCCACACTTGGAGTTAAAGAGAGAACAAATGCCAAGATTAGAAGGCTTGTGTTTAGAAGAGTTAAGAAATAAGAGTTAAGGCCCATTAAGATATTGTGAAGGAGCCTTGGTTGAGCAATGGTTAAGTACTCAGCTGTTAATCAAAAGGACAGTGGTTCAAACCCACCAGCTCCTTCATAGGAGAAAAGACCTGACAACTGGCTGCAAAAAGATTATAGCCCAGGAAACCTGATGGGGCAGTTCTTCTCTGTCCTGTAGGGTCACTGTGAATCAAAATCAACTCGATGGCATATGACAAGATACTGTGATTAAAGATTTTCAAGGCTGGCATTGAGCATTTGGTATTAATATCTACTGGAAAGTGGTATAAAAGTAGGGGAAAAAAAATCTGAGTTCCAGTGTGACACTGGTAACTAACTCATTACTTAAAAAAAGAAACTCAACTGCCATCAAGTCAATTGCAACTCATAGTGACCCCCTTTAGGTTTCCAAAGCTGTAAATCTTTATGGAAGTAGATTGCTTTGTCGTCTTCCCGTAGAGCAGCGGGGGGTTTTGAACCAATGACCTTCTGGTTAGCAGCCAAATGCCTTACCCACTACACCACTAGAGCTCCTTTGGGCAGTCATATATTGTAGTTGCTCATCTGTAAGGGGGAAAAAAAAAAAAGATCCCTGGCCTATCTGATTCCTTGAGTTTTGCATGGTGATCTTGGATCTTGGCCTTCCTGTATCCTACAACTGAAGGCAGTACAGAGTCTCAGAGCTGGAGGGACCAGAAAGATCAATCTGTCTTAGCCCCACTTACTCCAATTGAAAATCCTTGATTTACAAAGATGTGACTATTGGACAGTAGCTACATTCATTGTACAAATAATGGGCAAGGTCATTTTCCATGAATATGGCTTATAATACTTTACTTAGATTTTTTTTTTTTTTTTTTTTGAGAAAATAGATCATTAAAATATGAAAGTTGTCTATAGCAGGGTTTGAGGATGACAAGTGATAGAAAAATCGTGTTACACACTTTAACATTTGCTTTTCTGTAAAGGCTATCTCTGCTTTAAACATCAAGAAAATACAACACCTTCCTCCTGCTATTAATATATAATCAACCTTTGGATCTTTTTACAGGACTTGTAATTGTGCAAGCAGTAGAAAATCATCTGTGTGCACTAATGTAGCTCACAAGTCTGTGGAGACAGAATCACATAATTTGGCTAAGAACTTAGACTTTTGCAGCTTTTATTGGGTGGAGTCAGATTCCATTCCTGAGAAAAGGGTGGCTTTCAAATGCCTAATCTGTCATTTGTCAGAGAAGTAATATTTGTCCTTCTGCCATTTTAGAGCTCACTTAGCTCAGGACCTTGAGGTAAAGCAGTTAGTATGAATTTGCAGTATAGGTAGCATAAATGTGAATGTGAAATATATTTATAATTTATTGAATATCTGATTTGTAGAATTATTGACTGAAGTTAAATATGAAAAAACTGTTTCTCAGTATATAGAAAACAAGCCCCAAAAACCAAACCCACTGCCATCAAGTCAATTCCAACTCATAGTGACCCTAAAGGACAGAGTAGAACTTCCCGTAGGGTTTCCCAGGTTGTAAATCATTATGGAAGCAGACTGCTGCATCTTTCTCCCATGGAGTGGCTGGTGTGTTTGAAAGCCAGCCTTTTGGTTAGAAGCCCAGTTCTTTAACCACTGTACCACTAGGGCTTCATATATAAAACCAGTCCTCATTTAAATAACATAGTTGATCAGTTAAAAAAAATAGCATGCAAATGAATTAAAAATATAGTTTTCATGAAAGTGAATGCCTTATCAGAATATAGTAATAACAATATTTCATAAAAGAGAAGAAAAATATCAATTGGAGCCAAATTTTCAAACAGTCTAAGGATAGTGTTCTGTCTCTTCTAATTATCCAACAAGTTAAAACAAAGACAAAAGGGTTGCTGCTTTCTTGCCTTCTGTGTTATCTTGGCTTTTATTCTCCAGTTTTGAATACCAAACCAAAACCAAACTCACTGCTGTCCAGTCAGATCCGACTCACAGCAACCCCTCCTTGGGTTTCCGAGGCAGTATCACTAGGGAAGTAAATTGCCCAACCTTCCTTCCGAGGAGTGGCTGGTGGGTCTGAACCACCAGCCTTCTGGTTAGCAAATGCCTTAGGCACTACGCCACCAGAGCTCCCCCCGTTTTGAAAAGAAACCAGAAAATTTGACTGCTTTTGGTTTAGCTGTTATTACTCTACTTTATTTCCTCTTGTCTACCTCATTTGCTCTTTCTCTATCATTTCTGACCTCTCCTTCTGTTGGACATCAAAGTAGGTTTCCTAACAATTAAAAGATTTCTCATAATCCAAACCAAGACTTAGAGAATCAAGCACATAGAATGCATTTTATGTTATTAAAAAGGACAGTATTCTCAAGATCACCTATTCAGTTCCTTTGGGATTTAGTAGTTCTCCAAAATTTAAAAAATGGTCTTCAAAGAACATCTTACCCCTTAATAAGTTGAGTAGCTGTATTGCCTATGATGGGAGCAATGGTAGTCAGTGGTAGGATTCTTGCCTTTCCATGCTGGAGACCTGGGTTCAGTTCCCAGCCATTGCCCCTCATGCACAGCCACCACCCATCTGTCAGTGGAGGCCTGTGTGTTGCTATGATGCTGAACAGACTGTGGTGGAGCTTCTAGTCCAAGACAGAGGAAAGGCCCAGATCTACTTCTGAAATCATCCAGTGAAAATCCTAAGGATCACAATGGCCTAATCTACAACTGAGCGTGGGGATGGCACAGGACTGGGTGGTAGTTCTTTCCAGTGCAGGTGGGGTTGCCATGAGTTGGCATGTGACTAAAAGGCAGCTAAGAACAATTGCCAGTAAGAGGGACTGGAATGTAGAAAAAAAAAATTTAATTTTTATTTTGATTTGAGTGAAAACTTACAGAGCAAATTCATTTTCCATGTAGCAGTTCATATATTTTGTTTCATGATATTGACTGCAATTGGAATGCAAAAATTGTTTAACAAATGTTTGTTAGTGAAGGAATGGTCATGTGCAAGGTTTTTAGTTAACTGACCCTCAGTCTTCTTTTACATTGGAATTTGTTTTCAACCGACCTTTTAAACAAATTGAAAATTTATGTTAAAGTATTTAGAAACAAACAAAACCCAATAGAAATTTAAATTATTTGTACCATTTTTATTTTTGACTTGGGGAAGACAAAAGATTGGTATTAGAGTTAGTAATAAATTTGACCCCTGCTGGAGCGAAAATGTTCTGGATTTTCAAGAACGATTCTGATTTCACATAGTGTGTCCTATGCTTTGATCACATAAACCATTAAATATATCTCAAATTCATATATGTAAATATGCAAATTATAGTCATAAGACACTAGTTGATAGTTACAGTATTCACATACTACCCTAAGAAACATTTTGATGATAGTTAGGCATTCTTTTCTCAGGTTTTCTTTTTGTATTTTTAACAGCATTTTAGATAGAGAATTTTATAAGCCTTACTACTAGGCATTAACTGTGAAGGAAATTTATTTCAGAAAAATATAGCTAAGATCTCTAAGGATCCTGCGAGCGGGTGCACTGGCAAAGGAGACCCTGGAGCCTTGGAAGCCTTTCCTGTACCCACTTCTGGACACCATGCTCAGCCCTTGGCCTTGCAAGAAACAGAAGCAGAAGCTGGTAATGGGATTTTATTCCTGTGGTCTTTATAACATTCATTATCACAGTTCCAGAGGGTTGCTTTAAGGATTACAGGAGATCAAAGATGTGGGCAGTTTTAAAAGTGAGTGAATGTGTCGTTTTATTTCCACTTATTGTGTATGTCCCTAGATTTTACATTTTATTTAGAGGAATGGGTTGCTTTAGGTCCACTTACTTCTGTCTTTTCATGATCTTCCCTCCATTCAGAAATGATTGTTATCACAAGGAAAATAATGAGAGTTTTAATAGAGCAGTAATGTTTTTATTCCCTGATTTTACTGAGAAATGAGAGGTTTCACATGAGAATGCCCATATGACTAGGACTTTTTCATTGAAATAACTGCAATTCATTTCAGCCTTTTTTCTTTTTTTGGGGGGGGAATAATAGTAGCCAGCATTTGTTGAAAGCTTACTTATGTGCCAGGACTGTAGAAAACTTTATTTTATATCCATGATCTCATTTAAATTAAAATATTATAAAGTACTTAAAATTTGAAGGTACAAAGAAAACTGCAATGCTATAGGTAAAAACTTGATTTTATCATCTTAGAACAGAACAATTTCTTCAGTGAGTTGTGTTTGTAATATCTTTTTTACTATCATATATTGTTTAAATAGCCCTATTACCAAAGACATGTATAGCTTAAGCAACTATAATCATCAGATGGGGAAAAAAAGTAAATTTCAATGAAAAGGCTGTCATTTCAGCCATTTTTAAATGAAGCTTTCTAAAGTGTATTAGATATTTTCTGGTTTATTTGTGAATTTCTTTTTTTTTCTCTCTCTTTTTTTTTTAATTGTGATTTGGGTGAAGGTTTACAGAGCAAATTCACTTTCCATACAGCAGTTCACATACACTTTGTCTCATGACATTGACTACAATTTACCCCAATGCAACAGCTCCCCTCCCACTTCCTCCCCATAGTCACCTCTTCCCTGTGTCCATCCCTCCACGCACTCCTGCCCCCTGAGCTGTCTCCCTGTGCATAAGCAGCCCTTCTTCCTCCCATGATTGTTCTCTCCAAGGAGTGTATCTACTTGAGGTAAGTGTTCAACTCATATGCCTGTCTTTTGTTTGGCTGGAGCCCACAGGTGTGGTTCAATTCTAGACCTGAAGGGCAGCTAGGGGCCATAGTCTCAGTGTTCCACCAGGCTCTATTGGACCAGCAAACCTGGTCGCCCCCCCCCCTCTTTTTTTTCCTCCAAATGATTTTGAGTTTTGTTCCACATTGTTCTCCCTCTCTATCAAGGATCTCTTACATAGTATTTGTGAATTTCTTGAGGGCAGGTGCAGGGTTTTATCACTTCCTCTCCAACACATGGCACAGTGAGTGGCACATAGTTTGTGTTCCTTGAATACTTAATTAGTAGGTTAACTTTCCTTTAATGACTTAGAGATGTCATTATGAGAAGAATTCTTGTAATATCCTGAACAATATAGGGCTTGAATTGCCTTTTCACTGAGATTTTGGAGCTGAGTTGGCAAATCATTTATTAGCTTGCATCATTTTTAGGGTTTGGTGTCTGAAGGCTGCTCAGATAGCTATTTTAATCTGTGAAAGGAATAGAAACAAGTATTGGGTATTATTTGGCTTTGGGAAGTCCTATCAATATGAGAGAAATTAAGAGGATTTGTTTTCCTTTCTTTAGACTTTCTTTTCCTCTCTAAACAAACACATTAATAAATTCATTCAAAAAAAACCACTGCCATGGAGTTGGAAACCCTCCTTGGGTTTCCGAGATGGTATCCTACGGAAATTGATTGCCCAACCTTCCTTCTGAGGAATGGCTGGTGGGTTTTGAACCACCAGCCTTCTGGTTAGCAGTCAAATGTCTTAGGCACTATGCCACCAGAGCACCTAATACTAATAATAATGTCATTAGACAGGATTAAATAATTTCAGAATATATGATACAGTAAGTGGTAAAGTTCTCTAGAAGCCTACTCTAGAGAGCACTGTTGTTGACTGGTTATATTCTCCTAATACCTTATTTTTTAAAAAAGTAATTAAAAAATTGAATCTGAAATATTTGATACATGCAAACAAAATACTTAATCCATACATTTAAGTTATAAAGCCTAACATCCAACAACCTACCATTCGACTTAAGAAATAGAACATTACCAATACTGTTGAAGGACCCTGTGTTTTCTACCTATCCCATCCCTGTAACTTGCTCCCAACTGTTGTTGTTGGTATGTGCCATCAAGTCGGCCCTGACTCACAGTGACCCCTCCTTGGGTTTCCGAGGCAGTATCACTATGGAAGTAGATTGCTCCATCTTCCTTCCGAGGAGTGGCCGGTGGGTTTGAACCACCAGCCTTCTGGTTAGCAGTCAAGTGCCTTAGGCACTATGCTACCAGAGATCCTACTAGTGGTAACAAATATTCCAATTTTTTAAAAAAATTGCTTCTTTGCTTTTATTTATGGTTTGACCTAATATAGAAATATAGGTGTCCCCAGAAAGCTATTGCTTTATTTTGTCTTTTAATATTATAAAAATATACATATTGCATTCCTCTGTAACTTGCTTCTTTCCATTTAGTATGCTTCTAAGACTTTTGTGTTATGCATATAGCTCTAGTTAGTTTAATTGGTATATAGTATCCTATTGTGTATATATAGTGTAATATATCTGCTCTCTTGTCAGTGGACGTTTGCATGGTTTCCAGTTTTGAATGAAAATTAAAAATACAGTGTACAGTATCCATGTGATAGTTCATTGATCTTCAGATGCTCATGAACATGAATGTTGTTGTTGTTGTTATGTACCGTCAAGTCAGACCTGATTCATAGCGACCCCTCCTTGGGTTTCTGAGGCAGTATCACTATGGAAGTAGATTGCCCAACCTTCCTTCCGAGGAGTGGCTGGTGGGTTTTGCTGCTTTGTGAGCAGCCTCTGGTTAGCAGTCTAGTGCCTTAAGCACTATGCTACTAGAGCTCCCAAAGAGACGGCCTGGTCTACCTTGCCGGTATCGGCTGGTGGATTTGAATGGCCAGCCTTGCGCTTGGCGAGGGACTGCCTTAGGCCCCGAGGCCATCCCCTGGGCCATGAACATGATTAGCATCATTTAAATAAAACTGAAAAGTCAGGAGAGAGCTAATAATAAAGAACCATTCTACTGGACCAATGATTTTACATAAATATTTTGGACATAGTTTCTGAGTCTCTGTCAATTTGTGTTCCCATTTTATTATATTATAAAAATATACATAGTAATAATAGTAATAATTTACCTTTTGTATAACATTTTGCATACTATAAATTCCATATATTACTAATCACAGTAGTTTATATTTATTGTGTACTTGCTCTACAAAAACGACAAGGAGGCCACATGTTCTGACCTCCTCTAATCTCACAAGAGGAAGACAGCATTACCAGCAGTAACCCAAGGCCTATTACTGCAAGGCCAGACATGCTGCCTCCCTCCAGCCCTTTCACCAACCATTCCTCCCAAGGCACCCA
>NW_006921613.1:10460434-10519573 GCF_000298275.1 Orycteropus afer afer
GGCAGGGTGGTCAAACTAGCCAATCATAGCATCAGAACTCTAAGCACCTGAGAGAGAGTGGGCACCTCCCAGAACATTATATTGTGCCCCCCCCAACAGAAATACTCCACTTGGGTAACATTTACAATCAGCTCCTCAGTTGCTCATTCCACCACTGAGTTTACAATGACTAATGGGTAGAAAAGCTATACTAAGTAATACTACACTGCACTCTATACCAGGTACCATGCCAAACAGTTTTTATACATTTATGCTTCCCTATAATTTTTAGTAATTATTTATTTGGAAATAATCTCAAGCTTACAGAAAAGTTACAAAAATAAAAATAGTTACAAAGAACACTCATAATATCCTTCACTCAAATGCACCTATAGAGGACCTTTTACTCCATTTTTTGCTCTTTTGTGTGTGAGTAAATATTTTTTTTCTGAACCATTTTGAGGGTAAGATATACATTATGGCCTTTTACCCCTAAATAATTCAGTGTATATTTTCCAAGAATAGAGATTTTTTTTGTGTGTAACTTTAGTGTAGTTCATTTAACATTAGACAAACGTAGCAATCTACTATTTGTATTCTAATTTTGTCAGTTGACCCAATAATGTTTTACAGCATTTTTTTTTTCTCCTACAGAACAGGATTCTGTCTGGGCTCAGTTACTGCATTTAGTTGTAATGTGCCTTTAACATCCTTTAATCTAGAGAATTTCCATAGTCTTTCTTTTCTTTTATGACATTGGCATTTTCGAGAGACCATTTTCACCCCACCACCACACCGCCTGCACCCCTGCACTTTTTGGTTTTCCTCATTTTGGGCTTGTGTTTCCTTATGATTAAATTCAGGTTATGCTTTCTTGGTTGAAATCTGCATAGGTGATATGTTCTTAAGTTGTTACATCTGGAGGTGCATGATGCCCATTTGTCTCTCATTGGCGAGGTTAATTTTGATCACCTAGTCAATGTGTTGTCCAGTCTTTTCACTCTGTAATTTCTGGGTATTTTTTCCCCCTCTTGCATCTAAGAGGTCTTTGGGGAGACACTTCTAAGATTATGCAAATATCCTTCTCTTCATCAAAAATTTCCCTTAGATGTAGCAATCATTGATGAGTCTTGCCTGCACCGGTCTTTAATGTGGTGGCTACAAAATTAAGATCTTTTTTCCAACTCTAGCCTTCCCTGCACATTTACTAGTTGATATTTGGCATGTTATTATAATCAAGAGTCTTCTACTCATGTTTGTTCATCTATCTGTCCATCTGTCTATTCATGCATGCATGTATTATTTGTATGGACTCATGAATTGCTATTTTTCAATACTTTATAATTCACTACTATACTGAATACTTAATTCGTGCTCAAATTGTCCCAGATTCAGTCAGTGTGAGCTGCTTAAGCTGGTTCTTATGTCTTTGTGACATGCTTTTGAATACTTTCATATCCTACCATAACAAGATATTCCAGTCTCATACATGCCTTGCTACAGTACCAGGGTCAGCCATTTCTTGAAGATCCCTGGTTTCTTTTAGTGGGAATGATATTCAATACTAAGATCTGAGCACTAGGCTTCCTAGCAGTTTTTAAAGTAGGTGGTATTAATCCAATTTTACATAACAAAAAAACAGAGCTCAAAAAGAGAGAGATAAGTAATGTACAACCAATGAATAGGGAAAACAGGATTTAAATACAGGCTTCTCTATCTTTAAACCAAACTCATTGCCATGAGTCAGTTCTGACTCATAGTGACTCTTCAGGACAATAGTACTGCCCCATAAGGTTCAAACCATCGACATTTTGGTTAGCAGCCTAAACACTACGCTACCAGAACACATCATGCATATAGCCTTCTTTTGGGTACATTGTGGTCTTGAATCATGTCATATGGCTTTCTTTTCTTTATTTTTTGATAGTGCTCTGTCAAATTGATATAAAAGTTTGCTGTCATTTAATTTTCGCAGATAAGAAAAAAATCCTTGAAATTAAAGATTCATGCTGTGGACACTGCTTCCAAGAACTTGAAAAGGCAAAACAAGAATGTCAAGATCTGAAAAGAAAACTGGAGAAATGTTGTAGGCACCTTCAGCATTTAGAAAGGAAGCACAAAGCTGTAGTGGAAAAAATCGGAGGTTAGCATTTCAGGTAGCGCTGCTACCAGTTTAAGTCTCTTTGATCCTGTTGAAGTGTTCAAATGTGGCATGTCAGATAATGTAGTTACTGATTCTCTTTTGGGATTAATGTCAACTGATTTGGACCGTATTTTTACTAATTGAGTGATTATACTGATCTCAAAAGAGGGAATTTTCAGCTCTGATTAAAAAGTCGCATTCCTTTCTTCTCTCTTGATTGACTAGGTGTTGAGGGCCTGGTAAGTGTGAAGCAGTGTTCTAGGCACTGGAGATACAGCAGTAAATAAAACAGACAAAATTCCAGTCCTCATGAAGATGTAGAAGACTGTGTTTCTTTCCTTCAAGAAACTTACTGTCAAGTTAAGGGAGCAAACAAGAGTTTAATAAATGCAGTATTGAGTGCTACTGGCAGTATGTTTATATAATTTAAAAGAAAGGGTGTTAACTCTTCCTCATATTAGAGTTAAGCCTTCAAAGACAGCTGTTGGCCAACGAGAAGAATAACATTCTGGGCAGAAGGAAAGGCATGAGCAAAGGCTTATGAGTCTGGTCTGGCCTCTATCCAGTTCCTTCTTCACAGTGCTGTCAGAGTGATCTATCTAAAAGTGACCTCTAATGCCATGTCCTATTGCCCTTCTAAAAAGTCAGCTATTTGCTTATGAGGCTGCTCCCTCTTACCTTTTGTTATTCACTTATGCTCCATGCTCTTTTTGCTCCTGACATTTGGAATATTGCAGATTCCTTAACTGGTGAGGTTTTCTTTTGCCTATGACCTTGCGTGTGATATTGTCCCTTTGTCCTACACTTTACCTTCTTGTTTCCTTTCTACATAACTCATCCTCACTCTGAGGATTCAACTCAGAACATACCTCATCTGCAGAGCCCTCCTTGACTTCCCTCAGTCTGGGCTGTTCCTGTGTGGCCTCATAGCACTTGGCTCTCCCTCTATTATACTACTTACTACTTCTCTGTATTTTAATCATCTTAGCTCTTTACCTGTTAACCTCTCCAGACTAAGTTCCCTGAAGGTAAGGGATTATGTGTTACCCTGTTTATCCTTGTAATGAAAGACTGAATCTAAGAGTTCCAAATAATCGCATCATTCAGAAAAGACCAGGTGAATAGGCTCCCTTTTTTCCTGTCTTCACCTCTGTCTCTTGCCTGGAGAATGGCAGTCACCTCCTGAGTCTCTCAGTTTCCAGTCTTGCCCCTCCAATCCCATTTTCCATGGGCAGCTAGAACAGCCTTTTAGAAAAGTAAATTGAATCATGACATTCTCTTGTTTTTAAAGCCCTTCAATGGTTTGCTGTGGCCCTCAGTATGAATTTCAGGCACTTAATTTAATATGGCTTAAAAAAAGTCCTTCATGATCCAGCACCTGCTAGCTCCTCCAAACTCATCGTTCCCCCAGCCCTCTTACCCTCTCAGTAGAGCCATAAGCGTGGATTTAATTGTCTCTTATTTCTGGGCCTCTTATCATATGCTCCCTTTATCTTTTCTTTCTCTCCTGATCTCATTGCCTGGCTAACTCCTACTCATATTTTACCTAATACACTATTTCCTCAGGAGGCATTCCTCACCACCCAACACTTGCTTAGGTCCTCCCCTTAGATTATTCTCCATAAGTTCTATATGGAGCTATTATTTATAATAATACATCCTATATAGCTTTTTATAACTTTCATCATCCTTATAATTATTTATTGTCTGTATTCCCCTTAGACTTTGTGGCAGCAACAATCAAATCCTGTCTGAGCACTTAGCATACATAGTTCCTGGCATCATGGCACACACTCAATGAATATTGTTGACCAAGGCACAAGAAAGAGTTTTTCAAATTTTGAGACACCATTTTTCACTACTACAAATACCTTTGTGACTATTTAGCTTTTTAGTAGAGCCAGGAGAGTAAATGAGATTTTTGTCCAAAGTGTAGATGAATATAGCTACAGCAGTATGTTATTGTAAGACTTGATGGAAACTAAGAAATTTATGCTGTATAATAAAATGATGACAGCAGTCTGTGATTATTATTTATAAATATTTATACCATACATTGTGATCATGAAATAGTTATTCTATATGGTGCTTTTGAAGCTGGTAGCTTCTGTAATTCATAGACTTGGGCATAATCTATTGTTTTGAAGGAAGTGCCTTTCAAGACAATGGGCTTATGAAAGGGGTCAAGTTCAGAATGTAAGTCATTTGATAGTTTGATTTGAATATTGTCTTAATGTGCATCTATTAGGTGATAGTATATCTTTGTTATTGTGGTGGTTTTGTTTCTGAAATTTCATTTTTCACGGTGTTGGTAGCATTTATTGAAAAATGCAGCATAAAAGCAAGTGTTTTGAAAATATACAAGCTATATGAATCACCAGGGGGAACAGAGTGATTCATTCCCTTCATCCTAACTTATAGGGTGTGTTGAAGAGATAGCACAGTAGGTAACATGGGGTACCATGTGCACATTTATTGAGCAAGGATATAGCCAGGCCTTGTATAAGGTGTTGTGCATTTTTTACTTATTTCTATTATAATTTCTGTAGATAATACTATACCTATTTTATACTTGGGGAAAAGAAAACTGAAGTTCAGAAAGGTTAACTAATGTGCCTCCTACGCTTATCTAACTGGTAAGAAGCTGAGCTAGGATTTACATGTAATTACATCTCTTTGACTCTGAAATGTATGCTTTTTTTCCTGTACCACATGGACTCCTGAGTGAATTTTCTTTTTATTTCATGCTTAAGTGCCGTTCAAGGATTATTTGTGTGAGCCTGGACTATACACCAGATTCCACGGGGACATGGTATTAGAAAACCTGTGTCTACAAAGGTTCACTCTAGCTAGGAAACAAAACACATGCACATGAAATAATTGGAAACCCATTCTCTGGTGATGTGTAACCCAAAGCAAGATGAAAATGGAGCACAGAGTTTACATGCTGAGAAAACAGAATAAGGGAGTAGTCTGACCATGATGTGGGTCATCAGAGAGTGAATAACACAGATGAACAATGGAAATTGCATAGTCTCCTCCATGAGCATTTGCATTGGGAACCCAGGGGAAGGAAGACTGGGGAAAAAGGGTGATTAACTGTTCATATACTTGTAAACTTTATTTTACAGAAGAGAATAATAAAGTTGTTGAAGAATTAATAGATGAAAACAATGACATGAAGAATAAATTGGAAGAACTGAAAAAACTTAGTAAAACACCACCAAGGTAGATTTTCACCATTAAAAAGAACTAAACGCTTATGTCTTAAGTATTATTTAAAAAAAAAAAAAATTTAATATCATCTATTGTTATTGGTATACAGCAAAAAAGGAAAAAAATTCCCAAAGTCTTACCTCCAGAAGATACCCTCTGCTAACCTGTTGTTTCATATCACTTCTATCACACACACACATCATTTGTACATATTTTAAAAATTGCAATTATTACATAAACTATTGTCATCTTTTATTAACTTAATCAATTAGTACAAACATTTTCCCATGTCATTAGATATTCTCCTACAATATGCTTTTCAGTAGCAGCAAAGATTTTAATCATGTGAATTTACCATGATTTATTTAAGCAGTCATAACATTTAAGTTGCTTCCATTTTCCTTTATTTTAAATAACTATAGTGAAGATGCTTGTATATGAAATTTTTAGCTCGTCTCTATTATTAAATTATTGGAATATATGAACACATACATATTTTTTCAAAGGATGTTTTTCACTTACAATCTCTGTCTTTGGAATCTTTGATTTGTTTTTAGGTCATTGTCAGAAGGGGCTGTTGAAAATTCTTGCATGCTCTGCAATGGGAAGGCCTTGGAAGAACTTCGTGGGCAATACATTAAAGCTGTAAAAAAAATTAAGCGTAAGTCCCTAAAGACATTCCAAAGAGTTTAAGGATGGTTTGGGCTTTTTGTTGTTGTTGTTGTTGTTCTGTGTAAACTCAGGGATCACTGTTGTTATGTGCCATTGAGTTGGACCTGACTCATAGCAACCCCTCCTTGGGTGGCTGAGGCAGTTATCACTATGGAAGTACATTGCCCAACCTTCCTTCCGAGGGGTGGCAGCATGCTTGGTGGTATAGTGGTTAAGGCCTCAGCTACTCGTGGTTCATACCTCAAGCCACTCCACGAAAGAAGGATGGCCAGTCTGCTTCCATAAAGATACAGTCTTAGAAATACTATGAAACAGTTCTTCTCTGTCCTATAAGGTCGCTATGACTTGGAATCAACCCAGTGGCACACAACAGTAACAGTAATTTTGGGGAATTTGCCAATCTACCTTGTTCTGGGATCTTGCCTGCTCTTAGATGAGATTGTTGATACCTTTTCTAAATGATGCAGTGATATTATTTTACCCAAGTTATATCTTTGGAAGTGACCTAAGGGTAAAATTATTTCTATATTATTGATTATTCCTTTATTGATACCAGTGCTAAACTAAATAACTTTTAGCAAAGAAAATATCACATGAGGTTTAAATTAGCAATTATCACTTTCTACCATAAACTTTTTGGAGTCCCTGTCCTGGGTGGTGTAAAAGGTTAATGTTCTCAGTTGTTAACCAAAAGGTTAGAAGTTCAGGTTCCACCCAGAGGTACCTCTGAAGAAAGGACTGATGGTCTACGTCTGAAAAAAATCAGCTGTTGGAAACTCTGCAGAGCACATTCTACTCTGACACACATAGGGTCACCATGAGTCAGTCAACTCCATGGCAGCTGGCAATAGGTTACCATAAACGTTTAAGGACTGCAGAAATGATTCTTGTTAGGAGTTGTTCTGTTGCCATTATTTTGATGATAGAGTAAATCATAGATGTACATTTGTTTATCAAATCCTTTGCAGTACATGGTGATGCCAGCATATCTTGCAGAGCATTTCCTTGGTTTTTGTCCAGTAGAATGCCTCTTGGCTTTTAATATCAAAATTGTATAGAATGTATGTATCTTTTACTAAAATGGCCAGTGTTTATATAGTAAAAGCTATGTAGAAACTAGTTTTCCAGTTAGTATTTTTACATTTCAAAAAAAAACAAAACAAAACAAAACTCATTACCATCAAATTGATTCTGACTCATAGCATCCCCCATTGGGTTTCCAAGGCTGTAAATCTTTATAGAAGTAGATTGCCTCATCTTCTTCCCACGGAACAGCTAGTGGGTTTGAACCACCAACCTTTTGGTTAGCAGCCAAATGCCCTACCCATTACACCATTTTGGGAAGAGGTTCTTGTTTTTAAGAGGGAAATTCCTCTATGAATTGGTATTCCTAATACAACAGGGGTGGTGAAATTCTAGATGTAGGATGTAGCCCTGGATTTAGTAGAATATGTGAGTTTCAACTACTGGCAGTCCTAATCAAAGCATGTTGACTTAAAAAAGAGAACCTGAAAGCCGTGAATTATGTTTAAATGTAAATTTATTAAATTTAAAATTTAATCAATCTCCTTACCTCCCTGCCTTAGTATTTTGTACATATCTTTCATAGATTATAATATGTTTTGTTCGATACGCAGTAAGTGCTGCTGAATGAGCTGAGTAAGTGATGACACACGGATTTTTCAGAGCACAATTGAACAGCAGAATATAAGTCTCCAGCTCATAGCGCTTCCTTTTCTTCTACCTTTTAGTATCTGCTTTGCTGTTCCTTCCTGCCACACCCTTTCTTTTATATATCTTTTTTCTCTTCTCATAACTGGCCATGATATCTAGATGAAATAGATGAGTTTCTGTGTCTCATTTTAGGTTTTTTCTTACCTGAGTGTTTTAGAACATGACAGAATTTCTGTAAGGAATGTACCCTGTTTCCTTAGCATATGTGGTTATCATCATTCCAAAAGGACTTATGGATGACTTCTTTTGAGTCTGTTAAAATGGTGATCTGAAATATTTCTGTTTTAATGATTGTGAGGTTCTGTATTACTTAAATTATACTTCTAATCACTTCATCTCCCCAAAATGGATGTGAAGTCAGCCTTTCCTGTTTCTAAAATACTGTTAATAACCACACATTCTGTGGGGCTTTCCCCCCGATCTCCTGTAGGTGATATGCTCCACTACATCCAGGAGAGTAAGGAAAGAGCTGCTGAAATGGTGGAAGCAGAGGTGTTACGGGAACGTCAAGAAACCGCCCGAAAGATGCGCAAATATTACTTGATTTGCCTCCAACAGATTTTGCAGGATAATGGAAAACAGGAAGGGTAAGTTTAGTCTGAACAGTGTGTCCTGAGAGTACCAGGACAGCATGTTGTCATTTTTTATCCATTTTCCTTAACTACGAAATTAACTGTTTCTATGTGATCAGCCATTGGGGGTTAAAAGAAACTTAGAAGGGCTGTGTTAGTCTAAATGTTGGCAGAGCTAATAGAAAAACAGAAATCCTGGGGCTACGAAAACTCATTTTTTCCCTTTAAACTCTATTAATATTCTGGAATTCCCCACAGGGCCGATAAAAAGATTATGAATGCTGCTAGCAAACTTGCTACAATGGCAAAATTGCTGGAAACACCTATTTCTAAAAGAACCCAGAGCAAAACTACAGAGTCTGGTATGTCAAAATGAGTCACTTAAATTATTTTTTTCTCCCTTTTTTGTCATTTCTCTCTTTTCAGTATGAAAAAGACCAAAGAAGGTAAGGAGTTAATTTATAAAGTTGCATTTTAACTAAAATGGAATGTTTACAAAAAGAATATAGACTTCCCAGTTCAAGCAGGCAAGCTGAGCATTCCCACCAGCTTCCTGTTCCTGCTGATCCCTAGAAGTGATAGAAAATATCTTAAAAAAAATAAAGAAAGAGAAAAAGATCCGTAACTCTTCAAAAATCAAAAATATGCAGTTGGTAGAGCAGAAGCTACGAGAAAGCCTGAAAGAAAGAAGATAGTATATGATTGAAGAGGAAAACTTCACTTCAAAACCATCAGAAGACAGGTTGAAATAGGAGCAATATCAAAATTTTTCCATGTCTGAAGGTAGAATGTTCTAGGAGAAGTAGGGTACCAAGAAAATACTATTGGGCTGATTAGTCGGTATTCTACAGTGACAGCAAGCAGGTAGAACCACTTTCTCTTTATTTCTTCTTCTCTCTTCCCTCCCCAACCTTAGCAATGGGCTGGGCAACAATATCAGGGACGAAGAGTGTGGGAACAGGGCAGGTGCTGCAGGTGGCCAGCCACACCAGGGTGGAAGTGGGAGCCCACATGGCTAGAGTGCCCTGCAGCTCAGCCCTGTCTACCCCACACCTACCTCCTTTAAACAAGCAGCACAAACAAATACAGCGTTCTAGAAAAATCTAAAAGATAAGGATTCAGTCAAGAATCACCACCTACAAGCTAAACAATTAGGTATGTCTAAATGGAGAATGTATCCAAGATCATATACAGGGTTGGCAGACAATGGGCCTATAAGTTCATGTGAATGATCAGAATTCCCAGGTGTATAGTAGAGCTGACAAGGGGCAAGGTTATGGTCATTACTTGGTCACAGCCAGCTACCCAGAGGGACCGAGTAGTTGATCCTGCAGGCTTGGGACCATAGTCGCAGGGGACATCAAACTCAATTGGCATAACATACTATACAAAACATTGTTCCACCTACTACTTTGGCGAGTAGCGACTGGGACCTTAAAAGCTAGGAAGCTGCCATCTAGATGCAACAACGGGTCTCTCCTCGTCAAGAAGAAAGAAGAAAACCAAAATGAATGGAAACAATCAGTCCTAGCGACTGGTACACCATCCGATCTGCAACCTATACAACTATGAGACCAGAAGAACTAGATGGTGCCCAGCTACCACTGCCATCTACTTGGAAGGGATGTAGGAGATCCTGCATAAAGAGGGAGAACAATGAGGTACAAAACTCAAAATCATTTGGAGGCAAAAAAAAAAAAAAGAAGGTGGGGACCAGGTTTGCTGGTCCAATGGAGCCTGGTGTAACCACTGAGACTATGGCCCCTAGCTGCCCTTCAGGTCTGGAATTGAACCCACAACTGTGGTTTCCAGCCAAACAAAGTACAGGCATGTGAATTAAACATTTACCTCAAGTAGACACACGCCCTGGAGAGAACAATCATGGGAGAAGGAAGGGCTGCTTATGCACAGGGAGATAGCTCAGGGTGCAGAAGAGTATGAAGGGATGGACACTGGGAGGAGGTAACTATGGGGAGGAGGTGGGAGGGGAGCTGCTGCATTGTAAATTTTGGTCAATGACATGAGACAAAGTATATGTGAACTGCTGTATGAAAAGTGAATTTACTCTGTAAATCTTCACCCAAATCCTAATAAAAAAAAAAAAAAGAATCACCACCTATTTGTCGAAAGCTAGCACCATGAAAAAAGGCACCAAACTCAAAATAAAACAAACCAAACAAACAGAGAAAACAACAGTAGAACTTATACGTAAGGAGATAGAGTTAACAGAACAAAATAACAGGACTTAAGAAGATTAGAAAAATATATTATTCCCAGAGACATGTGAGAGGATATTATAGAGGAGACAAAAAATATAGTAAGATTTTTACCAAATTCAAGGACATATAAATATTGATAATTCTAAGCACTGCTACAAGAATACAGATTTAAGTATGTGTGTTAAAATTTAAGGAAAGCCAATGGAGAAATAAAAATGGAATATATTAAACTGGCAGGTTAAAAAGTTGGAAGGAAGCATTTTCAATCTTAACAAAATCAGGAAAGAAGGAAAGAAATAACTAGAAAGCATGGGTTAATAGGAAACAATAATAGGTTGAAAGAGATCATCAATCACAGTAAATGGGTTAATGTCACTTAATTAGAAATGATGACTTTCAAATAGTTTTAAAAAATTCAGATATAAGCTATTTTTACAAGAAAAACATCTATAATTCTGTAAAAATTACCTCTTCTAACTTCATGAGAAAGAGAGAGAGTCTCCTTCAGCATCAGCCCAAGGCTGATTCCTCTGAGGCAGAGGTCAGACATGCCTCCACCCTCCAACCTTTTTACCAATTCTGACACCAGCTATACCCTCCATGGCACTCTCTCAAACTCCCATTGGGTTTTGTAATTCATTGTAGTGGCCACACAGACCATACTCACCATCATGGGGTTTATTAGAGAAGTAACAAGTTACAAGTCAGGATCAGAAACAACTCAGGATGCAATTCTTTGATCAAGACAGCCTCTTCTCAGCTGTGTTCACAGCTCTTGGCCTGGCCTCTACCCTTCTCAGGCAAGTGTTACAAAGAAAGCTCTTTTAGCTCTGCCAGTAAGTGCCCAGAGGCACCCTATCCCACCAGCAAGTGCTGGCCTGAAGGTGCTAAGCTTTCGTGCTTCACGGGCTGGGAAGCCTGTTGTGCTGTCTCATAGTGGTCTCCTGGTTCTGCTGCTTCTCTGCCGTGCTTTCTCTGCCGCCGTTTTCGCCATCTCTTGCTGTATCTGGTGTAACCACTTTCTGTCTCCCAGATCTAGGAGGTTCCCAGGGTCCAGTGGATGTACTCCACTCCCATCTCTTCTTGGTGGTGGTCAGGTCCACCCTTTCCACTTCTGGGGTGGCTCATTTTAAGCTTTGCAGGATGGCAAAATGGACCAACCCCTACCTCAAGGTTCCATATATTTTATTTGCATGGTCCTACTCCCACAAGGGTGTCATGCACCTTATTTACATTGTTACCAAGCTGTCCAATCCCCTTGGTGGGCCACAGGCACCTCACATTTGTGGAGTCATACCTAGTCATTAGATGGGAGTTACAGAGACTATAGCTTGATGGGCCATATTAAGTAATTCACTGCACTGTAAATTTAAAATAAAGGGATGAGAATGATACACTAAGCAAATGCATTATAAATACTGGATTGATTATAGATTTAAATGCAATATTATTACTGGGTAAATTAGAGTTGGCTTTAAAAGGGGCAAAGTTGATAGCTCATACAATAAAGGAACTGTCCCCAAACAAGCTATAAATTGTGTTCTTCTATACGTAACAACATGGCTTTAGAATATATAAAGCAAAATTTGATAAAAATACATGTAAAACTTTGGTAAATTCCCAGTTAAACAGGGAAATTTTAACACATCTGTGGATAAATGGATTTTGGAACTGATGAAAAGTTTGAAGCAGGGAGATTGTTCAGGAATCCAAGACTCTGATGTGACTTCTATGTGAACGTTCCTCACATAGAAGCAGAAAGACAGTTTGTGTAAATTTTGGAACGGTGTACGTTGTGAAGGTGATGTGAACCCTGGGTATAAATGGGCAGTGACATATGTCAAGAAAGGGGCTGTCTAGATGTGGTGAGTGTCCCAAGCAGAAGCAAACTCTTCAGGAACTCTAAGGATCAAGGTTCACTACTCTCAGACATGAGGCCTCTGATTCTGTGCTGTCTGGTTGCTTTGCCTCTGACATTATTTAATGTTGTTAGGTGATTAAATAAGAAGCTCTAGTTTTATAGAGGGTGTGTGTGTGTGTGTGTGTGTGTAAGTGTAGGTGTTGAGCAGGCAGGATTCTTTCAGCTAATAGACAGTTGATCAGAAACTCCTTCAGAACAGAATTGGAAACAGTTGGTTTTGAAACCCTGTAACATCTTTTACAGAAAATGACAAAGCAGGAGGGTAAAATAATATCGCACTTCAAAAACAAAATTACCCAGCTGATCTATTAAAGTCAGATTTAAAAAAACTCAGCAGTACAGTGAAATCTTCAGTGTATTGGCAGCCTTTAAGAAAATGTACCCCTCCCCTAGCTAGCCAACAAGACAGTGGCTTTGATAGCCCACTTGTGAATCTAGACTAATTGTTGTACAGTATTTGAGAAGAATCATTAATATATTGACAAGAACAGTGAAGGGGAGGCATTTACAATGGATTTGTATAAAGTAATATTTTTAAATGTCCAACACTGATATATATTTTTTGGGGAATGATTAAAAATATATGATTCTTTGAGAATACATAAAAACAAATATTTTTACTTCTCTGCACATGTTAATTTTCTCCTAATTTTATGTTCCCTTGTACATAGTAGCACTGCCTCTGACTTCAGAGATGCTGATTGGAGTTAAAAAATCAAAAACGGATGATGTGAATCAGAATATACCCAGCTACCTTGAAAGCAAATCAAACGGTATGAAAACGACCCCCAGAAGTATGTGCGAACAAGTCCCTAAGAAGAAGCCTGCCTGTAACCTAGGAAGGCGATTAGAGGACGCTGAGCATGGCGACACAAGGCTTGTGGGTTCCAAAGGGTCCCATTCAGACTCTCAGTTTGGGGATAACAGCTGCAGTAAGCTAGATATTTTACCAGGGAATGTTTCTCCTGAGTTTGTTCCTTGTGAAGGTGAAAGAGGCTTTGTTCTGCACAATAAGAAAGATCTACTCAGTGATACTGGCTCTGAATCACTTCTGCATTCGGCTGCATACCCCTTTCTTGAAACTTTGAGAAATAAACCCTCACCTAGATGTACCCCAGGTCTTTCTGAATCTCGATCCACACATACAACCTTTCAAGGGCTTAATGAAAGACCTGGTTTAAAAGTTTATAAATGCAGTCCACTGATGGAAAGTGAAAATGCCACATCTGAGAAAAGTCAAGGGTTGAGTATTCAGGAAACTCCAGTTAAGGATGGAGGGGATCTTAGTGTCTCTTTAGACTGGAGTTCCAACAGTGCAACTTTACCCTGTAACAGTCATGAAGTGTCATTTTCACATAATGGACCACACGGAACTCTGGATTCACCAACTGAATCTGTTAAATTCAAACAGTTTTCAGCAACTAATTGCCTTTCAGCTCTAGAGAAAAGTGATAGGATTTGTAAACTGATGAACTGTCAGAGTGATCATGCTCCAGACCTGTCAGAAGAAACCATGTATTTGCAGCCAGAGAAGATCAGTATGACTCTTGGACACCCACCTCATCATACAGCTGATCTATTAAAGTCAGATTTAAAAAAACTCAGCAGTACAGTGCCATCAACTTCAGTGTATCAGCAGCCTTCAAGAAAATTAATCCCTCCCCTAGCTAGCCAACAAGACAGTGGCTTTGATAGTCCACTTGTCAATCTAGACTAGTTGTTGTACAGTATTTGAGAAGAATCATTAATATGTTGACAAGAACAGTGGAAGGGAAGGCTTCATACTGAAAAAGTTGTAAGCTCTGCCTATTCTGAGATGTTTTAATAGTATCAATTACATGAGTAAAGTATTCTCATAAAATTACTGGAGATATTTATGTTGCCTTAATCTTCCAGAGGCCTGATGGTATATGTGTAATCTGCTTCTTCGTGTGGTGCTTATATTTGGTTGCTAAACCTCCTATTTTTATACTTATAAATTTGCTCACTGTGCAGTGTTAAATTATTGCGTATTTAAATAAATTTGCATTGTCTGTAGAATTGTTATGAATTATTTTGTAATCCATAGTGCATGAATGTTATGTTGGCATCATGTTTGAAATTCATCCAGAAAAAAATACAAACTTTTGATTATTTGCATGTATGATCAGTAAAATTTAATTTTTGAAATTAGCCATGTTTAATGAGGCTATAGACTTTTCCTGGCAGTAATATTGCTTTTAAAAAAATTAAAATAACAAACTTTGTCATGTATCAAAAACTTTTTATACTATTAGATTTTTACATTTATTTATAGTACAGAATTAATTGTGGCTGCCTATCTTAATTCTAGGGGCTCTGGTGGCGTAGTGCCTAAGGCACTTGACTGCTAACCAGAAAGCTGGCAGTTCAAACCCACCAGCTACTCCTCGGGAGGAAGGTTGGGCAATCTTTTTCCATAGTGATACTGCCTCGGAAACCCAAGGAGGGGTCACTATGAGTCAGGTTCAGGTCCTACTCGATGGCACACAACAACATCTTAATTCTATAGCTTGTAAATTTATAAATTCTAAAGACCACTTAACAACCCATTGCCGTAATCAATTTTGACTTATAGCAACCCTGTAGGACAGATTCGAACTCCCCCATGGGGTTTCCAAGGCTGTAAATCCTTACAGAAACAGACTGCCACATCTTTCTCCCATGGAGTGGCTGATTGGTTCGAACTGCCAACCTTTCGGTTAGCAGCTGAGTGCTTAACCACTATGCAACCGGGGCACTGTGGTATATGCAAGTACTACCTGAAAACAGTTACCGTTTTTCTTATCTTTCACCCCCACTTGTATTATGGACTGTATTTTGAGGGTGATTCAGTATATTTTTCTACCTAGAACCAGGCTAACGTGGGTAGTTGTGGGCAGCAACACGCATCCTCCACCTACTAATAACCAACTCTAAAAGTAAGAACGTAGAGGGGAAACTGCTGAGACTTGGAAAGCTCCATCACCTTAACTGGCGACCAGATTTAGATAAGCCTAAATGTAGCACTGGCAGCATAGTGCCTAAGGCACTTGACTGCTAACCAGAAGGCTGGCGGTTCAAACCCACCAGCCACTCCTCGGAAGGAAGATGGAGCAATCTACTTCCGTAGTGAAACAAACCCAAGGAGGGGTCGCTGAGTCGGGTCCAACTTGACGGCATATAACAACGACAACAGATGTAGCACAGGGATTTTGGTCTTGCATTGACATGCAGCTAGAAAACAAACCAAACCATCTTCAGTGTCTTTACTTGTATTCCTAAAGATACAGTGTCCCTTCTCCAACATCTTGGCTGTAATTGCTCACATTAAGAAAACTCCTAAACCAGCAGAAGTTATGCCCCACATGGATCTGGGTGGTGCTTGAACATTTTGTACCCTCAGTATAACTCAGCTGAGAATCTAGCTCTTTGTTCACCCACATTTCTGTCTGTGTTTATATCCATGCAGGTATTTAAATCCTCAGAATCATGGTTGAAACTAGAAATGTTTTTGCTTTCTGCTCCTATTGTGGTACTAGTGTCTGGTAATCTGTTTTGATATCCATAATCTTAATAGGATTAGGTTCCTTTGTGTTATACCCCCTTCCCACCACTAAAACCAAAAAAACCAAACTCCCTGTGTAGTAGCTAGTATCTTCATTTTAAAGATAGGGCAACAGGCCCACAGAGGTCAAGTAATTGACCCAAGGCCACATAATAAATCAAGAAGCACATCTCACAAGGTCTAAGAGTGGATGAAAGGAAGAAGGAAATAAAGCTAGGTAGGAAAATTAGCCTAGATCATGAAGGGTCTTGAATACCAAAGCCGAAGAACTAGAAATTTGGTTCACTGAAAATGGAGTGTTGAAGGTTTGGGAGCATGATTTAAAGTCAGACCACACTATCAGAAGGGTTGGAGGAACAAAGAAAGCGGACAAGCCAGATGGGCAACATCCTAGTGCACTGAAGCGGGAATGAGTCTGGAGCCAGAATAGAAGTAGTAGGTGACAAGGTTGAGAATATTACTTAATAAATGTTGGTAAAGTAGAGGGGTCAGTGAGAAAGAGGAAGCCCCTCAATAAGATGGATTGACACAGCAGCAGCATCGATGGGCTCAAGAATAGCAAATACTGTGAGGATGGCACAGGACCGCATGCTGTTTCATTCTGTTGTAAATAGAGTGGTTATGAGTCAGAGCCTACTCAACAGCACCTAACAACAACATGAGCTGCCTGGTTGAATGCAGGGTCAATGGAGAGGGATGTCCCAAAGGGGTTTAGAGCCTTAGTAACTGGGACAATTGTGCTCTCAATAGGCATTGAGAAGATTTGTGCTATCAACAGGTATTGAGAAATCAAGAAAAAATCAGGACATGATAAATTTAAGTGGCTGTGCCCTACTCTGAAAACTAAATGGCCAATCCTTGGTGAGGCACACAGTAATAATAAAAACTAACGCAGACACTAACTTGGAGACTAATGGTTATTTAATCCTCACAGCAGCCTTTTGAAGTAGGCTCCATATGGACACTTTATAGATGGATAAAACTGAGGCTTAGAGGGGTTAAGTAATTTGTTCAACACAGCTAACACATGGTAGAGCCAGTCACACCCAGGTCTGTTTCTTTTTTTTTTTAATTTTCAAACAGTTTTAGATTTACAAAGAAGTTGCACAAATAGTACAGAGTTCCCTTTATGATTCCCCCTCTTACTAACGCCTCACATCATTAGGGTATATTTGTCACAACTAAAACCAACATTTAATATAGGTCTTTCCCCATCCCCCACCTCAAGTACAGAGCTCATGCTCTTAATCCCTATGCTATATTTGGCTTGGCTTACAGGTAAGCTGGAATTCATTTTAAAGGGGGAGTTCTTTCCTGTTTCCTCTCCTTCCAGTTCTCCCTCATGCTCCCAAGAAGGAAAATGAGTTGAGCAGGCTTCTCCAGATGTGAAATCAGTTTAACTTGCGTTGTTGGTAGGATGTAGGAAAAAAAGTAGATCTTACTCTTTAGTGGAGATTTATGGAATGGGATATTATATAGAGGTTATGTTGCAACTAGAAACTTAACAACTGGAAAACCTATAATACAATAGAATTATCTTTTGTAATTTTAAAATTCAATCAATAATGGTTCATCCTAAAAGAAAAGAAGACACTTAGAAATTTCTTAGAATATGCCATTCTGAAGCCTCTTAATTTATAACCACTTTTTCCCTTAAGGACCACAACAGGAAACTAATTAGAAATCAAAATGGTAAAATGTCATTAAACAGAAACTATTTTCTAAAGTAACAGATGGTATGACTTCTTCCTTAAAGTTCAGAAATTATATGGAAGCTTAGAGGTCAAATTAAATCTTGTGTTCTTAAAAATGTGTGGTGAGTAAATTGAGTAAAACTAACAAAAAAAAAGCCTTTTTGGAATTTTTTTAAAAATGTTTTTTGGGTTTGGTTCAGGCATGGTCTTTGAAAGATTGTTTTCTCACAACAAATTTTATTTCACAATTGTATTCATCATGTTGTGTACCTAATGTACTGGACACATTCTGCTTCCTATACTTCCCTGCCCTTTTTAATCGAGGAACACAGGTCATTTGTATAAGAAGACTGGGTGAATCCAGTTCATGAATGATCACAATAGCTCTATGGATGTCAGTGATTTTATTGGCTTTCAATGAGTTTTCCTGGAAGTTTCTTTAAATGTCCGGTTTCACATTTGCAAAATCTCCAAGATAGTTCATTGAACTTTGATTCTCAGATGATCAAGTGTTCACATATTAACGGTTTCTAACCACTGCACAAGAATTCCAATTTTTGTTTTAATTGGTTAAGAGTTCTTCAAAATTCTTATTCTTTAGGTTTCTTAAGCTTTGGCCTGTGTTTAAACACAGAATGCTTTTTGAGTACTTGCAGTGGACCTGTCATTAGGACTTTTGTCCTAATTTTTCCAATAATCTTTCAAAGTAGCCCTTAGTATCTTCATTTTACAGGTGAGAACGGAGGTTGATAGACTGAAGGGACTTATCCAAGGACTCATTATGTAGTTGAACAGGTATGGAAAGTAGCCAAGAGTTATTACAAGGTGGATATGACCATATGCTATGCTCACTAAGCTTTGTAAGCCAAAACACCAGTATGTCTCCAACATCAATATAGCATTTTTTCAAATATATGTAGGTGGTATTTGTTCTGGTTACCTAGTGCCACTCTGACAAGAATATACCACAAATGGATGGCCTTAACAAATAGGAGTTTATTCTCTTACAGTTTGGAGGCTTTAAGTCCAAGTTCAAAGTACCAGGTTCTAGGGGCTGGGTGAAAGCCCCTCAACCTTGGGTTGCAGCTCAGCTTCCTGCTCCTGGCCCACTGGAGCTGGAGGCTTTTCTTCACTCACCTTCTGGTTGCTTAGGCTGACAAACCCCAAGGTTGACAAGTTAAAAGGCACAGTCCCAACGTTACCAACCGACACAGCAGGCCATTACTTCAAGTCCATTCTAAGTCCCAAGGTCGGCAGAGCATAGCAGGCTGGTGAACAATGATACGGCTACATGCAGGGTCCAAGCGTGCCATAAACTAGAAACCATTTCCCAAGGCTTCTGCTTAATATACAGGAAGCAGACCACATACCCAAAGGCAGCTACTCAGCTGCTCCCAGTAGATTCCACCATGGAGTTGATTACCAGTCTCATCATGGGGAATACTACATCCAGCTGCCCAGCCAATCAACCAGGCTCAGCCAAGTTGACATACAAACTAAACTACCACAGTATTGTATCATCAATAAGACACCCTCAAACTAAAAACAGGAGCTGCTATACTGTCTTATATTGCTTTCCTAAAAGGTTAGATCTGTGTTGAATAGCTCAAATCAAGTTAGTAAAACTCAGTTTTCTTAGGGTTGAAGACAGGTAGTGATTATGATTATACTTTGTAATCAAACATGTTTCAAATCCAGGCTCTATCCCTTAACCAGTGGGCCTCAGATCCCAGATCTGAATAATGGGGATAAGTAGCTGATACTCTTGGTTGTCTATCCGACATTACCTACTTCTTCCTTGTTGGCAGAGCAAGGAGGAGAGGGTCTTGTTTCTTCCTGTCATGACCCAATCCCAACTCGAGATGACTCCTGTTTAACTTAAGGTAAAACAATGGCCCCAATTCCTGTTGTCAGTGATTGGTTTAGGGGTAGGTATATGACTCCAGCAGGCTGGCGGTTCAAACCCACCAGCCACTCCTCGGAAGGAAGGTTGGGCAATCCTACTTCCATAGTGATACTGCCTCGGAAACCCAAGGAGGGGTCGCTATGAGTCAGGGCTGACTTGACGGCACATAACAACAACAACAACATATGACTCAGTTCTGGTCAATGTGATATAAGGGAAGAACTGGAGAGCCTCTGGAAAATGTTTCTTCCTAAAGTGTGTCTCCCTCCATACTGGAAAGGAGAGCTCCTCTAGTACATCAGTGGTGAGAACAACTGCCAAGATGTTGCAATGCCTAGTTGTGGTGCTGCAACCATCTTGCTTCTGTCCTGAAATGAAGCCATTCCACTGAGGAGGGCAGAGCAAAGAGAACTACAAAGGAGCATGGCTAGAGCCTTAATGTACTGTCCAGAGCTGATCAACTTCTGCTTCCTTATTGTTGTTGTTGTTGTTGTTGTTGTTATGTGCCGTCGAGTCGGCCCCGACTCATAGCGACCCCTCCTTGGGTTTCCGAGGCAGTATCACTACGGAAGTAGGATTGCCCAACCTTCCTTCTGAGGAGTGGCTGGTGGGTTTTTGAACCGCCAGCCGTCTGGTTAGCAGGCAAGTGTCTTAGCCACTATGCTACCAGAGCTCCCTGCTTCCTTATTATGGAGCATTAAAAAAAAAAAAAAAACCAAACTCACTGCCATCAAGTCGATTCTGACTAATAGTGACTCCATCTGAGCTTCCAAGGTGGTCAAACTTTATGGAAGTAGATTGCCCAGTCTTCCTTCTGCAGAGTGGCTGGTGGGTTTGAACCACCAACCTTCTGATTAGCAGTCAAATGCTTTAGGCATTATGCCTAAACTCCTTGACACATTGTAAAAGCTCACTAAATTTTACACTGTCAATAAAAAGTGGGTTTTTTTTTTTCAGGACTCAATCTGGTGTGAAATCTCTGCCACTGAGCAGTCGTTTCTTTTACGTCCTCTACTACTTAAAATTGCACATGGATGTATGAATTCTAGACGAACTGGTAGAACACAAACTTTGTTCCTAAAAATCCAAGTTTTAAGAAACAAGCTTTCTTCCCCCTGCCTTCAGATCAGAATATATTTGGCCCATTCCTAAGAAAACTTTTATCTCCATTTGGAGATAGGAAAAGGTCAGTATTGAGAGTAAATTACCTTCAAATCTCCTCCTGAATAAATATTGAAGGAAATTTACTTCCAAAGGTCTTTTCCCTAGATAAATGAGAGTATTTACATGTATTAGCCTACTCTGGAGCAACAACATTTGAACATCAGAAGAAAAAAAGCCTGCTCAAAATAAGAAAGTATAATATTAACCAAAGAGGTTTCCTCAGAAGAGAGTTTTGCTCTTTTTGGGAGAAGCTTTCAAAGATGTTAGAACCAAACACATATGGGTATGGGTACCATGAGAGAATAAAGACCTTAAAAATGAAGATGCTTAGTTTTGAAGGGTAATAGTTCTTTAGTGTAATTAACATGTTACTGTAGCTGGCAAATCTATGGCCAAACAGTAACTTTCAATTTGAAAAATTTAGAATCCTTCTAGTTTCCCACGTCTTTAAGATCAAGGACAAGCAGCTACTCTCTTCCTCCTTTTCAGAGCCATCAATATGGAAGGGTTATGTCAATGTTGTTGTTTTGCCATCGAGTCAGACCCGACACATAGCGACCCTTCTTGGGTTTCCGAGGCAGTATCACTATGGAAGTAGATTGCCCCATCTTCCTTCCGAGGAGTTGCTGGTGGGTTTGAACCGCCAGCCTTCTGGTTAGCAGTCAAGTGCCTTAGGCACTACGCTACCAGAGCTCCCGGATATGTCAATAGTCTTGCCTAAAGGGTGCAAAGGTATGTGCCCTATGATGTAGGCTCAATTCAGAACACCCAGCTGGCCAAAGAAAGGATTTTGGAAATGACAGAGTGATTGATGTTCTTTGGTACTCATTTTCCACCAAGGACGAATATTTGATTATATAAGGAAGCTATGTCTCCTGGCACCCAAAGAACTAACCTACATAAAATGACAAATGTGCAACTTATTAAACAAATTCCAATGAGCCTGCAACAATTACTAGTTAGTCATTTTCTCAAGACATGTAGTTGCTTTACCACCAAGTATCCTTTTTTTCATGGCTCAAGCTGGCAAATCTCACTCTCAAATGAGTCTGTTGCTTTATACTCACTCAAAGCATCTCTGTGGTTTTTTTGTTTTCAGATTCAAAATAATTGACTTGTTCTCATTTCATTTTGCTGCCATGATTCTAGAGACCATACCTAATTGTTGAAGCCCAAACTCATAATGTGAGTTTCTGTAGGAGAAAAATGAAAGAAAAAAGGCCCCTCCATGATGCATCTCCCATATGCTGCCTGTTCTGTGATGGGTGCAGCTTTGTTTTCTTAATCAAATGGACACTCTAAACAGAACTGCCTGGTGAGGTGCAGTGAACTACTTAATATGACTCTCTTAGCCATTGTCTTTGGGACTCTCACCAGATGACTGGGTGGGACTATGCAAATGTAAGGTGACTGGATATCTTGCTAATAATGTAAATAAAATATGTCACTTTGTGGGGGTGGGATCATGAAAATAATGTGTATGGAGCCCTAACATGGGGATTGGTCAGTTTTACCATTTTGCTAGGCTTAAAATGAGCTATTTGAAAGGCAGAAAAAGGGAATTTTATGCCCATCAAGAAAGAAGAGCCATGAATGGAGCACATCCTTGGACCCGAGCTCCCTGCACTGAGATAGCAGTGAGCCAGTGGCAGCAGAACCAACAGAACCAAGAACCAGCATGAGAGAGAGTGTCAGGCTTCCTGGCCCAGAGAGTGAAAAAGCTGAGTGCCTTCGGGCATGAGGCTTGATGGTGGAGTGGGGTGCCTCCCTTGGCACCTATCGGCACAGCTAAAAGAGTGTTGTAATAGTTGCTGGAGCAGAGCAGGGTTCAGGCCAAGGGGCTGAGAGCCAAAGAGTGGCATGGCTGAGGGGAGGCTGTGCTAATTGAAGAATTGTATCTTGAGTGTTCCTGATCTTGAATTGTAATCTGTTACTTCCTTAATAAACCCCATCATCATGAGTATTGCCTGTGAGTTCTGTGTGGCCATTGCAGCCAATTATCAAACCCAGTAGAGAAATAGTGCCATGGGAGGGATGGCTGGTGTCAGAATTGGCAAAAACAGTTAGAAGTTGGCAGCATATCTGACCTCTGCCTCATAGGAACCAACCTTGAGCTGTTGGTATTCGTCTTGATTGTCTCACCCTCAGTCGGTAGAGCATCAGATCTTTAATCTGAGGGTCCAGGGTTCAAGTCCCTGTTTGGGTGCACCATTCTTAGGAACTCTGGTAGCATAGTACCTAAGGCATTTGACTGCTAACCAGAAGTCTGGCAGTTCAAACCCACCAGTCACTCCTCAGAAGGAAGATTGGGCCATCTACTTCTGTAGTGATACTGCCTCGGACACCCAAGGAGGCGTTGCTATGTGTTGGATCTAACTCAACAGCAGTGAGTTTGATTTTAGTTTGGTTTGTGAATTTAGAGAGGTCAGATGACAATGATGCCATAGCCTTTTTGCACCTAGTTTCTATTTAAATGAGTATAAAATGTGTTCCTTTTGTTCTGGAGCTTTCACAAAACTAGTCCAGAAACCTTAATTCTCTGTGTTGGGGCTTCTCGTTTCCCATAAAGAACATGGTATGGGTGGTTATGCCAGTAGTGAGCATGATCACTGCAGCCACTAAGTTAACCAGCCCAATTAGTTTATTCACTGAGGAGGAATAGAATCGTAAGAGGAGTATCATATCACTCACTGTCATCACAGATTAAGCTTTGGAGAGGTGACCAGATCTAATAGATGATTTGGTTTAGGAAAGAAAAGAAGAACAGTGGGGCTTGCTTACTCTGCATTTTACTTATACTTGAAGACATGTTGCAGGTGCAGCAGAATGATCAATATATCTGGTGAGAGAGAATTCATATATGAGAATGTATTGCTTTAAAATTATTAACACAGGCAAATGGTAAATTTAGGTATTATAAAAAGATATCACCTAGTTACAAGCCTTCCCAGCTCTCACTCCTTTCCCCTAGTTCTTTGCCCTGAGGAAGGTTCTGTCACTCAGAGTCTATGCGTATATGAGTATATATGTTTAATTATACCCTTATTATACATAAATGCCCTCTTGATGCAGTGGTTAAAGCACTCAGATGCTAAGGAAAGGTCAATGGTTTGAATCCACCAGCTACTGCATGGGAGAAAGATGTGGCAGTGTGCTTCAGTAAAGATTTACAGCCTTGGAAACCCTATGGGACATTCTGACTCTGTCCTATCGGGTCACTATGAGTAGGAATCAACTAGAAAGTACATAAGTGGTAGCATATTATACTCACCATTCTACACCTTACTTTTGTATACAGATTTTTAAGATAGGCATATGAACAACAGATTGTCATGTAGTTTTTAATGTTAAAAAAGAATGAAAACTGGATGAGAAAGATCGTCCACTTATAAATATGAGTAGTCCACCATAGATAATTTATAACTGAAATGTGGAGTGATGTTCTTTCTTACCCCAAAGAGGGGATGGAGGCAACCTGGCAAAGGAGGAAAAACTGTACATAGATGTACCCTACTAGTCTCCCTATACTCACATCCCACTTGGTGGCCTTCCTGTGGCCTGTTTGCAAGAGGAACCTAAGAGCCTCTAGGAGATCACTCATCCTGAGCGAAGAGGGAGTCACACAGTGGAGGAGAAATTCTGAATATGGCCTTATGTCTGTCTGTTGGATTGGTTTCTGGACCCAGCCCTCATGGACTAGTAGTGCCCAAAGTCTCTGGAAGACAGTGCAATGGTATGTAATCACTGAAAGCTAGTTCACTAAGACTTCTTCAGTATACAACAATACAAGGCAGCACAGTTAACTGCTCGCTTTAATAATATACAAAACGAAGGAATAGAAGTTTCCTGACACAGGCGGTGATGCCAGGGATGTCTGTCGTACTCTGCAGATGTGGAAGAAACTGTGTAGACATCAGGGCATCTCTCACATGGAAACTAACCATACATGCATTTCAGTACAAGTATGTCCCAATGCTCAGGAGAATTAGAATTTAAATGTGAATATTAGATAAACAATAACTACTTTTTTAGAACAAATATTTCTCAGATATTGTATGGAACATACACTAAAAAAAAATGTTTATCTGAAATTTCAATTTAACTGAGCCTCTTGTATTTTATCTGCCAACCCTAGTCATGATTCTTCTTTCCCTGGCTATAGGGATCAGCACATGACTTAGTCCTGGATAGGAATGGACACAAGCCTCAAGCTGGGGCAATCAGAGTCTTTCTCTAGGATTTTATATATGGCTGTTGAAAGAAAGTTCTCTCTTCCTAGGATGATGTCAATTTTTAATTCCTCCACCAACAGCCAAGTGAAAGAAACAGTGTATATAAGATAGAATGAGATACAGAGGCTCAAGAATGGGGCAGAAGGGAAGAGAGAGAAAGACTGGGAGAGACTTGATGACATTGTATACTTAACCTAATCTGAGTTGGGCTTCTGTCCTTTGTAACCAGAGTCTTGCTTTATATATTTTGACTCAGGATATATTATATAAATAGCTCCAGGTCACAGTTAATTAGGATTCAGTTAGCTAGGATTCAACCTCTCATCCAACTGACTACAAAGTCAATTGATATTCTCTCTACTTTATTATATGGTGGCGTCCTGCCCAAGGCATTTGACTGCTAACCAGAAGGCTGGTGGTTCAAACCCACCAGCCACTCCTCGGAAGGAAAGTTGGGTAATCTACTTCCATAGTGATACTGCCTCGGAAAGCCAAGGAGGTGTTGCTATGAGTCAAATATGACTCGACTGCAGTGAGTTTGGTTTTGGTTTATTATATTTCAACTATACTAAGAAAACTTCTGGACACAAATCAAAGAATGTGTGCTGTATTCTCTTAATACCTGCCCTCTGAGCTTGTTCTCCAGGGAACCCCCAACAGAGAATCTTGATAATGTGACAAAGACAATCATGGAGCCAAATTCCTTCTCCTGTCTTTCTTCCTCCTACCCAGCTTCTGAAACTGGCTTCTTGAAAACAAGAACCAGAAGCCCAGATCTTTTCTTAGAACATTAATTACTGTGGACGAGAAAATAAGCTAATTGTATTAAGATTATATTTCTTAACTATAAAAGGATTAAATCAATTATATTTCTTCGCAATGAAAGGATTAAATCGATGGGCTTTGTTGTTGTTGTTGTTGTTGTTGTTGTTATGTGCCGTCAAGTCGGACCCGACTCACAGTGACCCCTCCTTGGGTTTCCGAGGCAGTATCACTACGGAAGTAGATTGCCCAGTCTTCCTTCCGAGGAGGGGCTGGTGGGTTTGAACCGCCAGCCTTCTGGTCAGCAGTCAAGTGCCTTAGGCACTACATTACCAGAGCTCCTATTTACCACATAGCACAGCAAAATTATATTTGTGAAATTACACAGATATGCATTGCTTTTCGCCGGATACATTTTATCTACTAAGAGAAAGCATAACTGCCCAATATTGTATTTTTTATTTCAATTTTTACTTACTTTTGCTCATTTTACATATAATTTTATCTACTGGAAGCAAGGCCATAAAATGTAAATGCTAAACAGAGTGATATTCCATTAACTGACATATCTAAAGCATGTCATTTATTAATGTAATGATGACTATGAGGCAATGAAAGTTCTTCAAGTATTTTCCGAATCTTCAAAAGAAGATCAAATTATGCCCATGGATTCAGGTAAGTCAGAGTATTATATTGGACATACTGTTAAGGAAAGATGTAACAACAATGAATCGATGGGCAGGGGTCTCTAATTACCTTAATGTGAGGGGTTCCACCAAAGAATCTTCCCTTCAGCCTTCAGGGTGCAAAGAACTTGGAATACAAAGTTCTGAGGTCTCTGTAAATACAGTATTAAACTATTCAAGGGTCTTGAACACAATGACTGTTCCCTGTCTTTGAGTTAGAATTAGTTGTCAGGATGAAGTTCCTCTTCTGAGTTACAGATAAGGGATCTTAGCCATGCTGACCCAGTTGTACATAAAAAGAAAATTACAAGTGACATGGCATGCTTGTTTTAAGGAATTGCTTTTGCTCCATTATTGAACAGTCTTAAAGAGTACAAAGACTTTAGCCTCAGGCCTGGAGCTTTATTCCACAGAGAAGATTTCCACATGGAAATGGTGATTCCTTTACTTCTTTGGATTTTAAAACAAATAAGTAGGGTTGGTTGGAAACAATAGACATTAGGTAACAGTTTAAAATACAATTTATACAGAGCATTCAAGTTGAATTGTGATATTTTCTCATCCAATGTTTTACTCCCCCCTAGTGGATTTTTATATAGCACATGATACCCTGAGTATGGTATAGAGTAGCTGATTTTTTTGGGGGGGCGGGGGGAGTGATCAAAATGTGTTTAAAGTATGTTTATGTTTTGTAGGATTTCTATCAATTCTGTAAAATTGCAAAGATAAAAAAAAAAATTAAGCTTACAGTTCTGTTAGCTCACTCTCCTCATTTTGCAGATGAAGAAACAGAGACCCAGAAAGGGAAAATGACTCACCCAAAATCACACACTTAGTTTTTGATAGATCTTCTCATCCTTAGTGGCAGTGCTGAGTTTATAAACCTGTAGTACTCATGGAAGCAGAAAGCCTATGCATTCCCCACTCAGGTACTCATCAAGAGTCTAAGACCTTGCAGGAAATCAGAAATCAAACTTAGAAAATGTTAGTACTCTGGGAGGAGAGGGACTTACACAAGGAAAGGCAGAGGAAGTGTTAACAAGGGCATCTTGTGTTGTTATGTGCCGTGGAGTCAGACCCGACTCCACGACCCCTCCTTGGGTTTCCGAGGCAGTATCACTACGGAAGTAGATTGCCCAATCTTCCTTCCGAGGAGTGGCTGGGGGGGTTGAACCACCAGCCTTCTGGTTAGCAGTCAAGTGCCTTAGGCACTACTTAGCGATGAAAATACCAGGACTTTGAACCTGTTCATTCCAGTTTGACCCCCTGCAGAGAATTTGTGTTTCCATCCCAGATATACTGAATTATGATCTACATTTTAATAAGAGCCCCAGGGGATTTTATGTTCTATAAGAAGGTAACAAGTGATCTATAAGGATCACCTAGTGATCTATAAGAATCTAAAAATTATTCCAACTAAATTGTTGGGCAAGTGCCCAGTGAATCAAGGGTGTTTACTATCATATTTTAAAATAACAGAATAAAATATAAGATGATGAATTTGTCAGTTTCTTTTTGTAGTCTTATCAGTTTTTCTTTACATACTTTGAAGTGCTTATGTTCATACAGACTTAGCATTCTTATTGTAACTTCCTGGTTTTATTAAAACTTTTATTACTATTTAGTCCTTCATTAATGTTTTTTTCTCTCCTTTTAAAATTAATAAAGCTATACAATATTTTTTCCACTAGAATTTGTCTAGTGTATCTTTTCTATTCCTCTTTCAATATTCCTGTATTTTATGCTTTTGTTGTATAGAATTTTAGCTGATTTAAAAATTAGTCCCTCAAATTAGATATTATTTCATGCAGTTAATGTTTGTTAAGATTTATCTATATGCTTATTTTTCTTTTCATTAATATTTTTTCTTGTGTTTCAAACTTTCCTTATGGATTAAATTCTTTCTTCCTGATGTACTTGCTTTAAAAACTCCTTTAGTGCAGGTATGTTGGTGGTTAATTCCTTCAGTTTGTCTGAAAATTTTATTTTTAAAAAATTTATTTTAACTTCAATATTAAAAGATAACTCTCCAGGATAAGATTTATAATTAACAATAATTTTCTGTCAGTACTTTAAAAGCATTATTCTGCTGTCCTGCGTTTTGTTTTTGAGAGATTATCTGTCAGTCTAACTGATGTTCCTTTGAAGGTAATCTATGGTTTTTACTCTCTTGCTGCTCTTTTCTTTTAAATGTGAGGAGACTGCTTTCAGATAAACTCTTTAACATGATATTCTACCAAACCAAAAAAACCAGACTCACTGCCGTGGAGTGGAGTCTACTCATAGCAACCCCTCCTTTGGTTTCCAAGGCAGTATCTCTATGGAAGTAGATTGTCCAATCTTCCTTCATAGGAGTGGCTGGTGGGTTTGAACAAAAAAACGTGTATAGATATAAATTTATTTGTATTTATCCTTCTTGGGATTTGTTAGGGGTTCTGAATGTGAAGATTCATGACTGTAATAGATTCTGGAAAACTCTCAGCTATAATCTCAAACATTACCTTTTCTCATTATTTTCTTATGAAACTCTGATTAGGTATTGTTCAAACTTCTTAATCCATACTTTTTGTCTCCTGACCTCTATTTCATGTTTTCTATTTTTGTGTTTTATGAATTACAATCTAGTTAATTCCTTCAACCCTATTATTCACTTCCCAAAGTCTGTTTTCAGCTGTGTCTAATCTGCTGTTTAATCTGTCATTGAATTTCTAATTTCAGTTTCTAGGTATTTTATATTGTTTTCAAAAAATGCTTTCTAGTTATTTTTGATAGACTTTTATCCCTTGGCTATGTTTTTTGATACCTTCATTTTTTTCCCTTTAAGTATATTAAAGTTATTTTATATTTATTTTTGATTGTTCTAACATATTCCATTTTTGTAGGTCTAATTCTATAGTCTATTGTTTCTTCTCTTGTTAATTCATGATGTCTTTTTTTTTATTTTATGAGTTTGGTGATGTTTTTAATGAGAGCTCAAGTGCCTTGGAGTTTTCTCTTTAAGAATTCACTGAAACCTGGTGTGGTAGTTAAGTTTGTGTGTCAACTTGGCTGGTTGAGAGGCTGGGCAGCTGTATGTAGTATCCCCCATGACGTGACAGGTAATCAGCTCCATGGCAGAATCTACTGTGAGCAGCTGAATAGCTGCCTTTGAGTATATGGTCTGCTTCTCGTATATAAGAAACAGTTTTGGGAATGGTTTCCAGCTTATGGCACACTGGAGCTCTGCATGTAGCCGTGCCGTTGTTCAGCAGCCTGCCATGGTCTGCCAACCTTGGGACTTTCAATGGACTTGAATTAATGGCCTGCCATGTGGTAACATGGGACTGTGCCATTTTATTTATCGACCTTGGGCTTGTTAGCCTCAGCAACCCATAGCTGCCTGAGGGAAGAGAGATGCCTCTAGCTTCAGTGGGCTGGGAGCAAGAGGCAGAGCTGAAGCCCAAGGTCGAGGGGCTTTCACCCAGCCCTAGAGCCTGGAACTTTGAACTTGGACTTAAAGCCTCCAAATTGTAAGAGAATAAAGTCCTGTTTGTTAAGGCCATCCTATTTGTGGTATATTCTTGTCAGAGTGGCACTAGGTAACCAGAACACCTGGGTTTAGTTTAAATGTGTACCTCTGCAAAGAATTTGTTTCTGCTTCTGCAAGATGTCTGAGGCCTTTCCAGTCTGAGAACAGTTTAAATAATATATTTTTTTAATCCCATAAAATTTCAGCTCCAAATCACACTTTTGGTTAGAAATTTCATGACAGAACTTTTATTTACTTCTACCTGATGCAAGCTTGAGGTGGGTAAGTTTCTTTATAATCTCCCTCTGTGAAGTTTTTGTTTCTTTGTTTTATATTTTGCCCACTGGGAATATTATCTTCAAGGAGTCTCACTTAATATGGGTTTCTCTGCTCTGACTCATCTTGTAGGGACCCTATGCCTTTACTCCTATGTCCCTTTTCCCATCAGCCACCACAGATTGACAGATATTTATAGTATAATGTTTAGCTTCAGTGATTGCTCATCTCTCAATTCATACTTGCTTGTGATTTGTGACCACTGAAGATATTCCTAAATGTTCTGCCATGACAACTATTCATTTAATGACTGTGGGCTCTTTTTTTTAGTTTTCCTAGTTATTTAAGGGAGCTCTGGTAGCATAGTGCCTAAGGCACTTGACTGCTATCCAGAAGGTTGGCGGTTCAAACCCACTAGCCACTCCTCGGAAGGAAGTTGGGCAATCCTACTTCCGTAGTGATACTGCCTCAGAAACCCAAGGAGGGGTCGCTATGAGTCAGGGCCGACTCCACGGCAAATAACAACAACAACAACAAGTTATTTAAAATTTTTTTTTTTTTAATTTTGTGTGTGTGTGTGTGTGTAGGTGTGATTTGGGTGAAAGTTTACAGAGCAGATGGGCTTTTCATTCAACAATCCATACATACTCCTCTGTTTTGTAACATTCACTGTGATCTCCACAATGCAACAGCACTCTTCCCACTTCCTCTTCATGCCCATCACTTCCCTTTATCCTTCGTCCCATCCTGTCCCGCCTCCTCACTCTATTTCTGGGGAAATGCCTTGATCTCGTAGGGTTGATTGTTCTAATGAGTGCACAGCCTTCTGGTATCACTATTCACCTTATAGACTTACCATTTGGTTGAAAGTTGAGCCATGGGGTTAAGTTAAATTCTCAGCTTGAAGGATGTCTAAGGGCTGTAATCTCAAGGGTTCCATGAGTTTTAATCAGATCAGTAAGCCTGGTCTTTTTTTTCCCCATAATTTTGAGTTTTGTTCCATAATTTTCCCTTACTTTATCCAGGTCATCCTATTGTGACCTCTTTCAGAGTGGTCAGCAGTGGTAGTCAGGCACCATCTAGTTCTTCTGATCTCAGAGTCATGGAGGCTGGGATTCACATGGTCTATTAGTCCTTTGACTAATTGTTTCCTTGTGTCTTTGATTTCTTGTGAATAATACTGCAGTGAATATAGGTGTGCATATATCTATTCATGTCATGAATCTTGTTTCTCTAGGATATATGCCTAGTAGTAGGATTGTTTGATCATATGGTATTTATTTCCAACTTCTTAAGGGCAGTGGGCTTTTGTTGTTGTTGTTGTTAGATGTTCATTTTATCCAACATTTTAGACTGTATTAGGAAAAAAATTCTGGCTATTTTATCCAGCATATTGAAGGAAATAGAAATATTTTCTTTCTTTTTATTATTGATTTCTGTTAACTTTTAATCAGTCTCTCTTTCTCTCTCTCTCTCCCTCTGTTGTCGTTCTTTGTTCCTTCCTTTCTTATTATTTCATTTTTTTCTTTCTTGTCATTCTATTTTTTTCACTGTCCTTAATGTTTTCTTTTGTTTTTTTTCCTCTTTATGCTTCTTATGTTTCTTTTTTATTATTATATTTCTTATTCTTCCTTTCTTCTTTTCAGTATTTATTTTCTTTCGTCCTCCATTCCTTTCTTTTCCTTTCCATTTTCTATCATTAATGTCATTCCTTAATAAAGGCCAAATATATATATATATATTTTTTTAGTCCAACACACAGTAACATTTTAATAATTTCTTCTTAAGAGATTAGTTTAGTCACAACTAATTAGACATATAAGGTCCCATGTCATTGGATTGAGATCAGATTTATTAACTCTGGTGTTTTTCACATAATAAATGCTCAATAAATGTTTTTGTTTTTTGAATGAAACTTTGTTAAAGATTCTAACTCTACTCTAGTGAGCACATTGTGAGATCAAGTTGTTGCCAAGTAGACTGTACCTGTGACTCAGTCAAGCCTAACCTAAACTGACAGAGAAATTGATGGAATGTTAATTGATAACAGCTGGGTGACTGGCATGAGTGCAGTCACAGGAAAGGGCCAAGGATCTCTCAGTGAGTATAAAACTTACATTTATCAAAGAGCCCAGAGGATTTTTAATGAGAATGACCTCTGGTTAAAATTAAAGTGAAGGCGAAATAAAGATAGTAATTTGTGTACTTTGGGTCTTAGCATATTTTCCACTTAATAGCCACTCACTTAGAAAATGAAGTTCATGGAATTCTCATAATAGTAATGACTTGGCTTTAATGAACTCAAAACCCCATTAGGTAGGTTCACAATTTGTTGGTTAGCAGTATTGGAAAATATACTAAGTGGAGAAACAGGGATAAGTCTCCAAATTTAAAATACTGTTATCATTATCTTGGCTGATAGAAAGCAGGTTGTGTGATTAGATTTGACTCTTAGAGTAGGCTGAGAGGGGTTACTTACTAATTGGAAATTAATGAGACTTTAGACAGATTTGAGTGGAATATGATGGAGTTTCAATGGATCACTAGCTGGCTGTAAATCTGTAAATGCTTCCCATTATACGAGAAGTTTTAAGTTGATACTGGAATAAAGTGACAAGGCTAAATCTTACCACAGGTTCTAGAATGTCTCCTTTTTAGGCTTAGAATTTCTTCCAGAGAAATTCGTGATCACTTTGTCCTCTAAATGAGCCTTCTGATCTGTAAATATAAAGCTGGCTGATACAACTTGACTACAGTACAGTAGCTTGACTTTGGGTATGTTTGAAATGTGAAAATATGATTGGGGTTACCTATATAGTGGTGGATTGTTTTGTCTATTTGCCCTTTCCATTACACACTTTTATTTTCTGGAGTATTTTAAAGAAAATTCCTGAGATTATAGCATTTCATCTGCAATACTTTAGAACACTAGATAATCCCGAGAAGAGTCAAAGTTATACCCACACAGTTCACTAGATAGAGGAGGCTCTAAGACATGAACCTGGTCCATGATACTTTCTTCTCACCTGCTGATGCTTTCATGTGTGTAGCATGATTTCTATATATGTGTCAGGAACATTTTTAATGCTTTTACATTTTTTAACCCATTTAATACCCCTGACAAATTTGGAGAGTTTTTGGTTTTCTTGGGGACAGACTATTAGAACAATTTCACCTTCATATCTGCCATCAGCACATGTCCCACACTGTAAGAAATGCTGGGAACTGTGACCCTTTTGATCTGTTTGGTTAGGGTTTCTCCTTTTTTCTTTCCTACTGAGCCTCAGGAGGATGGGAGGTGACTTTCCTGCTTGCTTGTGTTTGGGCCATAATGAGCTCTAGTGGTGCTGTGGTTAAGGCATTGGGCTGTTAACCAAAAGGTTGGTGGTTCAAACTCACCAGCTGCTCCACAGAAGCAAGATGAAGCAGTCTGCTTCTGTAAAGATATACATCCTTAGAAACCCTGTGGAGGTCACTGTGAATTGGAATCAACTTAATGGCAGTGGGTTTTGTGTTTTTTCCATTCATAAAAAGTCTGTTTCTCTAGATAAAAGATCATTCCTTCAGGAGACAAATAACTGTTCATTTTTAGAAACTGAAAGGTATTCTTCATCAGACTAGTAGTTGAAGTCATTATTATATTTTCACCATTAAAAAGTCTTTATTTCAGTTATGGATTCTGCTTCTTTGTGAAGATTAGGAAGAATGGAACAAGGTGTATCAGCCACTATAATGTAAATAAATCAATAGGGCACATTACTATAGTCATCTGCTATGCATTATTACCCAGTATGGCAATCTTTTAGGTTGGAATTTTTCCATTGGAAAAGGAGTCTTTTCTAACCCTGTAACCTAAGGAAGGTTGACCAGGTTTTTTTGACTGAAAAATAAAAGCTTGAAAGTCATTTATATATTTTAGAGGGAATAGATGGAGAAGCTATATTATATTTAATAAGTCTGGTCTCTGAGTTCAGGTGTACAAAGGAAGGATTTTTCATTAGGGATAGGCCCTGAGCAGTAATCAAGATGCAGGAAAGGTAGTCCTGAGCCAGTCACCACGGAGGGGAGAGAAACGGGGAGATGCTGTGTTCTAATAGACAGCCACAGAAAAAGGGAAGGAAGGATTAGAGCAGAAATAGCAAACTGGCTTTACTCCTCAGGCCAAGTCAGATTGCTTTGTCATGACACCTTGGAGATGGTGTTGTGAGGGGCTAGAAGGGAATGGCTGGGTTCAGCTGAGAGGATTGCAGTGGGTATTTAACGCTGGTATCGTGGGCAGAAGAATTATCAACAGCGAGGTTCAGTTTAGGAAACATTTATTTGCTTAGTAGCTTCTAAATCTAATTCTGCATCAGAAGAATTCTGATTCCCAGGCCCACTCTAGACCTACTGAATCAGACTTCCTGGGGGTGAAGCCTAAGAATATGTGTTTTTGGAAAGCTTTCCATGATTCTAATGTTCAGCCAATTAATATAAAGCTATATTATATTTAATGGCTGTATACTTCCATTTTATTTGCTTATATTTTATTGCCATTATTAAAAAATGCCATAATAAGCATCATTGAGAAGTTCAGGTGATGTAATGCCTAAGGCATTTGACTGCTAACCAGAAGGCTGGGGGTTCAAACCCACCAGTCACCCCTCAGAAGGAAGGTTGGGCAATCTACTTCTGTAGTGATACTGTCTCGGAAACCCAAGGAGGGGTTGCTATAAGTTGGATCTGACTCAACGGCAGTGAGTTTGGTTTTTTTTTTTTTTTGAAGCATCATTGACTCATAGGCACTTGCCCAACAATTTAGTTTGAAGAAATTTTTAGGAAAAAATTTCTGAGTCAAAGAGTATGCATATTTTTACAGATCTTGATGCTTAAGGCTCATTGGCTCTAGAATCTAACCAGTTCATATTCAACTAATATTGTATGAGAGTACCCATTATTACCACACATCCTTCCCAATTCTGAGAATTACACTTAATATTTGCTAATTACATGAATAAAGACACTATTTTACAGTTTTTACATTTTTGTTATGTATGTGTTTCTTTATGCCATTTTTTAGTTTGACTGAAAATTTGTTCGTCTAGGGAGGTGTGTGTTTGTGTGTGAATGAAGAATCACCCCCAAAACATCAAGAGTTGAGGCTGAAGAGCCTCAGAAAGAATGAGGAAGAAACATGTCTTCAATTCACATGACAGTATGACTCTGAAGGAGAAGGAATTTGGAGCAATGATATCCTTGTGGGCCTATAGTTCTGAAACCCCTTGTGTGGGGAGAAAAGTACTTCTGGAAATTATTGAGGCCTGGAAAGGTGGGATGGGGTCAGAGGAGGAAATCCTATATGTAAAAGGTGGAATTTTCTGTAAACACATGGACATTAGACAGTGGACTATTCTGAAATGGGAGAGACCTAAACCAAAAAACCAAACCCACTGCCATCAAGTGGATTCTGACTCATAGCAACCCCTGTGGCAGTAACAGAAGTAGATTACCCCATATTCCTTCCACAGAGTGGCTGGTGGGTTTGAACTGCCAACCTTTTGGTTAGCAGTCAGATGCTTTAGGCACTGCACCACGAGAACTCTTTTAGGTGAGACCATCTAGGGCAAAATATTGAGAGTTTGGAGTGGACTTGACAAGCAGTCATACAAATGGGAACTTGTTGTTGTTTTTAGGTACCATTGAGTTGTCTCTGACTCACAGTGACCCAATCCTGATGTCATATTCTTCTTTATATAATCCAGCTTCTTGGAATATTTGTTCAGAATACAAGTTAAATAAATATGGTGAAAGGATAAAACCTTGACACACACCCTTCTTGATTTTGAACCATGCAGTGTCCCTGTTCCGTTTGAATGACAGTCTCCTGGTCTATGTACAGGTTCCTCATGAGTACAATTAAGTGTTCTGGAATCTTCTGTTCAGCTCTTTTATCTTCTCATTTCTTCCATTTGCTTTAGCTACTCTCTGCTCAAGGGCAAGTTTCAGAGTGTCTTCTGACATCCGTCTTGGTCTTTTCTTCCTTTCTTGTGTCTTTAATTACCTCTTGATTTCTTCATGGATGATGTTCTTGATGTCATCCCACAATTCCTCTGGTTTTTGGTCACTAGTGTTCAGTGCATCAAATCTATTCTTTAAATAGTCTCTAAATTCAGGAGGGATATTATCAAGGTCATATTTTGGCTCTCATGGACTTGTTTAATTGTCTTCAACTTCAACTTGAATGCGTATATGAGCAGTTGATGGTCTGTTCCACAGTCAGCTCCTGGCCTTGTTTTGACTGAAGATATTGAGCTTCTCCATCACCTCTTGCCACAGATGTAGTCAATCTTATTCCTGTGTATTCCATCTGGTGAAGTCCACATGTATAGTTGTCACTTTTGTTGTTGATAAAAGATATTTGCAATGAATAAGTCATTGGTCTTGAGAAATTCTATCATGCAGTCTCCAGAGTTATTTCTATCATCAAGGCCCCATTTTCCAAGTACTGGTAACACTTCTTTGTTTCCAACTTTTGCATTCCAGTCACCAGTGATAATCAACACATCTCGATTGCATGTTCAGTCAATTTTAGATTGCAGAAGTTGGTAGAAATCTTCAATTTCCTCATCTTTGGCTTATGTGGTTGGTACGTAAATTTGGATAATAGTAGTATTAGCTAGTCTTCCTTGTAGGCATATGGATATTATCCTATCACTGACAGCATTGTACTTCAGAACAGATCTTGAAACACTGTTTGTGACAATGAATGCCACACCATTCCTCTTTAATTTGTCATTTCCAGCATAGTATATTATATGGTCTGATTCAAAATGAATGGCCAAAACCAGTCCATTTCAGCTCAGTAATGCCTAGGATATCAATCTTTATGCATTCTATTTCATTTTTGACAACTTCCAGTTTTCCTAGATTCATACTTTGTACATTCCATGTTCCAATTATTAATGGATGTTTTCATCTGTTTCTACTCATTTTGAGTCATGCCACATCAGCCAATGGTGGTCTCCAAAGCTTTACTCCATCTATATTGTTAAGGACATCTTTACTTTGAGGAGTCAGCTCTTCCCCAGTCAAAGTCTGAGTGCCTTCCAACTTGATGGGCTCATCTTCTGGCACTATATTGGACAGTGTTTCAGGGCTATTCATAAAGTTTTCCAGTAACATATCAGACAGTGTTTCACTGCTATTCATAAGGTTTTCACTGGCCAGTCGTTTGAGAAGTAGATGGCCTCTTCCTTCTTCAGAGTCTGTCTTAGCCCAGATGCTCCGCTGAAACCTACCCACCATGGGTAATCCTGCTGGCATTTTACAACACGGTGGCATAGCCTTCAGCCTCACAGCAACATGTAAGCCTCCACAGGATGAGAAACTAACAGACAAGTTCATCTCTTAGTTGTTCCTAACCTCTCTGTGCCTGCCTACCTTGGGCAAAGGCCTTAAAATAGAACCACCCACAAGCAAAAAGCAGACAAAATGGGAAGCACTATCTCAAAATTTCCAGAAATATCAAACAGGAAACTGGATTTCTTACAATTATCTAAAATGGAGTTTAGAATTCCTTTTCATACATTTTATAAATATTCTCAATTTTTTGTTTATCTTTTGAATATTTGTGGTTATTTTTGATTTTTGACATGTTATCATTGTTGTGTGTACTTATCTCTTACAGTTTATACCTTTGGTATCTTACTTAGAAACTTCTTGCTTCAAAATTATGTAACTATTTTAATGTATGTGTGTGTGTCTTTTTTGTACTTTTAAGGTCTTATTTTTACATTTGATTTTTTAGTTGTTGGAATTTTTTTGATCAGTATAAATATTTCCCAGTAGTTCTCAAGCTATAATCACAATGATATTTACTGAATAATTCATCCTTTCTTCAAAGGTATGAAATCTATTTGTTTTCCATAGTAATGTCTTAAATACAAGTGTTTTTGGACCTTTAATCTTATTCCATTGGTTTCCATAGTTCTAATATCAGTATTGAGGAGCCCTGCTGGTGCAGTGGTTAAATGTTTGACTGCTAACTGAAAGGTTGGCAGTTCGAACTTACTAATGGATCCTGGAAGAGTACTGGTGGTGTAGTGCCTAAGGCACTTGGCTGCTAACCAGAAGGCTGGGAGTTCAAACCCATCAGTCACTCCTTGAAAGGAAGATTGGACAATCTACTTCTGTAGTGACACTGCCTCAGAAACCCAGGGTTTGCTGTGAGTTGGATCTGACTTGACAGCAGTAAGTTTTTGAGTTTAATGGCTCCGAGGGGATAGGCAGGAGCAGGGGAAGACCTGGCAACCTGGTCAGGTATAGATGATAGTCTAGAAAGCCCTATGGGGCAGTTCTACTCTCTCCTTTTGGGTTGCTTTGAGTTGGAATTGACTTGATAGCACACACCACCACCAGTATCATTATCACACCCTATTATAATTCAGATTACTTTAATAGAAACTTTATATCTGGTAGGGAAGTTTTTTTTTTTTTTTTCTGTCATATATTTCTTGGCTATTATTGCATATTTATACTAGATAAAAATTTTAATCATTTGTTTGTTGTTGTTGTTATTTGCCGTCGAGTCGGCCCTGACTCATAGCGACCCTTCCTTGGGTTTCCGAGGCAGTATCACTACAGAAGTAGGATTGCCCAACCTTCCTTCCGAGGAGTGGTTACTTTTAAAAAATGGTAATGGACTAAATATAACATTGGGAATAAACTTTGTGATTAATCTAGGCAACATTAACACATTTGCCGTGTTGAAGTTTTCAATTTCAGGCACACTGATTCTTTTTAATTTTTTGTTTCTCAGAAAGTTTTTCTTGCTTTTTTACCTATTTCTTGAATTTACTCCTAGATCCTTCTATATTTTTTGTTGGTTTCTATGCTGTAGTTTCTAATGGACTGATACTGGTATACAAGAAACAATTTAAAAAATTCATTCTGATTTGGGTGAAAGTTTACAGAATACATCGATTTTCTACTCAACAGTTCTTACACATTTTGTTTTGTGACATTGACTGCAAGCCCCATAATGTAACAGCACTCTTTCTACCTCCTCCCTATGGTTACCATTTCCCTTTCTCCTTCTTTCCTATCCATTCCTGCCTTCTGAGCTTTATCCCTGGGCAACGCTGCCCTTTTAATCTCTTATGGTTGATTGTTCTAAGGAATGCTTACCTCCTTGGTGTTATTGTTCACTTCATAGGTCTGTCTATTGTTTGGCTGAAAGTTGAGCCATGGGAGTGAGTTCAGTTCCAGGACAGAAGGGAGACTAAAAACTGAAAAACCAAAACCAAACCCACTGTCACTGAGTGGATAACAGAAGTAGATTGCCCTGTCTTCCTCCCACAGAGTGGCCTGGTGGGTTTGAACTGCCAGCCTTCTAGTTAGCAGTCAAATGCCTTAGGCACTGCACCACCAGAGCTCCTTAGAAGGGAGACAAAGGGCCATATTCTCCCGTATTCCATCTGTTTGTATCAGACCAGTAGCCTGGTCTTTTTTTTTTTTTTTTAATGTTTTTGAGTTTTGTTACACATTTTTCTCCCACTCTATCCTGGATCTCCAATTTTGATCCTTTTTAGAGCAGTTGGCAGTGGTAGTCGGACACCATCTAGTTCTGGCCTCAGGGTCATGGAAACTGAGGTTCCCATGGCCCACTAGTCCTTTGGACTAATTATTTCCACGTGTCTTTGATTTTCTTTACTCTTCTTTGCCTAGGATGAGGAGAGACCAATAGTTGTATCTTAAATGGCCATGCTCAAAATTAGAGACAGGTTTCATTATTAGTTTTAATATTTTTACAGGGTTTGTTTGTTTTGTTTTGTTTTTTAGTTTTTCAGGTAAACAATCATCAACATTAAATAATTATGATTTTTATCTTTCTTTCCAAAATGTCTATCCCTTGAATGTCTCTGATTATGTTAGCTAGCACTTCAAGAATGATGTTTTAAATTTTTTTATTTTAGCTTTTTTTATGTACAGCACAAAGTTTTTCCATTCAACAGTTCTTATGGATTTTATTTCATGACATTGGTTGCAATCTCCACAATGACTACTCTCTTCCCACTTCCTCCCTGTGGTCACCTTTTCCCTGTGTCCTTCTTGCCTATGCTTTCCTGCCCTCTGAGCTAGCTCTCTGTGCAAATGCTGCCCTCCTGATCTCCTTTGGTTGATTGTTCTAGAATGATTTTAAATCAAGCAGAATTCATGATTGCCTTATGAATTAAAAGGGATAAATGTGATAAATTATATTAATAGATTTGTGATGTTAAACTATCTTTGCATTCCTAAAAAAAAAAAAAAGCTATTTTGTCATGATGGCTTTCATTGCTTTAATATGCCTCTACTTAATTTGCTAATATTTTGTTTAAAACTTTTGCATCTATAATCATAAATGGTACTCAGATCCAGTTTTCTTTGCATGTTGATATCATCCTTATCCCAGCTTCATAAAATGAAGTCTTTCTTACTTTCTCTAAGCCTTGGGATAGCGTTATAGCAGCCAAAAGCCTTATCCACTATGCCGCCATAGCTCCTTTTCAGACTGGAAGTTATGCAAAATACAATTGGGGATAGCTGCCTCCTCAAAGTAGAATTGACCTTAATGACATGGAAGGAATAAAGCTTTCAGGATCTTTGTTTGCTGATGTATCATGACTCAAAATAAGAAGAAACAGCTGCAAACATCCATTAATAATTAGAATGTGGAATGTACAAAGTATGAATCTAGGAAAACCAGAATTTGTCAGAAATGAAATGGAGTGCATAAAGATTGATATCCTAGGCATTAGTGAGCTGAAATGGACTGGTTTTGGCCATTCACTTTGAATATCAGACAATATGATCTACTATGCCAGGAATGACAAATTGAAGAGGTATGGTGTCATACTCATTGTCAAAATAACATTTCAAGAGCTATCCTGAAGTATAATGTTGTCAGTGATAGGATAATATGCATGTGCCTACAAAGAAGACTAATTAATATTATTAGTAGTCAAATTTATACACCAATCACTAAAGCCAAAGGTGAAGCTGAAGATTTTTACCAACTTCTGGAGTCTGAAATTGACCAAACATGCAATCAAGATGTATTTATACCAAAAGCTAGAAACAAAGAAGACGCATCAGTAGTACAAAGATACAGCCTTGGTGATAGAGATGACACTGGAGATCAGATGATAGAATTTTGCAAGGCCAACAATTTATTTATTTCAAATACCTTTTTCAATAACATAAAGGGTGACTATACACATGGACTTCCCCAGATGCAATACACAGGAAGCAAATCACCTACATCTGTGGAAAGAGGCGATGGAGAAGCAACAAGACCAGGAGGTGACGGTGGAACAGACCATCAAATGCTCATATGCAAGTTGAAGTTGAAGCTGAAGAAAATTAAAACAAGTCCACAAGAGCCAAAATACAACCTTGATTATATCCTACTTAAATATACAGACCACCTGAAGAATAGATTTGATACATTTAACACCATAGACCAAGAACCAGACAAGTTGTAGTCATCAAGGGCACCATACATGAATAAAGCAAAAGGTCATTAAAAGACAGAAAAGGAAGAAAAGACCAAAATGGATGTCAGAAGATACTCTGAAAGTTGCTCTTAAAAGGATAATAACTAAAGGAAATGGAAGAAATGATGAAGTAAAAGAGCTGAACAGAAGATTTCAGAGGCAGCTCAAGAAGACAAAGTAAAGTATTATAATGAAATGTGCAAAGACCCAGAGTTATAAAATAAAAAGGGAAGAACACCTCAGCATTTCTATCCCAAAAGAACTGAAGAAAAAGTTCAAGCCTTGAGTTGCAATATTGAAGGATTCTATGGGCAAAAATTGAACAATGAAGGAAGCATCAAAAGAAGATGGAAGGAATACACAGAATCACTGTACCAAAAATAATTGGTTGACATTCAACCATTTCAGGAGGTAGCATATGACCAATAATTGATGCTATTTAAGGACCAAGCTGCACAGAAGGAATTGGTAAAAAACAAGTCTTCAGGAATTGTCAGAATACTCGTTGAGATACTTCAACAAATTGATGTAAAGCTGGAAGCACTCACTCATCAGTGCCAAGTAATTTGGAGGACAGCTGCCTGGCCTACTCACTGGAAGAGGTCTGTATTTGTGCCCATTCCCCCCCCCCAAAAAAAAAGTGGTACAGCGGAGTGCAGAAATTATCAAACAATATAATTAATACCACACTCAAGTAAAATTTTGCTGAAAGTAGTTGAAAAATCATTGCAGCAGTGCATGGCCAGGAACTGCCAGAAATTCAAGCTGGATTCAGAAAAGAACGTGAAACAAAGGATATCATTGCTGATGTCAGATGGATCTTGGCTGAAAGCAAAGAATACCAGAAAGATGTTTACTTGTGTTTTATTGACTATGCAAAGGCATTTGACTGTGTGGATCATAAGAAATCATGGACAACATTGCGAAGAATGGGAATTCCAGAACACTTAATTGTGCTCATGAAGAACCTGTACATAGACCAAGAAGCTGTTATTCAAGCAGAACAAGGGACTACTGCATGGTTTAAAATTAGGAAAGGTGTGTCTATCTTTTCACCACACATATTTAGTCTGCATGCTGAGCAAATAATCTGAGAAGCTGCACTATATGAAGAAAAATGTATCAGGATTTCAGGAGGCTTTATTAACAATCTACAATATACAGATGACACAATCTTGCTCACAGAAAATGAATATTTGAAGCACTGATTGATGAAGATCAGAGAGTACAGCCTTCAGTATGGATTTCATCTCAACATAAAGAAAAATTCTTACAAATGGACCAATAAGCAAACTTGTGACAAGTGGAGAAAAGACTGAAGTTGTCAAGGATTTCATTTTACTTGGATCCACAATCAACATCCATGGAAGCAGAAGTGAAGAAATCAAAGGATGTATTGCACTGAGTAAATGTGCTGCAAACTACCTCTTTAAAGTGTTAAAGAGCAAAAATGTCACTTTGAAGAGTAAGATGTGCCTGACCCGAGCCATGGTTTTTTCAATCGCCTCATATGCATGTGAAAGCTGGACAATGAATAAGGAAGACTGCAGAAGAATTGATGCATCTGAGTTGTAGTGTTGGCAAAGAAGATTGACTACACCAGGGACTCCCAGAAGAATGAACAAATCTGTCTTGGAAGAAGTACAGCCAGAATGTTCCTTTGAAGTAAGAATGGCCACACTTAGTCTCTCATACTTTGGTCATATTATCAGGAGGGATCAATCCCTGGAGAAGGATATCATGTGTGGTAAAGTAAAGTGTCAGTCAAAAAGGGTAGGATCCTCAACAGGATGGATTGACACAGTGGCTACAACAATGGGCTCAACCATGATTATGACTTTGAGGATGACACAGGACCAGACAGTTCTGTTCTTTAGTACATAGGATCACAGTGAGTCAGAACCAACTCGATCACACCTAACAACAACAACAGCGTAGTTCTTATAATTTGAAAAATCTTAGCAATATATTATTTTATTTGTTATGATATAAAAATGAAAAGAAACCACAATTTGAAAGACTTATTAGTAATCAGTTGACAATGATCTCAGTTGATATTTTTGCTGCTATTCACATCTTTGTCAGCAAAAGACTAAAAGCAAGTTTTCAGCATGTGAGGAGCTATGAAAAGAATGTTAAATTAGACCACCAGGCTAGTGGCCTCACTAGGGTTGGTGTCATTTAGTGCAGAAACACATGATGTCATTACCCTCCCCCCCACCACACACACACAGGGCTGGGAGGTGACCCCACCACCACCACCTTGGGCCAAGTGTCCCAGCCCCACCTTTCCCTGGGCCAGACCAAGCTCTTCTTCTTGTGGCTCCCCACAGATTCTCCTGTCTTCCATTGGCCAAAGTAGAGACCCTTCTCTCTGTCCAATGGCATGTGCCATGGCCCACTTGCCTGCACCCTAACTGACAGGTGACCAGAGGTGAGGGGAGAAAGAAGAGTTGATCTGAGTTACCACACTGGATGATGAGTGACACCAACCCTAGAGATGCCACAGCCTTGGCAGCCCTTGTCTCTGAGGCACTGGCTAGCCCACTGCCACTGCTGCCACCACTGCTATAAACTCTGAGGTCATTTTGGTGTCACCTGCTCTAACAGTGTCAGAGGATACAGTCTGCATCCACTGCACCCTCTTTGTGATGCCACTGCACTAGATGTTAGAAGAGGAGCTTTGGGAATATATATTGTGCAGCAGCAAATCTTTAAGTTAAATAAATCTATGAACACTTCTATCCTTCCAAGGAAAGTAAAATCTACTATTTAGATATTTCAAAGTTGATTCTGAGAGAAGAAAACCCTAGACCTAGAATACCTAGACCTAGAATACTTGAACTGGCTTTACTGAGCCATGGACATCTGTCAAGTTGCTTTGTAGTAGATATAGTATATAAAAGAAAAGGAGAAATTACTTTACATTATAAACTGTATTCTGATATTTTCTAATTTGAATCTTTCAATTGTTTATTAACAAAAACTTTGTATCATTAAATATGTCTACGATGAGAACTGATTTAGTAGCTGTAGTTTTATTAATTTACTATATTATGCCTAGGAGCTCTGGTAGCATAGTGCCTAAGGCACTTGACTGCTAACCAGAAGGCTGATGGTTCAAACCCACCAGCCACTCCTCGGAAGGAAGACTGGGCAATCTACTTCCGTAGTGATACTGCCTCGGCAACCCAAGGAGGGGTCGCTATGAGTTGGGGCCAACTCAATGGCACATAACAACAACATATTACACCTACAAGGACATATTTGATTTGAAGTAAGTAAGTGAATACTGGTTTAATGATGAAATGGCTGAGTGTTCTTCAAGCAATTCAAATGTGAGTGGGAAAGAAGAACAAAAAGAGAAATGAAAATCATGTCTTTTATAAGTCTTTCTGTTATAAATATTTCAGAGTTCACTTATTTTCACTATAAATAATATACTCTCTCCTCACTTATCAACATGATTGTTTCCAAAGACCAGGTCATTATGCGAAAATGCATGTCAGATCATAAAGTGGAGGTTGAATGTTACAAATTTCATCATTACATAATTGCCAAACCACTGAGCATCATGGCCAAGCCAACCTTAACCCTCATAGCCAGTGTTACTATGGCTTACCTCAACATTCATTGCTGCCAGATGTATGTTCTTAATGTGCAAAATAGTTGGACAGTAGATTTTTTATACTATCATCGTAAAAGTTAAATGTTCAACAATGAGATAGTTTATAAGTGAGGAGTACGTGTGTAGCTACTTTCTTTTTTTTATGTCTCTGGCATTTAAAAATACACATTTTACCTGATATTTCAATTTTTTAAATGAAAGGAGAAAAAGTAATTACTAATGATTTGTTACTTAGCTCTGGTAAGTCATGCGTGTCAAATTGATTTGAAGAAGGAAAAATATTTGGAGAAAAATAAGTGTAGGGTGCAACAGTAAATCCTCACTAGCTTCTGAAATAAATAAACAGAAAATAAAATTATTTTATAATTTTTAAGAATTACTCTTTTGTAAGAATTACTTCTTCTCACATCCATGGAGAAAACCACCAGGGGGCCTAGTGGTGTACAAGCTTGATAAGCGGGAGTTTGAGGTCAACATGACTGCATCCTTCCACCATGTGGTGGAATGCCAAGATCCCTTAACAACTGCCAATGTCAGTTTTTTATTGTTCTCTTTTTTCTTGCTTGATGTCTATGAAAATGAAATAAAATAAAATGCCAACACATTTCAACAAAATCCTATACTGGAGGTGGAAAATGTAAAGCCTAAAGGGCTTGGCCTAGGTCTTGCTTAATAAAGATCACATGTATGATGAAAATTCTGGAAATAAACCTATGGTAGTTGCAAGTTCAACTTTAATAGCATTTTAAATGTGTAATTATAACCTACATGACAATGAGCATAATGGTACTGGTAACATGGGAACTACTATTGTTGATTGTATCTGTCAGGGTTTGGTGCAAGTAGCAGAAATCACTTGGTAGAGGCTTCTATTCTCCATGTTCCACTAATGAAATCCTTTGAATGTCTCTGCCCTTCTCCAAGTTTCTGTAGGTCTTTGCTTTTAACCACCTTCACCTTTCCAGAAGATTGTTGTAGAGTTACTGGAGCTACTTTGTCTGAAAGTCCAGAAATTGGAAGTGTCTGAGAGTTTGCAGCTGTCCCACAGTGTGGCCCATAGGCAGTGAGAGAAGGTACAGTGTATGAAAGCCCAGCTCCCTTGCCCCAACTAAGGACAACCTCTGAGGTGTACTTTTTAGAACCCTACTGTAAGATCTGGCTGAGGCTGAGACTGAGACTCTGCCTAAAATCACATCCTCACTTGGCTCTTTTGCTTCCCAGCACAGCTTCCTCAACTCCTGTACTCCTGTAAGTTATTCCTTAATAAATCATTTGCACACATATCCTCATCTCAGGGTCTTCTTCTGAGGAACATGATCCACAATTCAGCCTAAGTATTATAAGAAGAGAAGGATTTAACATAGGGAATTAAGTGCCTATAAAAGCATTGAAAGGGAGCATAAATCACAGCCCACCACAAAATTTAAGAATATACTGCCATAGCCACAATCCAAGTTGCCATTATTGGCATAACCACCTCTTAGCAGTCAAAGCTGGAAACTAGACAGCAGAACACTGTGCCCAGCCACTATTACGTTGATGGCATATCTTTAGAAGCTCTGGTGGCATATTGGATAAGGCATTGGTTGCTGACCAGAAGGTCAATGTTTCAAACCCACTAGCTTCTCTGTGGGAGAAAAATGAGGCAATCTACTTCTGTGAAGATTTACAGCCTTGGAAACCCAAGGGGGGTCTCTATAAGTCAGAGTCAACTTGATGGCTGTGGGTTTTTTTTTTGTTAGTCACTTTTGACTCACTTCCGACTTGATAACCTTGCTGTTATTGTTGTTAGGTGCTATGGTTCCAACTCATAACAACCTCATGTACAACAGAATGAAACACTTCCTGGTCCTGTGTCATCCTCACAATAGTTGCTATGTTTGAATCCATTGTTAGAGCCACTGTGTCAGTCTATCTCTTTGAGAGTCTTCCTTTTTTTTGCTTACCCTCTACTTAACAAAGCATGATATCCTTCTCCAGTGACTGGTCCCTCCTGATAACATTACCAACGAATGAGGAATAAAGTCTTGCCATCCTCACTTCTAAGGAGCATTCTGGCTGTAATACTTCCAAGACAGGTTTGTTCATTCTTCGGCAGTCTATGATATATTCAATATTCTACCCTTGCTACTGCAGCTAATTGGCAAATTGTTTTCAATGTAGAGTTCCTGGGTAGTGCAAACTCTTAACACACTCAGATGCTAACCAAAAGTTTGGAGGTTTAAGTTCATCCAGAGGTGGCTTGAAGAAAAGGCCTGGTGATCTACTTTAAAAAAAAATCAGCCATTGAAAACTCTATGGATCATGGTTCCACTCTAATCTGGATTAAAATCATCACGAATCAACTCCATGGCAATTTTTTATTTTGAATGTAGAATGTAGCTGCAAGGGAGTCTAGGATATGTAACTCTTATTTTCTAGTCTCTGTGACACAAGAAAATGCCCTAAAAGAAAGTGGAAAGGGAAACTGGTTGCCAATGAATTACAATCACTACATTAGGGGTGGGAGGGAATGAATTAACATGCACTTCCTTTTGAGGCCTTGTACATTGTTTTCTGCCTAGAACATTTGTCTGCTATCTTCAGTTCCCACTTTACCCTAGAGCTGGCTACTTGCTACTCATCTTTAGTGCTCACATTACATCAGTGTTTCTCAAACTGTAAATTAACACCCACTAGGGATTCATAAGGAGCTCTGGTAGCATAGTGCCTAAGGCACTTGACTGCTAACCAGAAGACTGGTGGTTCAAACCCACCAGCCACTCCTTGGAAGGAAGGTTGGGCAATCTACTTCCATAGTGATACTGCCTCGGAAACCCAAGGAGAGATCACTACGAGTCGGGTCTGACTCAATGGCACATAACAACAACAACAACAAGGGATTCATAAAATCAATATATCAGCAAGGAAAGAAAAAATATAGAATACAATGAAATAAAACAGAAGATGTTAAATATTCTTTCATGAAATTTTTTGTGTAAACGTGAGCATGCGTGCACGTGTGTGTGTGTTGAGCTGCACTATAAATTACATTTCTTAGCAGGCGTTATTGTCAAAAGGCTTGCAAAGCACTCATTTAAAAATTACTCCCTTGGTTTCCTGGTATTTCAAGTCTGGGTGTGGTAGCTCTCCTGTGTGTTGCAAGGAATTCTAACTCTCTCATCACAGTTCCTATTACACTATACACATGGTAAATGTTTATGCTTCTCAATAGACCCAAAGCTCCCTCAAGTCAGGTCCTGTACTTGTCTTGCTTTCTCTATGCACGTACATAAGGCTTGATAATATCTGTCCCATAGTTGCTTTTTATATATTTGTTGAATGAATAAAAGAGGAAGGGATTGTTATGGATTTATGCATCACTTAGTCATTCCTGAGATTAATATATCTACTCAAGATTCAGAAAGGACTTGGAACAAATCCATAGGCTTGAAATAAGGTTTGTAATGGGGGCACTGAAGCCCTCAACACAGGTAAACCAAGTAATAATAGAGCAAGAACATCATAGGACTGAGAGAGGAGAACTCTGACCAGATCAACATATAGACTAATCTCCTAGCCTCACTGCAAATGGTTATCACCAGTTCCTTAACATAGGGAAATAGGAAAACAAATTCCAGATATGTATGTACATACATTGAATGAAGTTCTCCTTAGAGTGTAGGTTTACTTATTCTCAACAAGTCTCTATGTCATTCTCAGTAAGTCTTAAGTTTACAAACCCCTTAATGGTATTATATGTAGATTCCCATGCTTGTTGTACCCTACCGAGCTATACCAAATCAAACCCACTGCTATGGAGTCGAGTTGATTCCAACTTATTAGTGAATCTATAGGACAGAATAGAACTGACCCATAGTGTTTCCAAGGCTGTAAATCTTTATGAAAGTAGACTGTCACTTGTTTCTCCCATGGAGCAACTGGCAGATTTGAATTGCCAACCTTTTGGTTAGCAGTCAAACACTGTAACCACTGTGCCACAGGGCTCCTTACCTAGCCATGTTGTTGTTGTTGCTGTTATGTGCCGTCGAGTCAGACCCGACTCATAGCGACCCCTCCTTGGGTTTCCGAGGCAGAATCACTATGGAAGTAGATTGCCCCATCTTCCTTCCGAGTACCTAGCATAGAATGCAGAATTTTGTGAGTAAAGCCAGTAAACAGCACCTTACCTCTTAGAGAATTCTAGGGTTAGGAGATGAGGAGGTGCAACCATGATGTTACTTAATGCAATGTGAATTGTGTACTAATAGTAGTAAGGAGCTCTCGTGGCATAGGTGGATAAGGTATTTGACTGTTAATCAGAAGGTCAGTAGTTCAAACCCACAAGCTGCTCTGCAGAAGGAAGATGGGGCAATCTACTTTTGTAAAGATTTATAGCCTTGGAAACCTAATGGGATCGTGATGGATTGGAATAAATTCAGTGGCAGTGAGGTGTTTTTTTTTTTTTTTTTTTCTTTTTAATATAGTAATCATTCATTTTACCTGGATCCACAATCAACATGTATGGAAGCAAGAGTGAAGAAATCAGAAGTCGTATTGCACTGTGTGAATCTGCTGCAAGGGACCTCTTTAAAGTGTTAAAGAGTAAAGATATCACTTTGAAGACTAAGGTGCACCTAACTCAAGCCATTGTATTTTCAGTAGCTTCATTTTCATGTGAAAGCTGGACAATGAATAAGGAAGACTGAAAAAGAGTTGATGCTTTTGAGCTGTGGTATTGGTGAAGAATACTGAAAATACCATGGACTTCCAGAAAAACAAACAAATTTGTTCTGGAAGAATTGCAGCCAAAATGCTCCTCGGAAGCAAAAATGGCCAGACTTCATCTCACTCACTTTGGTCATGTTATCAGAAGGGACCAGTCTCTGCAGAAGGATATTATGCTTGGTAAAGTGCAGGGTCAGAGAAAAAGAGGAAGACCTCAGTGAGATGGATTGGTAGTGGCTGCAATGATGGGCTCAAGCATAGTAAGGATTGTGAGGATGGCACAGGACTGGGCAGTATTTCGTTCTGTCATCCATAGGGTTGGTGTAAGTCAGAACCAACTCAATGGCACCTAACAACAAGAAGAAGTATGGTAATGTGAAGGAATCTTGGTAGAGCAATGGTTAAGCACTCAGCTGCTAACCAAAAGGTTGGCATTACTAACCCACCATCCAGTCCATGGGTGAAAAATGTTGGCAATCTACTACTGCAAAGATTATAGTCTTGGAAACCCTATGGGAAACCCTACTCTGTTTTATAGCATTGTTACGAGTTGGAATTGATTTGACACCACACAACAATAGCAACATAATAATGTGCTAAAAATATGAATGTATCAAGTCAGCATAGATTAAATGTTTATTATGGCCAAGGACTCTGCTAAGAATATTATTAAGTCATGTAATCCTTATAGCTACCCTGGAGTATCTTAACCCTATTTTATAGATCGGATAACTCAGAGTCAGTGAGAGTAGCTAACTTGCTCAAGGTGGCTGAGCTAGTGCACAGCAGTGAGGACTCAAACCTATAGCTGTTTTATTCCTAAGCCTATGCTCTCAACCACTCTGGCAAAGCAAATGGTGACTAATTGTCTAATCCTTTTTCTAGCCCTTAATTATTGCTTTCTGCTTCTTTGTGGCCTGAGATTTATTTTAATTTTTCCTGTGGTTGATGGCCCATGACATAGATTCCACATTCATATATTACAGTTGCAGCAAGGTTATGTGGATGGATGGCCAAGAAAAACTTCCCCTTTGGGTTGCAATCACTTGGAAATATTTGCCTTTACTCTCAAAGCTTGAATTTGTGGTTGAAATGCATAAGCATTCCTACTTATTCTTCTTGTTCATTTATTTAAAAAAAATTGTATTTAGTACTTGCTATGTATCAGGCAGAGTTCTAGACACTGGAAATACTGACAAACTCCCTGCTCTCACAAAGTTTCATTCTAGCTGGAGATGACAGACAAATTTAAATTTGACATATATAACTAGTGATGAGTATTATAAAAAGAGCAATGGTGGGAGATGGATAGTGATAGCTGTATATATGTGTGAGTGTATATTTTTTGTAGGATGGTCAGGAAAAGGTTTCTCATAAGGTGACACTTGAGCAAGGACTGAAAAGAAGTAGTGTAAATCTGACTATAGTTTGAAGATAAGCTTATAGGAATTTCTCATGTATTTGTGTGAGAAGAGATTTAAAAAAAAAAAAGGAGATGAGTATGATTCCAAGATATTTGGTCTGAGAATTTAGAAGGATGTAGTTGCCATCAATAAGAAGAAGATTAATGTTTTTGTTTGTTTGTTTGTTATGAGACGGGGGTTGATATCAAGAGTTTAGTGTTGGCCATATTAAATTTGAGATGTTTATTGTTGTGCAAAAGGAGCTGTTGAGTGAGCTATTAGAGATATAGTTCAGATGAGTGGTCAGGAAGAAGATGCTGCAGGGGACTTTTCAGCTTAGAGAAGGAACTGATTGAGACCATATGAGGGGTGAATGTAGAGAGAAGACAGAGAAGTTCTGGAATTGAGCTCTGGGATACCTCAGTGTTTAGAGGTCATAAATATGAAGAGCTATTCACAAACACAGAAGAGGCTAGTGATGGATGAGAAAAACCAAAAAATGTAGCATCTTGAAGACAGTATATCATAAAGGAATGAGGACCAACTATATTAAATGCTGCTGAGAGATTGAATAGGATGTGGTGGATGATTGCAGATTAACTATCAGACTTAACAACATTGAAATCATTGATGACTTTGACAAGAGCTAGTTAGGGAGTAGTGCCTTTGAAAGAATGAGAGGAAAGGGAATAGAGAGAAAGCAGGTAGAGATGGCTCTTTCTGGGAGTTTTTTTAGATAAAGGGACTGTAGAAGGTTATTAATAAAGAAGTTTTTTGTTTTTTTTTTTTTAAAGAAGGAAGACATGACAGCATATTTGATGGGAATGATCCAATAGAGAGAAGAAAATGTATGTGGAGAAGGGATGGAATCTTAGGCATGGTGGAGAATTGGCCTTAGGAGCATGAATCATTCAGCTTTGGAATGGGCGGGGAAATAATGTACATAGAGATGATAGAGGGAGTATGTGGATCTCTTCTGATTGCTTCTCAGTAAAATAATAATCATGGCTGTCAATTAAGAGTTAAGGAAGAGAATGGGGTGTTGGAAGTTTGAGAAGAGAGAAGAAAGGGTGAAATTGAATCAACTTGGGAAATGTAGAAGTTCCAGGCAACACTGAGGGCCTACTCAAAGTTTGTGGTCATGAATTCAAAGTGAGACAACTCAGTATGGTGTGATTTTCTCCAGCCATGCTCAGGCTCTCAGATGTAGGACAGAGTTGTGGTTAACCAGGCAAGTGCAAGAAAGTTTTTCCAGGATTCTTTTACTGAGTGACAGAAGGGCAAGGGAGTGGGAGTGAATGTAAGGGAGTGGTTACAATGATTGTTTGTGGTATCTAAGCTGGTAAGAAGGAAAATAAGAGTCAAGGGGACAATAAAAAGGTGACAGGGTCAATAGATTGGATGTCATGGTAGGTAGGAGAACTGAGAACTAGCAGGGTAGGTGTTAAAGAGAAGTAGCTGGAGAGATGGGATGTGGTGGTTAGAAAGTGAAATGCTTGAGACTGAAATTACACAAGGGCTCAGTTACTGATTTCCCCTCAACCCATTGCCGGCAAGTCGATTCTGACTCATAGTGACTCTACAGGCCAGTGTTGAATTACCCCATTGGTTTTCCAAGGCAGTAATCTTTACGGGAGCAGATTACCACATCTTTCTTCCATGGGGAGAGGGGGGGAGTGAACAAGGAGGGTGTCTGGTGGATTTGAACTGTTGACCTTTTGGTTAGCACCAAGCACTTTAACAATTGTACCATCAGGGCTCCTGTCAGTTACTGGTAATGACCCATAATTTGTGTCAATTTGGATGTAGTAGTTCTTGAACAATGACTCCATAATTTTGGAAGTAATCAGGGGTGCCTTGGTTGTAGATAACAAACCATTTTCTTATTAAAAATATATTTTAATAAAATATAGTATCTATCAATAATATGTTAAAACAGCATGAACTTCACATTAATTTATCGCTAAAAAGAATTAGTTTTAAAGCAAAAATTAAGAAAATATGAAGACTCCCTTTGGAATCAGAAATTCCACTTCTAGGAGATAACTAGATATATGTACTAAGATATATGTTTATACTATTTACCACAAATTACTTATAATAATAACCTTGGAAAAAGCTACTTATACATATATTGATTGAATATATTATAAATAACATTTTATACAATGGAAATACTATGTAGACATTAAAATATGACATTGGAGAAATTTATTGACATGGGAATATATTCACCCTATATTACTAAGGGAAAAGCAGTAGATATATTACAAAACTTTGTTGGTAAACAATACAGGTCTATTTGCATTGACAAAATACTGAAAGTATATATAGCAGTAGTTAACTTTTGTTGGTAGCATTGTAGATGATCATTTCCTCTTTGTGATACATTTTCTAGGATTTTAAATCAAGCATGTACTACTCTTGAAATTAGGAAAAAAAAATAGTAATTGCTATTTTAAAAATTCTACCTTTTGTAGTAACCCATAGCTGATAACAATTATAGCCCATTTATAATTCATTTTTTCCCTTAAGCTTGACCAAAAAAATTAGTCATGAGTTATTCTTGGTTTGATTAGGGTTCTTACGTCTATAGGTAGCTAAACTTTACTTTCTCAGAACAGTTACTCCACTTCTGTTTTACCTGACAGATTTTTGATGGCCATGGACTTTTTTGGGAGCTCTGGTGGCATAGTGCTTAAGGCATTTGACTGCTAATCAGAAGGCTGGCAGTTCAAAACCACCAGCCATTCCTTGGAAGGAAGATTGGGCAATCTACTTCTGTAGAGACATAGTTTCGGAAACCCAAGGAGGGGTTGCTATCAGTCTAATCGACTTGATGGCAGTCAATTTTTTTTAATGGACTTTTTCATTCTTCTAACCATGTAAATATCCATTTTAATTTCTTTCACATCACACATGGCCTGACAAAATAATGCAGAAATAGAGATTTCAGGTAATTTTTGAATGAGTAAGTAAAGTAAGAAATCCTCCTGCTCCTTTTCTACTTAGTAAAAAAAAAAAAAAAGTCTTTCTTTAATAAAACCCAAAGCATTGTATTTCCCTTTCTCATCAAATATTTAGCTGATAAATGTTCACTAGTCGATTTCCTGAATCTGCATACAATTGATATCTTTGCCAACAGTTATTGCAAGCTGCCAAATCCCTTCTAAATCAAGCTCTTCTAAGAAACTTGTCTCCTTGTCTTTGCTGGAACCCTGCCTTTTAAAAACATATTTTCTACTTAAGAAAATCTAACAACTTCTTACCACTCTCATTGGGTTGTCATAAAGATCCACAACCCCTACCACTTTCTGTTAATGGCTCAGTTTCTGACTTCTCTGTTGCTTCATCCTCTGGGCGTAGAGCTGAGTCCGTGTTTTCAACATCCAGCTATTTTCTCTACATGCCAGGAAATGGGAATTGTGTGCCAAATCCACTGAAACATTGTGCCTCCTCCCTGGAATCTTCTTCATTTGAACATCTCCTTTTTGTTTATTAGAATGTTAAAATTCTACCTAAGTTTCCTATTCAGCTCAAAGGAGAGTGGGTGGTTCTTCTGAATTCTCCTTATTCTAACATTAGATTTCCCAAACTAAACTCCCTCTTATCATCGTAGATTAGATTTAAACATGGTGATTTAAAAATTAGTTTAAATATGATATAAACATGTTTTATTGCGTTTGTGGATTGGTTTAATGTTTTGCCTGCATTGCAAGTAAGATCAAAATGGACATGCAGATGTCAGAATTATCTTCAAACCAACGGCTTAGTGAACAAAGAACAAAATTAAATTTCCACAACGTTTTAGTGGAAGGCCATCTACAATAAAACTCTTAGTTTATTTTTTTGGTTTGACAATCTGAATAACTTTTCAATTTCTTTTTCTCATGATTTCTACCACCAGCTGCATATATTTTTATTTTTTTCACTATTAAAAAAAAAAAAAACCAGTGAGAGCAATAACTTTCATTTCTTTGGATTCCCTTCCAGTCTGTATCCAGATGTATTAATTTTAGCAAAGCCATCATCATGTACATATGTCTTTTCAGTTCAATCTACACTTTGTCATCACTAAATGAAAATGAACTGTGGAAAAGACAATTCTGAATGAATGGAAAGTTTGAATTGTAGAATATTTAAGGCACTTATTTCAGAGGCACTGAATCAAGGGCTGCTTTGTGATGGTTCCCAGGGGGTTTGCTTTACTGAGCAACTAAAAAGAATTATTTGTAATAAAATTCTCAGGTGTTTGTTTATTGTGCTCAAAAGTAAGGAGGAGTCTTGAGAAATCCAAGTATTTCTTCAATTGGAATCTTTTGGATTTCTCTGATGCACTTATTAAAATTTGTCTTCCACTTCTAGTTTCAGCTTGACATGTACAGCAAGATCTTAAAAGTTGTCAATCCTGCCCTTACAATGAGAAAAAGCTGAACAAACTGAAAACCAATTACTATTCTTGGACCCATCGGAGATTGAGATCTCATGACAAACCGCCATCCTGAAATCTGGAGAGACAGGCAAATCCAGAGACTCACAGCCAACTTCCGCTTCAATGGAGCAGAATCACTGGAGCCAAAAGTGGAAGGAACACTTAAATGGTAATTTTGATGTATTGCTGGAGGGTGAGTGTGGACTAGTGTGAGAGTGAGAAATTCCTGGGGAATTTCATATAAATGGGATCATGCAATATGTGCCTTTGTGCCTGGCTTCTTTCACTTAGTATAATATTTTCAAGGTTCATCATACTGTACAGCATGTACTTCATTCATTTTTATTACTGAATAATGCCCCATAGTATAGATGTACCACATTTTGTTTATCCATTCATCTGTTAATGGACACTTGGGTTATTTCCACTGTTTGGCTATTGTGCATAATGCTTCAATGAGCATTGGTATACAAATATCTATAACTCTTTTTCATTTATACTTAGAAGTAGAATTCTTTGGTCTAGTGATTAGGATTCAGTGCTCTCACCACCACAGTCTGGGTTTGATAACTGGTCAGGGAAACCTTTCTTCTAGGTGCTCTAGTGGTGCAGTGCCTAAGGCATTTGACAGCTAACCAGAGGGCTGGCAGTTCAAACCCACCAGCCACTCTATGGAAGGGAGACTGGACAATCTACTTTCATAAAGATTTATCATCTCAGAAACCCAAAAGGGGTCACTATGAGTTGGAATCCATTCGATGGCAATGAATTTTGTTTTGTTGTTGTTGTTGTTATTGTAGTTGTATGTTTGACTGTTTGAGGAACCATCAAACTATTTTCCAAGATGATAACACTGTTTTCCATTCCCACCAGCAGTGAATGAAAGCTCCTGTTGTTCCACATCCTCTCCAGCAATTTGTTGTCAGGGTTTTAGATTTTAGCCATTGTAATAGCCGTATACTGGTATCTCATTGTTTTAATTTGCAATTCACTAATGACCAATGGTGTTGATTATCTTTTTATATGTTTATCTGCCATCTGTAGATCTTCTTTGGGAAGGTTTCTGTTCAAATTCTTTGTTTTTAATTAGGTTGCTTATCTTCTTATTGCTGAGCTTTAAAATTTCTTTGCATATTTTAATACAAGTTCTATATTAGATATGTGTTTTCTAAATATTTTCTCTTAGTCTATGGCTTCTCTTTTCATTATCTTAACAGTATCTCTCCAGAGTAAAAGTTTTTAACTTTAATGAAGTGTAATGTTTCCTTCATGGATCATGCTTTGGTGTTTTATCTGAAAAGACATTATCAAACCAAAGGTAAGCTATGTTTTCTTCTAGGTCTATGATCCATTTTGAGTTAATATTTGTAAAAGGTATAAGGTCTCTGTCTACATTCATTTATTTATTAATGTTGATTATTATTTTGCATAAAACTCCAAAACCAAACTCACTGCTGTCGAGTCTGTTCAACTCATAGTGGCCCCTCCTTGGGTTTCTGAGGTGGCATCTCTACATTAAAGTAGATTGCCCAATGTTCCTTCTGAGGAGTGGCTGGTGGGTTTGAACCTCCGGCCTTCTGGTTAGCAGTCAAGTGCCTTAGGCACTATGCCAGCAGAGCTCCCATTTTTTTGCATATGGACATACACTTGTCCAGCATTATGGCATAGTGTCTAAGTCATTTGACTGCTAACCAGAAGGCCGGTAGTTCAAACCCACCAGTCACTCCACAGAAGGAAGACTAGGCAATCTACTTCTGTAAAGATTTACTGCCTCGGAAACCCAAAGGGGGTTGCTATGAGTTGGAATCCATTCAATGGCAATGAGTTTCATTTTTTATTTTATCTTGAGAAGACTATCTCCACTCAATTGATTAAATTGCCTTTGCTCTTTTATCAAAGATCAGTTAAGTATATTTGTGTAGGTCTATTTCTGGGTTCTGTTCCATTGATCAATGTGCTGCTAACTGAAAGACTGGAGGTTTGAACCCACCCAATGACTCTATGTGAGAAAGATCTGACAGTCTGCTCCCATAAAGATCATTGCTGTTGTTAGATGCCATCAGTTCTCACTCATAGCAACCCTATGTACAACAGAATGAAACATTGCCTGTCCTGCACCATCCTCTTAATTGTTGCCATGTCTTCAGCCCAACCTTTGAAGGTCTTCCCCTTTGCCACCAACTGTCTATTTTACCAAGTGTGATATCCCTCTCCAGGGACTGGTCCCTTCTGACAACATGACCAAAGTACAAGAGATAAAGTCTGGCCATTCTTGCTTCCAATGAGCTTTCTGACTCTACTTCCTCCAAGACAGATTTGTTCATTCTTCTAGCAGTCTGCGATACATTCAAGATTCTTCAAAAAATACCACAATTCAAATGCATCAATTCTTCTACAGTCTTTCTTATTCATTGTTTGGTTCTCACATGCATATGAGGCTATTAAAAATACCAGGGCTTGAGTCAGGTGCATCTAGGTCTTCAGAGTGACATCTTGGCTCTTTAACATTTTAAAGAGGTCTTTTGCAGCAGATTTGCCCAAAGAAGTAAGCTGTTTGATTTCTTGACTGCTGCTTCCATTGTCATTGACATTTCAAGTAAAATATAATCCTTCATTACTTCAATATTTTCTCTATTTATCATGATGTTGCTTATTGGTCCAATTGTGAGGATTTTTGTTTTCTTTATGTTGCAGTGCAATCCATGCTGATGGATGTGGTATTTGAACTTCATGAATAAGTACTTCACTTCTTCTTCATTTTCAGTAATCAAGATTAGTGTCATCTGCATATCACAGGTTGGTAACGAGTCTTCCTTCAATACTGATGTCTCATTCTTCTTTATATAGTCCAGCTTCTCAGATTACTTGCTCAGCATACAGACTAAGTGTGGTGAAAGGATACAGCCCTGACGCACACCTTTCCTGATTTTGAACCATGCAACATTCCTTTGTTCTGTTTGAATGACTGCCTCTTGTTCTAGGTATAGGTTCTTCATGAGCACAGTTAAGTGTTCTCCAGTTCCAACTTTTTGCAATGTTATCCATATTTTGTGATGCTTTTGAGTTGTGGTGCTGGCGAAGAATGCTGAAAGTACCATGGACTGCTAAAAGAACTAACAGATCTGTTCTGGAGGAAGTGCAGCCAGAATGCTCCTTGGAAGCAAGAATGGCCAGACTTCGTCTCACCTATTTTGGTCATGTTGT
>NW_006921613.1:10521086-10521770 GCF_000298275.1 Orycteropus afer afer
TGGTGCCTTTCCACCTGATTTCTATTAAAACTCTGTTTTCAATCTTACTTTTGATAGTAAAATTAACACATTTTACACATCAACACATTTAACATGTCATTGTAATCCATTAAAAAATATGAAAGTGATTCACTCCCATACATGTATGTCACTGAATTAGGTCCATTCTTGCATGCCTTATATAGAATTAGTGTTTAATTTCATCATAACAAATGCTTTTTTCTAGTAGTAAAAGACAATTTTCTCAGTTTATAATGTGACAGTGACAATACAGTTTTCACCATTGTACTTTCCCTAGGGATTCCAAGGAAGTCTATCATGCAAAAAATAAAATCTGCCTTTATTTTCTATACTCAACAACTACTGGTCAGTAGTTTTTTTCCGTCACAAGTTCATTAAATATATATCATTGTAAACTATAATTGTAAATCACTACAGTTTCAATTTCTCAAATGGAAATTTAAAATATTTCCTATATTTTCACATATTCAGATGCTTTTATACAATTAGACTAATATTTTCTAAATTGATGTTCTATGGATGTTAATAGTATATCAGTTTCTCACTGATATACTTTTTTTTTTCTTTCTTTTTTTTAAATTTTATTTTGATTTGGGTGAAGATTTACAGAGTAAATTCACTTTTCACACAGCAGTTCACATATACTTTGTCTCATGTCATTGA
>NW_006921613.1:10535535-10562142 GCF_000298275.1 Orycteropus afer afer
AAATTCCTCACAACTGGACCAATAAGCAACATCATGATAAATGGAGAAAATATTGAAGTTGTCAAGGATTTCATTTTACTTGGATCCTAAATCAACATCCAGGGAAGCAGCAGTGAAGACATCAAAGAATGTATTGCACCGGGCAAATCTGCTGCAAATATCTCTAAAGTGTTAGAAAGCAAAGATGTCACCTCGAGGACTAGGGTGCACCTGAACCAAATGATATTTTCAATCACTTCCTTTGCTTGCAAAAGCTGGACAATGAATAAGGAACACTGAAGAAGAATTGATGTCTTTGAATTGTGGTGTTGGTGAAGAATATTGAATGTACCATGGACCGGCATATGAATGAACAAATCCATCTTAGAAGAAGTACACCCAGAACATTCCTTGGAAACAAAGATGGTGAGACTTTGTACTTTGGATATCAGGATGAAGCAGTCCCTGGACATTGACATCGTGCTTAGTAAAGTAGAAGGTCACTGAAAAAAAGGAAGACCTTCAATGAGATGGATTGATGCAGTGGCTGGAACAATGGAGTCAAATATAGTAAAGATTGAATGGATGGTGCAGGACAAGGCCATGTTTCATTCTGTTGTACACAGATTTACTATGAGTAGAATTGACTTGACAATATCTAACAGCAACAACAACAACAACGAAACAGATTAACTTGAAAACACAGTGCAAAAACTCAGTTCCTCAACTGATGGTCCTTCTAATCAGTTGTCTGCAACCTCTTCCTGATGCCTTAAAAAGTTCTTCTTCCAACTAGCCCATGGCCCGTCCAAATACAGAAATTCTAAGTTACGTATTTTAAATACAAGAAAGAGGAAGACAACCCTACTGTTCATCAGTAGGTCCTTGCTTCTGAGGGGGCTAACCTGGAGCTAGGTCTACGGGCATTTTTGCCAATTTAACCTTTCTTACTCAGGCTTTCTAACTCAGCTGGGAAAGTAAGGACAAAGAAAAGCCATTAAGCCTTCTGAATTGACTTGAAGCAATGAACACCAAAAACACTGAGACCAGAATTGGTGCCTTGCTGTCTGTGACCTTGTAGTAGGTAGACATGTTCAGGATACATGAGAAATGTTGAGATGGAAAATAAGCCTGGGCCCGTCTTCTCTCTTTGAGCTGTTCTATCTGTTATTTCCTGGTCTCTATCTCTCTATGGCTAGAGGAGATGCAGAGTTCATTTAGTTCAAACTCTCATCTTAAATGTAGCTTACTCCCTGGGGTCCACACCCAGTTCTACCATCTTAACTCTCTGAACTCCACCTACTTTGTAATCCGCTAACAGAAAGCCCAGAATTCTACTCATCACGAGCTGTTATGCAAATTCTAGATGTTGTTGTTGTTGTTATTCGCCATCGAGTCGGCCCCAACTCCTAGCGACCCCTCCTTGGGTTTCCGAGGCAGTTATCACTACGGAAGTAGGATTGCCCAACCTTCCTTCCGAGGAGTGGCTAGTCAAGGCTATTCTACACTTCCATAAAAGTTTCCTTTACCTCTGGGTTTTCTGTTAACTCTATTTTAATAAGAATCTCCTATATTGCTCTTGATCTTTCTCTCTGTGTAGAAAAAATGATACAGCAAATGGGCAAAATATTAAAAATTGATGAAGCTATTGTATATGAGTTTTCTTTGTATTAACCTTATAATTTTGTACATTTAAAATAATTTCAAAAATAAACTTAAAAAAAAAAAAAAGAAGCATACTCCAAATTCCATGCCTAAGAATCTCCCCAAACATTTCATACTAATTGGGAGGTTGATCTGCATAGAGAAAACCTCTAAGAGGTGACATTGCCTAACTTCATTTTGTCAGCTCTGATCCAACCAGAGCACCATGTTATATGTAGATGAAGAATTAGCAACCTGGAAAGAAAGATGGCTTGCTTAAGAGAATACACAAATTGTTTCTAGTTTAACAAAGTTTCTAGTTTAACAAAAAGTTGAGGGTACAATCTAGGCTTTCTGGCCTTGAGTCTATGAAGGTAATAACTTATTGGAAATGTCTGAGAAAGCCAAATGTGCCTCTGAAATCCAACTTCAAATCCTAGTGAAATTTTTTAACATAGAAGAGAAAAATAGAGCATGTGGGGAGATGCAAGCATTGCTGGACAATTTTCTCACTACATGCCCAGTCTAGTTCTCTTAGCTTCTTGTCCCAATACCCACTTTTTCCTCCCAAACTCCTTCATCTCTGCCATACTCTTCTCTCATGAATGGTTCCTGTTATTCACGGCTTTGTGTAATCTTCTCTCCCCTGAAATGGGGATGATAGATATAGTAACCTGTTTCTAGCAAACAGTATAGACAAAAGTGATGGGATGTCAATTCCAAGATTAGGTTACAAAGCATTCTTACTTCTGACTTGCTCACACTTTTTCTCTCTGGTTCATTTTATATGCTTCCTCTGATGAAACTGTGTTTTAAGCTGCCTTATGATGAAACCCAAGTGATAAAACACAGAGGTCAGCCTCTGGCCAACAATTAGGGAGGAACTGAGAACCTTAGTCTAAGAGCCTGTAAGGAACTAAAACCTACCAACAACCATTTGAGGGAGCTTGGAAGTATCCTTCCCTATCAGACCTTGGGATGATGTAGCCCCCTTTGATTCCTTGATTGGATTGAAGACACCCTAAGCCAGAGAACCCAACTAAGCTACAACCATATTCTTGATTCACAGAATCTGTGAGATAATAGATATTATTGTTGTAAGTCACTAAGTTTTGGGAAAATTCGTTATGTAGCAATATATAACTAATACACTCCTCAAACTGAACATCATACTTTCATAGGGAACTGATACTGAGTTTCTTACTTTCCCTGGTCCTGACACTTTCTTCTAGTAATGCAGCTTAAGAATATTAGCTTTTTAGCAGATACATTAGACTGTTGGCTCATCATGAGCTTGCCATCATCCAAAACCCACAGATGGTTTTCATAAGAACTACCATTCATCCAGGTTGCACCTATTACTACATTATCTGACCCCTTTATACAAATCAAAAAAACCAAACTCACTGCCATGTTTCCAACTCATAGTGACCCCTCCTTGGGTTTCCGAGACAGTATCTCTATGGAAGTAGATTGACCAATCTTCCTTCTGAGGAGTGGCTGGTGAGTTTGAACCGCTACCCTTCTAGTTAAGTCAAGTGCCTTAGGCACTATGCCACCAGAGCTGCTCTTTATAGGATTTATAATTTGCCTCAAAAGTGTTGTCATTTCCTCCATCTAACTGAACAATTTGTGTTATACCCTTGAACCATAATTGATTCTCTGTGTGTGAGAGAAAATCTTTTCTTGATTTTTTATAACAGTGGTCTCATACAAATTTTGAAGAAGAGTTATGCCTTTGAGTTGTGGTGTTGGTGAAGAATATTGAAAATACCATGGACTGCCAGAAGGACAAACAAATCTGTCCTGGAAGAAGTACAGCTGGAATATTCCTTAGAAATGAGTATAGTCAGACTTTGTCTCACCTACTTTGGTCATGTTGTCAGAAGGGACCAGTCCCAGGAGAAGGATATCATGCTTGATAGAGGGTCAGTGTAAAAGTGGAAGAACTTCAACACGATGGATTGACACAGAGGCTGCAACGATGAGCTCAAGCATAGCAATGATTGTGAGGATAGAGCAGGACCAGGCAGTGTTTCGTTCTGTGGTACATAGGGTCGCTTTGAGTGAGAATCAGCTTAATGACATCTGACAGTTTCACTCAACATAATATCCTCCAAGTTCATCTACATTATGAGGTGTTATGAGAGTCTTCATTTTTCTTTAGTGTTGCATAGTATTCCATTATTTGTATTTACCATAGTTAGGTTATCCATTCATCCATTGATGGGCATTTAGGTTGTTTCCATCTTTTTGCTGTTGTGAATAGTACTGAGATGAACATGGTTATGCATGTATATATTTGTGGTGCAGCTCTTATTTCTCTTGAATATATATCTAGTAGTGGGATTGCTGGATCATATATTGTTTCTATTTCTAGCTTCCTAAGGAAGTGTCATACCATTTTCCACAGTGGTTGTACCATTTTACAGTCCTGCCAACAGGGTACAAGAGTTCCATTCTTTCCACACCCTTGCCAAAAATTGTCGTTTTCTGTTTTTTTTTGAAGTTTGTTATTAGCACTGGGATAAAGCAATATCTCATTCTTGTTCTGATTTGCAGCTTTCTAATGGCTAATGATTGCAAGAATTTCTTTATGTGTTTGTTGGCTGCCTGAATATCTTCTTTTGTGAAGTGTCTGCTCAAAAACATAATTGATTCTTGATGCATCATAATTTAAACAGTAATCAGTTGTTGTTATTAGATTCTAATTAAAATAGTGTTAGCAGCAAAGCCAAAGGTAAAGAAAAATTTTATGTAAAGGCTTTGATTCCTTAAAATCTTCATAACAGCTGGTGATGGGGAGAATTCTGGGCTTTCTGTCAGCACATTACAAAGGAGGTGGAGTTCAGAGAGTTCAGATGGTAGAATTGACACGTATAGTCCCCAGAGAGTGAGCTACGTGTAAAATGAGAGTTTGAACTAAATGAATTCTATATCCCTTCCAACCATAGAGACTGGGAAATAGCAAATGGAATAGCTCAAGGAGAGATGAGAGGCCAAGTCTTGGTTTCCATCACAAGCTTTTTTGTAGCTCCTGAACATATCCAACAGACCATAGATAGCTAGGCACTACTTCTAGTCTCAGAAGAGCCAGAACATCTGCTGCCTCCACCAGGAAAATTTGTTGCTCACTATTTCAACCCCAATATACCTTAAAAAGAGTGGTCAGGGGTCCCAGAGACAAGGCTGGCTAGGAAATTGCACTTGGAAAGGCCCACATTAGGAAGTCAACAGAGGGAACAAGGGAATGTTGTAACAGAAGAGAGGATCCAGAAAGAATGGAGAAGATGGTTAGTGTCCCCAACATTACTTTTCTGGTATTTAAGTTACTGCTTACATTTTTGCAGCACTTTATAATAAAGAGAAGCTAAATGGGCTGGTCAATACCAGTCTAAGCACCTGGAGAAGGTTACATCTTACTCCTGACTTTGTGAATCCTTGTCTTGTCTTCCTAGGATACCTCCTGACCCTTCCAAATTTCCCCAAAAAAAATGTGATTCATAAAAGACCCTCTGGAGAGTATGAAGTCTACTTTATTGTAAATGTGCTTGCATTGGTCACCTCTGTGAAATCAGATGGGGGCTTTGATCTATTGGATCATTTGTTTTTATTTTGGACCACCTGAGGGAGCGTTCACTATGCTGATATATATATATATATATATATATATATATATATATATATAGGGTATCACTTTCTCCCTTGGTGTGGTGTCTGGCTCCTACCTTCCTCTGGTACCTCTGGATATATCTTACTAAATTTTGTTTTGACCACTCAATTCTAAGCTAGACCTATGACTTCGATATCCTGGGTGGCAAGATTTAATGAGTAGATTTTATTAATTCCTAAATAGTAAAATTTAAACATACACCTTAAGATGCATTTTAAAATGTGTCATATATTATTTTAGGCATGTAAGCTATAAAATAATGGCAATAATGATGTGTTTAAATCCATTAAATCATGTAGCTGGCTGAAAGTGTTCCATAAAATAGAGTGAGAGTAATAACTGTAGGTCAAATTGAATTCTGAAAGATGGCCACACAGGAACCAGGCAGGCTCAAAGATGTGAATATGCTCTGAGTCAGAAATAATTTTAATGGGATTTCCTAGATTCACTGAAAACATGTGGAGCTATGAGACAAAGACTGTACGAAGGTACAGCTATTCAATAATTGTTGGAGAGTTCAAATAGGATGGCATGCTGGGATGGTCCTTCCATAAGTCTTCAAGTTCTATGTATAAAGGACTCTGGTACATGCTGAGGAATTCATAGTTTATTTGTTCTAAAGTGCTTTTATGTGCAACATCCTGTGCAGTTCTCCCATAAGCTCTAGCGAGGCAGGCATAACAAATAGTCATCTTCCCATCTCACAGATGAAGAAACTGGACCTTACGTGGTACCTCTTCTATTTTCATGCACATGGAGCACCTGGAGCTTCTACTATAATACAGATCCTGCTACAGTAGGTCTGAGGTGGAGCCTGAAATTTTGCATTCCTACGTTTCCAGATGATACTGATGGGCTACTCCAGGAACCACACTATGTGTAGCAAGATCTTAGAGAACATGAATGTTTCTAATTGGCCTGGCCAGGAAAAATCAGAAGGTTTCAAGACATAATAGAGAAAGAAAACATCAAATATGTATTTGATGAGTAAATTAGTATACTGATGTTATTAACTAATAGTTAGAAACATTTAGTGCAGACCTCTATAAAAGAACTTATCACAATAAATTACAGCATATTGATGTACTTAGTTGCTTCCCCAAGTAAGCTCATTGAAGAAAAGTAATAGTAGTAGTGGTGGTGATGACGGTGGTGGTGGTGGTGGTATGGTAGAAATAAGTAATGAAAAAGATAGTAATAGCCAAAGTTTATTGAGCATTTACCTTGTGTCGAGTACAGTTGTTTATATTACTGTCATTAATTCTTATACCTCCATGAGATAAATTCTCTTATCATCACTAATTTTTTAAAAAATGTATTTAAGAGTTAGAGAACAAATAATTTAGAGCTGGTCTTCAAACCCGGGCCTGTCTCATTCAATACAGGGGCCATATCTTACTGATTTTTGTATTCTGGCTGCTGGCCAGGAGTGACACTTATTTTTGTGTAATGGATACTCTGACCTAAGAAGAGATTAAATCTCCTAACAACTGTGGTGATGATAGAATGGGCTGCCCTAATGGAGTGAACACTTTGAGTCTAGGGATTCTTGAACTGGATGGGCAATTGAACCAACTCAATGGTTTTCCAACTGAGTTGTTCAGAGTTGCTATAGAAGTGACCACAAATGGGGTAAAAAATAAGTCTACAAGGTAGTCTCTGGACCCTCTTTCTCTGCTTTACTGAAGTAGCTCTGCTTTATCTAATATCCATATTAGGATTCCTTGCAAGATTGTGTTTGAATAAAGGGTTCTGCTGCTGTAAAAATGTTCAAAGCCTTAGGACTAGATGATATCTATAATTAACATTGCATGATTTGGCCAACATTGCATGCCAGTGAATGACAGAGCTCGGACTAGAATTTGGGTCAATTGGTTCTTTCTTCTAAGCCATGCTGTCCTGTTGCCCAGACCCAGTACTGCCCTACCCTTCCTTACACAATTCACTGACAAAGTCACTGCTCCAAGGCGTGGTAGTTTAGGGGAAAGAACTGAGATTTGATGATCTTGGTAAAAAGCCTAGATATTCCACTAATTAGTTAGAGAATCTTGAGCAATCATTTATTCATCCATCAAATATTTATTCCACCCCACTGTGGGCCAAGCACATGAACTGGGAATATAATGGTGAACAATAAATACAGCATTCCTATTCTCAAACTTACATTTAGAGGGGTGAATCAGACAATTAGAAGTAGATAAATAAACAACATAGTTTTTAGTAATAAGAAGCATGCAATGAAATAAAACAAAACTGGGAAAAGTGATAGTGACTGGTGATTTTGTGGGCCATTTTAAGGTAATCACCTTCTGTTGACATTTGGGCTAAGACCTCAAGGAAGAAGGTCCATGTAAAGACCTGAAGGCTGGAGTGGAAAGACATTCTAGGTGGAGAGAACAGCAAATGCAAAGTAGTGACATAGGAATGAGAATGTTCCAGTGTAGCTGGAAAATTGTTACTAGGAGAGTAGAACTAAAGTAAAATTGGAGAGATAGGCAGGGGCCAGATCTCTAGGGTCAAGATCAGCATACTGGCTTTACTTACAGTAGTATTGTTCTGAGGATAAGATCAGACAGTGGAAGAGAAAGCCCTGGAATAAAGATATACCTTGGGCTGAAGCAGAGACTCATGAATAGTTCTATCTCCATTTTCCAGCATGAAGGAAAATCCCCTAATAACAAAGATATAAATGAAACAAAACAAGGGAATCTGGTATCTTTTCCCAGTTGAACTCATCCTTTGGTGTTGGCTGACCTGTACTCCACAGGCAGGAGCAGAAATGTTCAGAATTTCTGAGATCCCAAATTCAGAAGGCTGCCCTGGAATACCTGGATGCTCAACAGATGTTTGAGTATGAAAGAGAAAGCCCCACATGTGGCTGCAAGGTGTCCCAGACCTCCCTTCCCTCTGGTTGTTGCAAGCTGCCCAAGTGCTAGGAAAATATCCTAAGAAGCAAACATTGGCTTCCAGGTGTTTTTGTGTTGTTTCCTCCTTCTGTCCTATAAAAGCAGTTCATTTTAGTAAAAAGAACACTCCATCAGAAGACCTGGGCTCCAGCTAGGGATCTGTCACTAACGAGTCTAGTGATCTTGAGAAATCATAGAATTTTAGAGCACAAAATGATCTTAGGTAAATTTTTCATTTCGTAGAAAAGGAAATGAGATTCCAAGAGGTCGACCTTAACTTAAGGTCATTTGGTGTGTAGTTGAGTCAGGTCTAGAACCCCAGGTCTCATGATTTCTGATACAGTGTTCTTTCTATTGTGAAATGCTCTCATTCTTTCTCTTGCCTCAGGTACTTCATCTGTAAAATAAAAGGAAATTGACTTGGATCAGGGGCCCACCTAGTCACGGCATAGATGTGCTTTTTCCAACCAGCAGAGGTTTTGTAAAGATTTCTGATGCGAGTCCCTTTGGGTGGGTGATGAAGTTTTCAGTTTGACATAGGCCCTGCCGCTCCTTTTCAAAGATCTTTGTTATATACATCTTGTTAACATGAGTTTAGGACTCTGAACCAGAAGATCTCTAAGATCCCTTCCAATCTTGAAAGTATCTGATCCTGAGACTTCTCCCTTTCAGATGACAACAATTAGAGGAATTCTGGTGGGAAAAGAGAATTATTTTGACCAACTTTGGACCCTTCTGGCAGAAACACCACCCATCAAATCAGAGGAAAGTGAGAAATCACAAAAGTTTAGTCATTTTAATCCAGAGAGGCCAAACTTTGACTAAAGACAGTCTTAGCCTATTAAATTTAACTCATAGAAAACCATCAGGCAAGATCAAGAGGGTGAACCCCTTTAATGTTAGGAATAAAAGGCCTCTTCTGGATTATGCCCACCCTTTCAAGGACACCCTTATATCACAAATGTAGAAAGTATATGTGACTGGAACACCATGTTTTCTGAGATGGCAGCATCCCAGTGGATCCAATGTGAAGCCCAGTGCTGGGAGGAGCTATGTTGGCTGCAGATATTGGCTTTGAATGAAACAATGACTATGCAGGCTTCAGGGAATTTTACTAAGTATGAGATCACCCTGGCTGTGCTGGGATTTATGCACATAGCGTGTTATCTGTAACAGGGAGTTAGAAAAAGCAATGACTTTATATATCCCAGGGAGGCTTTATTCTGTCCCACAGAGGGAAACTTCTTCAGCCCTACTGCACCCCTGCTGGTACAACATCGGCCCCAGATCCAGAGTGGATTTTACCCCATGTTTCTCCACATTAGAAATGTGAATTGTTTGGTCTGCTCTGTCAAAGGACACTGTATGGCCTGAGGGACAAAAACATCAATTCCATTAGGCTTTGTCTTCTTCATCTATTCATTTATTTACTCACTTATTCAACAAACATTTATTGAATAAACTCTATGTGCTGGACATAATTTTAGGTATTAGGATGCATAAATGAAGAAACCCAACAAAAAAATTCTTTCTTTAACTCTTATCTATGGATAGCTGGGTTATTCTATATGGATCCTAAAAGACGTCTAAAGATTTATCATTCTCTCTTAGCTATCCATCAGTCTCTTAGATGGCCTTTTAGGAGACACTAAGAGCCTAATACACTGCCTTCACTCACTTTTCTCCTCACATCCATCATGGCTGTGAGGAACAAAAATATGATTTCTCAGATAAAGAGCTGGAAGTCAAGAGGTCTGAGTTTGTCAGAATCCACAGTTAAGTCAGTTCTCAGTGAGTACCTTGATTTATTCTAATTTTTCTCAATCTTTGAAATAAACTAATAATCTTGGTTTGTGTTTTCATAATTAAGAAATAGATAACTCTGAATCATGTAGGGATCTAACCTAGAAATTATTTGGAAAATTAGGTACTGTTCAAGGCTATGGTGTCTCATTTTTATCTCATTCATTCTTCCCTCTACCATAGAGCAGACAGAGAAAGAGATAAGGCAGACAGTGAAAGGGATAAGGGGAAGACATAAACAAGTCTGTAGTGAGAAGTCCTGATATTTGGGAGAGAGTCTCCAGCTTTGATTCATCCTCACGCTTCTTCCCATTCATGTCTTTCATTTCTAGTGTGACTGGAAGAGCCCAATGCCCCCTTTAAACTCTCCTGAATTTCTTGGAATACACACACACACACACACACACATATACATTGACCTGCTGAAGCCCACATACACATAGTAGTATTTTGAAAATCATTGCTCAGATTCTGCGATATGTAGTGTTGCATGTTGTTGGGAAGAAGGATATGGTAAGATTAATCTTACGACTGAGGATAAAATTTCCCTAAAAGGGAATCGGTCATTTACAATGTGGAAGTTTGAAGAAGAAGAGAATTTCTGAAAGGAGGGAAACATGAGTAAAAAAGAACAAATTTAGTAACTAAGATGTGTCCACTCAATTTCTAATTATTTCCCTGGCTATTCTATAGTTCCCTTTAGTTACTTGTACCATATCAATGAAGCCTGACATGCCCATACGCTCTGAGGTGATGGTGTTGAGGAGAATTTAAGAAGGAATGATAAAGAGGTGAGTGGCCTGGATGGAGCCTGGTGGAACCACTGAGACTATGGCCCCTAGCTGCCCTTCAGGTCTGGAATTGGACACACACCTGTAGCTTCCAGCCAAGCAGTAGACAGGCATACTAGTTGAGCATTTATCTGAGGTAGATACACTCCTTGGAGAGAACAAGCAAGAGAGAAAGAAGGGCTGCTCAGGCACAGAGAGACAGCTCAGGGGGTAGGAAGGCATGGAGGGATGGTCACAGGGAAGTGGTACCTATCGGGAGGAAGTGGGAGAGGAGATGCTGCATTGTGCTAAATTGTGGTCAATGTCATGAGACAAAGTGTATGTGATCTGCTGTATGGAAAGTGCATTTGCTCTGTAAATTTTCACCCAAATCACAATAAAAATAAAAATTAAAAAAAAGAGAGATGAGTGGCCTGATGAGAATTCTCTTTACTGAGGTCCCTGAAGTGACCACAACTTTGGGTCAATTGGTATCATGGACTGGGTATTCCAGAGGGGGCCTAGAAGTGTAAGGAGCACTGGCCCATGGTGGAGGTGGCTAGGTGTAGCTTGTAACATGGAGAAACAGAGCCAAGTGCATGACTTACAATGTTATAAGGAGATGAATCCTGAGAGAACCCTCTCACCTGTATCTTTGCCTCTGCTGATACACATGGATGGGTAAGTCTTATGTAAACAATTCTCTTCAAGCTGTTGCACCTCTTAGGCATTCTGTGTCTCTTCATTTTTTCTGCCAAACTTCTTGATCTAAACTTGAAGTGCTTAGATCTCCTGTCTTCATGTCATTCTTATTTTAATCTTCCCTCTTAATCTCATTCCCATGTTGTCAAATGTATTCTTTGCCTCACCTCTTTTGTATCATATCCAATGGCTTTCTTCCCTTGAAATTCTCTTCCTGGTGGTGTAGTGCCTAAGGCATTTGACTGCTAACCAGGAGGCTAGCGGTTCAAACCCACTGACCACTCCTCAGAAGGAAGATGGGGCAATCTACTTCTATAGTGATACTGCCTCGGGAATCCAAGGAGGGGTCACCATGAGTCGAAATTGACTCGACGACATATTACAACAACATACCATGGTAAGCCTTTTCTTTACTCTCTGGGAGCATTTTTCTTGTCTGTTCTCTGGCTCTTTTTCTTCCTTCAATCTTATTACTATTGTAGAAACTTAAAGTTCAATTATCAAAGCAACACTTACCCCAGGCTGCTGGATGCCAAAATGGTTTTTTCAAACTCCTATTTATAACTAGAATTTTAAGGTACTTTTAGAATGTCCATCTGAAAACTCAAGCTGTCTGCAAATGAACTGGAACTGGTCTCTCCACACCAGATATCTATCCTGTTTCTGATATCTCTGTCATCAACACCAGTTGTTTTTCTCCTCCCATTTTCCAGGTTTGAAACTTGTCTTCATTCATTTCTTGTGTTGCTGATACTCAGTCAGCTAATCTATGAACTTCTTTCATCTCATTTCTTGTGTCTGTGCCATCTCTCTATTCTCACTGCCTACCTCCAGTTCTTCACCTCATTCTTGGATCAGTGCACCAGCCTTCCAGGGAAACTCCCTGGCTCTCCCTGCTCCACTCTATCCTGCACGTGGACACCAGACGATTGTTCCTCAAATACTGCTTTCATCTCATCACTCCTGCTCATATCAAACACAAATCCTTTTGCCAGGATTCTGAGGCCCTACATAATCTGACTCTCCTTTACTGATCCAACAGATTTTTCCATTCCCTACGACATGTACTCTCTGCTCTTAATCAAATGGGTCTCTTTATTGTTCCTCAAACACACAAAACTCATTTCCACTGATGTTCATGCTTTTTCTTCTCAGCCTGGCCAGCCTCCTCTTCTTCCCTCAGCCTAAACAGACCATGCCTTTCATTTGAAAGATAACTCAAGGGTCACCTCCATGGAGCCTTCAGTGACCAAATAATCCCCTTCCTCTGAGCTTCTACAGGTCTACAGTTTGTACCATACTGTTTAGCACTAATTTACACTAGTATTTTATGGTTAGCTCATTGTTTAATATATTAATCACATCTCCCCAGTTGAATTATAAACTTGTTGGGTAAATGACTACAGACTGTACTGTAGCATGCATACTAAAATATACTAAACTATGGTATGTTTTGGGAGCTCTGGTAGTGTAGTGCCTACGGCACTTGACTGCTAATCAGAAGGCTGGCAGTTCAAACCCAGCAGCCACTCCTCGGAAGGAAGATGGGGCAATCTACTTCCGTGGTGATACTGCCTCAGAAACCCAAGGAGGGGTCGCTATGAGTCGGGTCTGACTTGATGGCACATAACAACAACAACAACATGGTATGTTTTGTTATACTATCCTATCCTAATTTGTACCTAAGTTTTTGAGCCTAAGCTTTTTGGTTAATTGTATTTAGGTAGACTCTACCCCACTCCACATTGCCCCATCATCCATAATGCATTTCACCTCAGGTCCTTTCATAACTCCACAGTGTTATGTTAATTTTTATTAAGAAACAATATATTACTATCCGTGTTTATCCCATCTTTTCGAATCTATATTTATATACACACTTAGATAAATTTGCTGGCCCAGCATTTGTTCTTTTATATTTTTTAAAAATGTTGTTTAAATAAGAGCCTTTTTTTTCATCCTCTAGTCATCTGATCTCAAAGTAGAAAAATCATTTCAATAGAGTACTAGAAAGACTCAGTTGTGTTCAAGAAAAGTGTTTTCCTATCAAAGACGTGGGGCTTTACAAACATTTACATAGAAGAAAAGTCACTTTATTCCTGTCAACATGGAAAATAATTTGCCTAAAAGAAACAAGAATATGGTTGTTTATCCTTTGGCAATATATTCGATTTCAAACTCACTGAGCTAAAAATCTGTTCCTTTCAGAATATAAATCGACTGTCAAGAATCTGTGTACCAAATGATTATGTGCTGCATATTTCTCTCTTAATTCATGCACACCATGTATTGTATAACATTACCTCATACGCCGTAATCATCCATCTGTCACATACAAGATACATAAAATACATCATGAATGTCCCACTAGATATCGAAGCCATCCAAGTCTAATTAACTTATTTTAGACTGTTTCTAGTTCTTGTCTCAGGACATACAAACATCAGAAATCAAAAGTCTCAATGTTTGAATACCCTGTTGTAGTAAATCATAATTTCTTGGCTTGCTATTCTTCAGTTACTGTACATTTAGTCTGGATTTGTGTTTTTGCTTTTTTAACATTACTTTAGAGCAATTAAAAAATGACACAATTAGGCATTTCCTTTTTGTACTCAACAGACTCATGAGCTGTGAATTATTGCCTGTGGGTCAGGCACCATTGTAATCCACTGTAGATTTTCCCGGAGTCAAAAGACTCCACCACCTCCCTTCCCTGCAGAGCAGGAGTTCTACTCTTTTCATTTGAGAGGGTCCTTAGGTGATAGGTAAACAGGCGCAAGGAGAATCAAGCTGATTATTTTCACAGATCTAATGGATATATTGAGATTTCTACCCATTTCGGATCTGAACTGCCTTAGAGGAAGATCAGACCTGAAACTTGGCAGGACACAGATGGAAAATGCATAATGTGGCTTGGCCTTCATTGTCTTCTCTGTGCAGGGTGATTGGATCTACAGAGCTCAGAAAAAAGAAAATATGAGCTCTAACCCATGACTCTGTGCATGTCACTTACTCACCAAGAGCACAAGCCTTATAAACATATTCCTGCACCCCACACCTATACCCCTCTTCTTCTGATACATGACTTATGTACTCTTAAATCTTCCCATATGCATCAGGGTCTGAAAAAAACATGGGGATAGCATAGACCAGGTAAACTGGGGATACTCTGGATCGAGAACTGTTACATGTCCCTTGCCTGTCTTGGAAGAAATACATGGCAAAGGGCCTCTAAGACAACTTGCCTCATTTAAACTAAAAGAAGTAAAGAATAAGAAGCAGTCTTGACTTACTCAAGGCCCTCCCTCACTCCTATTTGAAAAACCAGAAGCTTGTGCCCTGGGGTTAAGACTGTGGGTTCAAGCAGTCTGAAGCCCACAAGTGCACCAGAGACCCATTGCCATCCAGGAATCAGTGGGTGTGCACTAGGGTTCACCCACCATCTTGATCAAGATTGCTGCCTGGCTCTGTATCCATCCTGGATTGGAGCTGCTAGAAAGATACCCAACCTCATGGGCTTCTCAGATGAGTGTGCCTTCTCCAAGACAGTGACTTGGAGAGGTCTGGGAAAGAAAGGAAATCTCTAAGAAGAGTCACCAGTTTTGGCCAGCTTTGTCAAATTCAGCACTTTAACAACAACAAAAAAAAAATCTTGTAATGTTTATTCATTTTTCCCAATTTTTTTTCCCCCAGAAAAGGTTATATCTCTGCCCAGAGTTTTGCAAGTAATGTTGACAGATTTTTGTAGCAACTGTCATTGAATGAAACTTTTCTTTTAGTTTCATCATGAAGTTAGAATTCTTAAAAATGGTACATATGAAGTATTTTTTTCTGACCTTTTCTGTGGTTTTGAAATCATACTGAGGTAGCAACAATAGGGAAAACGAGTGGAGAATTGTTATTAACTCTGTTGAACTTGCGTTCTCCCAACCCAATCAGAGTTCTAGAAAGTTACCCTGAGCTCCTTAAACACCGTATGCCTTTGTTTTTCCTCTCTTCAACTTTCTATCCTCACTTTTTAAATAATCTGAAATGTGAATTATTTTACCTAGTCAATAACATGGAAGTGTTTTGCAAGTAACAGATAGTTTAAAAAATGGTTCCAGAATAAAAGAAATTTCATTGTGGTTAGTGTGCTTAGGAGAGATGAATTCCACAAATTATTTTTACTATCTTTTAAAAGAATTTTTATTTTTTTCTGATGATAAAGAAAGCATATTCTTTGTAGACAATTATTCTAATATATATGAAAAACAAAAAATCCCTCACCACAATAATAAATTTTGATGTGTATTTTCTTTATACACACACACACACACACACATACATTAAAAAAAAAAAAACTCACTGCCACTGAGTCAGATCCGACTCATAGCAACCCTCCTTGGGTTTCTGAGGCAGTATCTGCATGAAAGTAGATTGTCCAATCTTCTTTCTGAGGAGTGGCTGGTGGGTTTGAACCACCAGCCTTCTGGTAGTGGTCAAATGCCTTAGGCACTATGCCACTAGAGCTCCCATATGTATACATACATATATTTAATTTTTAAAAAAGTAAAATTAAAATTAATTTGACTTGTTTTCTTTCTTTTCCCACAACCTTTTCCCAAATGATTTATATTTTCTGAGACATTGTTTTAGTAAGAATAATATGAGTGGAAGACAGAATCACCATCAGCAGTATCAGCCCAAGACTCATTCCTATGAAGTCAGACATGCCACCACCTTCTAACCCTTTCTCCAATTCTGACGCCACCCGTCCCTCCTGTACCACTCTCTACTTCTCTGTGCATTTGATAATTCATTCTAATGACCACACAGAACTTGCAGACAATACTCATAATTACAGGGTTTATTAGGGAAGTAACAGGTTGCAATTCAGGTTCAGGAACACTCAGTATACAATTTCTCAATCAGGACAGCCACCCCTTGGCCAACCCCTCAGACATGCCTCTTTTTGGCCCTTAGCTTCTCCACTGGCCTCTGCCCTGCTTGGGCAAGTGTTACAAAGCTCTTTTAATTCTGCTGATAGGTTCACCCAACTCCATCAGCAAGTCTTCTGCCCAAAGGCACTCAGCTTTCTCACTCCGTGGGCTGGCAAGCCTACTCTTCTGTCTCATACCAGCCTCATGGTTCTGTTCCCTTGGTTTTGTTGATTCTGCTGCCACCATCTCTCTCTGCTATCTTTCTTTCTGAGGCAGTATCGCCTCTCTGCCAAGGAGGTCCAGTGAAGGGATCTCAAGTCCAAGGATGTGCTCCACTTCCAGCTCTTCTTTCTTGATGGCAGTGAGATGCCCTCTTTTCACCCCAAGGATGGCTTATTTGAAGCCTAATGGTATGGCAAAACTGACTAATCCCAATATTAGAGTTCCATACAGCTTTTCTCCATGGTCCCACCCCCAAAAGAGTACCATGTATCTTATCTACATTGTTGCTGTTAGGTGCCATTGAGTCATCTCCGACTCATAGTGACCCTATGCACAGCAGAACAAAAACACTGTTCAGTCTTGTGCCAGCCTCAGGATCCTCGCTATACCTGAGGCTATCGTTGCAGCCACCATGTCCATCTCATTGAGGGCCTTCCCCTTCTTCCTTGACCCTCCACTTTACCAAGCATGATATCCTTCTCCAGGGAATGGTTCCTTCTGACAACATGACCAAAGTAGGTGAGATAAAGTCTGGCCATTCTAGCTTCCAATGAGCATTCTGGCTGCACTTCTCGCAGGAAAGATTTGTTAGTCCTTTTAGCAGACCATGGTACTCTTAGCATTCTTCTCCAATGCCACAAATCAAAAGCATCAACTCTTCTTTGGTCTTCCTTATTCATTGTCCAACTCTCACATGCATAGGAGGTGATTGAAAACACCATGGCTTGAGTTAGGTGCACCTTAGTCTTCAAGGAGACATCTTTGCTCTTCAGCACTCGAAAGAGGTCTTTTGCAGAAGATTTGCCAAATACAATATGTTGTCTGACTTGACTGCTGCTTCCATTGGTGTTGATTGTAGAACCAAGTAATATGAAATCCTTGACAACTTCAATCTTTTCTCCATCCGCCATGAAGCTGTTTATTGGACCAGTTGCGAGGATTTTTATTTTCTTTATATTGAAGTGTAATCCATACTGCAGACTGTAGTCTTTACTCTTCATTACGTGCTTCAAGTTATCTTCACATTCAGCAAGCAGAATTGTGTCATGTGCGTATTGTGGGTTGTTAATGAGCCTTCCTCCAATCCAGATGCCATGTTCTTATTATAATCCAACTTCTCAGGTTATCTGTTCAGCATACTAGTTGAATAAGTGTGGTGAAAGGATACAAGCCTGACACACTCCCTTCATGACCATGTCATGTCCCCTTGTTCTGTTTGAACGACAGCCTCCTGATATATGTACAGGTTCCTCATGAGCACAATCAAGTGTTCTGGAATTCCCATTCTTCTCAAAGTTTTCCATAATTTGTTACCATCCATGCAATCAAATGCTTTTTCATAGTCAATAAAACATAAGTAAATATCTTTCTCAAATTCTTCACTTTCAGCTAAGATCCATCTGACATCAGCAATGATAATCCCTCATTCCATGTCCTCTTCTGAATCCAAGTTGTATTTCTGGAAGCTCTCTATCAATATACTGCTGTAACCATTTTTGAATGATCTTCAGTAAGATTTTACTTGAATGTGATATTAATGATATTGTTCAATAATTTCCACATGTTGTGGGATCACCTTTTTTTGGAATGGGTACAAACATGGATCTCTTCCAGTCAGCTGTCTTCCAAATCTCCTGGCATAACTGAGTGAGTGCCTCCAGTGGCCCATCCATTTGTTGAAACATCTCAATGGGTATTCTGTCAATTCCTGGAGCCTTGTTCTTCATCAATTTCTTCAGTTCAGCTTTGACTTCTTCCTTCAATACCATTGGTTCTTGATCATATGCTACCTCCTGATATGGATGAACATTGACCAGTTCTTTTTGGTATAGTGACTCTGTGTATTCCTTCTGTCTTCTTTTGATGCTTCTTGCATCATTCAATATTTTGCCCATAGAATCTTTCAATATTGCAACTCGAGGTTTAAATTTCTTCCTTAGTTCTTTCAGCTTGAGAAATGCTGAGCGTGTTCTTCCTTTTTGGTTTTCTGATTGTAGGTCTTTGCACATTTCATTACAGTATTTGGCTTTGTCTGCTCGAGCTGCTCTTTTATCTTGTCATTTCTTCCATTTGCTTTAGCTACTCTCTGCTCAAGGGCAATTTTCAGAGTGTCTTCTGACATCCATCTTGGTCTTTTCTTCCTTTCTTGTGTTTTTAATGACCTCTTGCTTTCTTCATGGATGATGTTCTTGATGTTATCTCACAATTCCTCTGGTTTTTGGTCATAAGTATTCAATGCATCAAATCTGTTCTTTAAATGGTCTGTAAATTTGGGAGGGATATTATTGAGGTCATATTTTGGCTCTCATGGACTTGTTTGTCTTCAACTTCAACCTGAATGTACATGTGAACATTTGATGGTCTGTTCTACAATCAGCTCCTGGCCTTGTGTTGGCCCAAGATATTGAACTTCTCCATTGTCTCTTGGCACAGATGTAGTCACTCTGATTCCTGTGTATTCCATCTGGTGAAGTCCATGTATATAGTTGTCACTTATGTTGTTTAAAAAAAAGGTATTTGCAATGAATAAGTCATTGGTCTTGCAAAATTCTATCATGCAATCTCCAGCATTATTTCTATCTCCAAGACCATATTTTCCAACTACTGATAACTCTTCTTTGTTTCCAACTTTTGCATTACAGTCACCAGTGATAATCAACACCTCTTGATTGTACATTCAGTCAATTTCAGACTGCAGCAATTGGTAGGAATCTTCAGTTTCCTCATCTTTGGCTTTGGTGGTTGGTGCATAAATTTGGATAATAGTTGTATTAACTGGTCTTCCTTGTAGGCATATAGATATTATCCTATCACTGACAGCATTGTACTTCAGGACATATCTTGAAACACTGTTTGTGACAATGAATACCACACCATTCCTCTTTAATTTGTCATTCCAAGCATAGTAGATCATATGGTTGTCTGACTCAAAATGGCCAAAACCAGTCCACTTCAGCTCACCAATGCCTAGGAGATCAATCTTTATGCATTCCTTTTTTTGACAACTCCCAATTTTCCTAGATTCATTCTTCATACATTCTATGTTCTAATTATTAATGAATGTTTGCATCAGTTTCTACTCATTTTGAGTCATGCCACATCAGCCAATTAAGGTCTCAAAAGCTTTGCTCTATCCATATCTTTGAGGTTGTCTCTCATCTAAGAAGTCAGCTTTTCCCCAAATTTTGAGTGCCTTCTGACCTGATGGGCTCAACTTCTGGCACTATATCAGACTATGTTTCAGAGCTATTCATAAAGTTTTCCAGTAATATATCAGACTGTGTTTCACTGCTATTCATAAGGTTTTCACTGGCCAATTGTTTGAGAAGTGGATGGCCTCTTCCTTCTTCTGAGTCTGTCCCCAGAATCTCCGCTGAAACCTGTCCAGCATGGGTAACCCTGCTGGCATTTTGTAACATGGTTATCTACATTATTAACAAGCTATTCAATCCCCTTGATGGGCCACAAGCACCTCACATTTGCATAGTTCCATCTAGTCATCTGGTGGGAGTTACCAAGAGCCATGTTAAGTAGTTCTCTGTATCACACTAGTCAAGAAGATTATTCTAATTTTTGCATTTATATACAGTATTGCTATGAATAGGAAAATCTGTATTCAGTTCTTATTGTTTCCTTAGGATTGATTTCCAGAGTTGAAATTACTATGTAAAGGTGTATTGACACTTTAAAACATTTTTGTTTGAGTCAACTTTGAGCTTTAAGAAATATTACAGAATAGTAGAATGAAACCCATGTACCCATCTTTCAGCTTCAACAATGATCAATTTATGGGTACTATTTTTCTCCACTCCTGCCACCTATATTCCTTCTCCTGGATTATTTTGAAGCAGATTCCAGATGTCCAGCCATTCCATCATGATTTCTTTCCCTAATATATACTTCTATATTTGATATGACATATATCAAGTATAAGGAGCTCTGGTGACATAGCACCTGAGGCTTTTGACTGCTAACCAGAAGGTTGGCAGTTCAAACCCACCACCAACTCTGTGGAAGGAAGACCAGGCAATCGACCCAACGGGGGTCACTATGAGTCAGAAATCAACTCAATGGGAGTCAGTTTGATTTGGGTTTTGTTTCATTTATCAAGTACATCTTTACTTTGTCCACTCCTCTCTATCTCATCTCCATTAGTGTTACTCTAGTCCTGGCCACCATCATCTCACATCTGGACTACTCCAATAGTTTCTTAATGGGTTTCGTCACATCTTCTCTTGCCCACTTATCTTAAGGAAAAGATCTAACAACTATTTTAAGATTATTTTCCATCACAATTAACAACAAATTCATCTATCTGGTCTAAAATTTAAATTTTCTGTTCAGCTTTTTCTTTTTCAAAAGTGTTACAAAAAAGTCCAACCTGTTTCAAATAAATCATTCTCAATACAGCTTTATCTAGCAAATAATCTCTCTCACTCTCATATACACTCAAGATATATACATATATATCTATATATATACAGATAGATAGATATGTACACCTGGACAGAAATGCAGATATAGATGACATTTATATCTGTGTGTATAGGCATATATTCAAGAACATGACCATTTATCAATGCTTTTGTAGATCTGGTTCTATTTTGTGAGCATAGATAGAGATGACAGAGAGAGATATATTTCCCAAATTAGGGACTAAATGATATCTAAAATTGGCATATCTGGAGTTCTACAGATTTTGGATGATTAAGGGATAATTCTGCTTGGAGAGAGGCGGTTAAATGAAATGATTCATTAAGATTTCTTCTAGCTATTGAACTCTTTGAGCCCATGACATTTCTTGATATAATACAGATTTCTAGGTGAAATTGAACAAAAAGCAGCTTAATGCTTTTGAAGATATAATAAAGATGGGCTATCAGGTTAGGACAAAGATGAGATCCTTAAATGAATGATAGTGACACTTGCTTGCCTGTTGATAGGTGCCATCAAGTTGGCGCCGACTCATAGTGACCTTACTTACAACAGAACGAAATTCTGCCCAGTCTTGTGCCAGCCTCACAATCCTTGCTATACCTGATCTCATCATGGCAGCAACTGTGTCAGTTCACCTCGTTGAGGACTGCTTGCCTAGTGCCTAAATAAAACATGTAGATTTACATCTTGTCTGTCCCATGGTCATTGAAGCCACTGTTGTCATGGAAAACATTGGGGACTTGGATGTTACAATTTATAGTAGTCTATGGAAATGTGATGGTGCTAATTCCTTAACTCAGAAGATTCAGTTTCTATAACTTAGATATTTAGTTGTTGTTGTTGTTGTTACGTGCCGTTGAGTCAGACCCTACTCATAGCAACCCCTCCTTGGGTTTCCAAGGCAGTATCACTACAGAAGTAGATTGCTCCATCTTCCTTCCCAGGAGTGGCTGGTGGGTTTGAACCACCAGCCTTCTGGTTAGCAGTCAAGTAAGTGCCTTAGACACTATGCTACCAGGGCTCCTAGTCACATCTTATACTGGCTCTCTCTCTTTCCCTACATTTTGGGCCCCCTCCTGTAGTAGCAGCTCCAAGGCATGTCCTGTAATAATCCTGCTTCTAGTATTCATGTGGTTGGGTAATTCTCTCTTCTTGAATGTAGACTGGAACAAGAAACGCTCCTCTAATGAATAGAATATAGCAAAGAGATAGAATCTCACCTCTGAGTTTGGGTTATAAAAATCACTGACTTCCATCTTGCGTGTCCTTTCTTTCTTCTTGGAGCCCTCACTCTGAGAGACGGAAACTACCGTATCGCAGGTAGTTCCATGGAGAGGCCCAATGAGTAGGAACTGATATTCGTTTGCCAGTGCTGGTGAGGGCAAGTCCAGCCAAAAGTCAAGCGAGTGAAGGTAGGAGAAGCTCATCTCCTAGTTCAGACTCAGCAGATACCTTGACTGCAGCCTGTGAGAGACCCTGCATGAGAGGCATTCAGCTAATCCTCTCCTGGATTCCTGGCCCATAGAATTGTGAGATAATAAATCTATGTTGTTTTAAGTTGTTAAGTTTTGGGATAATTTGTGACATAGCAATAGATAAGTAATACATCCTACCCCACGCCACCCCTGTCCTTCACTCTTGCTCTCTAATAAAGTGCTCATGTATAGGTCCTTATCTCAGATTTTGCTTTTTGGAGAACTTTTCTTCATATGGTCTGTATTTTTGTTGTTACTGTTGTTTTTCATTGGCTCATTCTCTGGGTTAGATAAGGATGTCTCTCTCTTATTTATTTAGCCTAGAATAGGTAAATTATTATTATTTTTTTTTCCACTCTCCTCTGTTTTCTGGGCAGGATAATTTTCCTTGGTTGTGTTTTTGACTGTTGTTTCTGTACCAGTTTTCTCAATTCTCCCTCAGGAACACTTGCATCTCCATTCCTTGCCCTATCTGTCTATTACCTTCTTCCTCATCATTGTTTTCTTTTTCCTTTGCATTCCGAAGTGGGTTCTTATGTTAGTTTTCACATTTCTGATTCAATTTTTATGATATTTATGTTCCTTGCCAGCTACAAAAGATAGTAACTTTTGGAGTTTATAAAGATGTCTCTTCTGGAAAACATTTAGATATTTCTAAGTTTCACATTGCTCTTTGGCTGATACATCTATTTTTAAGATATGGGAAATTATGGTAATAGCTTTAAACCCTTGGGGGCTTGGGAGAGGGACAAATCACCTCAGAACTTGAGGCATGGCAAAAAAAACTTGGGGTAATGTACAGAGACTGAAGAAGGTGGTTTTAACTTGCTTTAATAACAAGCACAGCTGTATTAAGATCAGCTCACACGTTTCCCATGAGATATTACTATGATTGCACCAGCTAGACAATACTATCTTCTTACATGTTCCTCAGGGCTTCAGGTGGCCTTTCTGTGATTTCTTCTCTCCTTCAAAGCTACACTTGATGTTCATTGAATTAGGTTTCATTTATGTCAGACTACGGGTGGGACCACACAACTATGATTTATTCTAGGCTCCACCCTCCCCCAGGAATGGCCTTGGCAGTAAGTAAGCAATGTCTTTATTTCACAGTTGGGAAAAACTGGTTCATAGAGAAGTTAAGTAAGCTATTCAAGATCAGAAACCTGGGGAAATCCAGAGAACTTTATGATATTCTCCTATTTGCAGAAATTACTCATTTTAACAATCATAATATTTTGAAATCAGGTACATATAAAGCATTTTAAAATTTAAATTAGGGCTGACTTTTGGTTAAATGGTGAAGTCCACAAAACTTATCTTCAATTTGTATAGCTTACATTTCTGTGGTTCTTCCCTCTTTTCTCCTTTTTTTTTTTCATCTATGCCTTATCCTTCTGCATCTGTGATTTTTCAGCCAAGGTTTCTTTATCAAAACCTGGTCTCAGCAAAGGAGCTAAGTCCATATACTCATACGAGAAAAAATTTTGTTAATATTTAATATATTACTTCTCCCTAAAAAGTATTAGAAATGAATGAATATGTATTGTTGAATTTTGGTACTCCTAAAGAAGTGGGGAGGAGCTCTGGTAGCGTAGTGCCTAAGGCACTTGACTACTCACCAGAAGGCTGGCGGTTCAAACTCACCAGCCACTCTTTGGAAGGAAGGTTGGGCAATCCTACTTCCATAGTGATAACTGCCTCGGAAACCCAAGGAGGGGTCGCTAGGAGTCAGGGCCAACTCAATGGCAAATAACAACAACAACAAAGAAGGGGGACAGTGATATGGAAAACAGGGTACGGAGTGAAGAAAGAAGTCTGGAGAATATTTCTTTTCTTGGAACTTGGAGTACATCATGTAAGTTCTACTTACTTGTCCTATTGTTGGAATGTGCCTTTGAATGACTTACAGGATGCGCGTAGGTAGAGTACTTCAGGAATAGTCACCCTACCTGCTAAGGCTTACATTTTTTTATGTAGAAATTGGTGTTTTCTCATGTCAACATACTCCTTGGTTCATGAAAACACCTAGCACATCTGGGGTGATGTGGAAGGACATTTTATGTTCTAGGATCCTAGGAGTCCCTGGGTGGTGCAAGCTATTAATGAGCTCTGGTGGTGCAGTGAGTAAGGTATTTGGCTGCTAACCAAAAGGTCAACAGTTCAAACTCACCAGCTGCTCCACAGGAGGAAGATGGGGTGATCTATTTCCATGAAGATTTATAGCCTTGGAAACCCAGTGGGGGTCTCTATGAGTTGGAATCAACTTGATGGCAGTGAGTTTGGCTTTTGAGTTTACTGCTAACTGAAAGTTTGGAGGTTGGAGTCTGCCAAAAGTCCCAGGGATCTACCTCTGAAAAATTAGTCAATTAAAACTCTATGGAACATTACCTGGGATGGGAAAGGAGGGGAGGGAATGCTGCTAGATAGGTAGATACAAAAAGAAAAAAAAAACCCTACGGAACACAGTTCTACTCAGACACACATGGCCTTGCCATGAATCATAATTGATTCAACAGAACTGGGCAGTGTTTCATTCTGTTGTACACAGGGTCATTATGAGTCAGAACCAACATGACAGAACCTAATAACAACATGTATTTCATATTTTGATGTTATTGTAATTATTTTTTCTGAAAATGCCCTTATTTTGCCTTCATTTTTGATGTGTATTTTTGCTGGATATAGAATTCTTGGCTGACAATTTTTGTTTGTTTCAGCACTCTATGAATGAAGTCAGCCTTCATTTGAATCATTGTTTACCTGCATGTCCTGTATCATTTTTTAATTTGCTTTCCAAATTTTCTCTTTCTCTTTGGTATTCAGCAGCTTTAGCATGGTTTTATTCATATTTATTCTGCTTCAGGTTTGCTGAGCACCTTAAATCTGTAAATATATCTTTCTCCCAATGAGGGCAATTTTTGGCCAGTATTTATTCACAAGTTTTATGATATATCTGCTCTCATTCTTCTCCTTTTATCTCCAAATACATGTATATTAGACCTTTTGATATGATCTTATAGGTTCTTGAGGCTCTGTTGCTTTTTTAAAAACGTTTGGCAATCTTTTTTCCCCTGTGTTCTTTACGTTAGATAAGCTATTGATCAATATTCAAATTTACTGACACTTTTCTCTATCTTCTCCATTCTGCTTTTCAGACCATTCAGTAATATTATTTACTTTAACTATTGTATTTCTCTGTTCCATTTTTATAGTTTATTTATTTACTTCTTTTTCCCCCACCACTCATCTGTGATGGCTTCTCATGCTGTGGTGGCTTGTGTGTTGCTGTGAGGCTGGAGGCTATGCCATTGGTATTTAAAATACCAGCAGGGTCACCCATAGTGGACAGGTTTCAGTGGAGCTTTGAGACAAAGACAGACTAGGAAGAATGATGGGGCCATCCACTTCTGAAAAAATTGACCTGTGAGAACCTTATGAACAGCAGTGAAATGCTGTCTGATATATTACTGGAAAATTTTATGAGCAGCTCTGAGACATTGTCTGATGTAGTGCCACAAGATGAGCCCTTCAGATTGGAAGGCACTCAATATATAACTGGGGAAGAGCTGCCTCCTCAAAGTAGAGTTGACTTTGATGATGTGGATGGAGTAAAGCTTTGGGGACTTTCTTTTGCTGATGAGGCATGATTAAAAATGCGAAGAAACAGTTGCAAATGTCCATTAATAATTGGAACATGGAATGTACAAAGTATGGATCTAGGAAATATTGAAGAAGAGTGTCACATTCATCATCAAACAGAACATTTCAAGATCTATCCTGAAATACAGTGCTGTCAGTGATAGGATAATATCCTGCCTCCAAGGAACACCAGGTAATACTACTATTATTCAAATTTATGCACCAACCACTATAGCCAAAGATGAAGAAATTGAAGATTTTTACCAACTTCTGCAGTCTGAAATTGAAATCAATGCAATCAAGATGCATTGATTATTATTGGTGATTGGAATATGAAAGTTGGAAACAAAGATGAATCATTGTTGTTGTTGTTAAGTGCCATCGAGTCATTTCCAACTCATAGTGACCCCATGCACAGCAGAATGAAACACT
>NW_006921613.1:10562562-10622150 GCF_000298275.1 Orycteropus afer afer
GATTGGAAATATCATGGCTTGTGTCAGGCGCACCTTAGTCCTCAAGGAGATATCCTTGCTCCTCAGCACTTGAAACAGCTCCTTCACAGTTGACTTTCCCAATGCTACACATCGTCTAATGTCCTGACTGCTGCTTCCATTGGCATCGATTGTAGATGAATCATTGGTAGGTGGAAAACATGGCCTTGATGATAGAAATGATCCTGGAGATTGCATGGCAGAATTTTGCAAAACCAACAACTTATTTATTGCAAACACCTTTTTTCAACAACATAAACAGCAGCTAAACAAGTGGACCTTGCCAGATGAAGTAATTAGGAATCATATCAACTGCATCTGTGGAAAGAGATGATTTAAAAAAAAAAAAAACAACCAAACTCATTGCCATTGAGTCAGATCTGACTCATAGTGACCCCTCCTTGGTTTCCAAGGCAGTATCACTACAGAAATAGATTGTCCAACCTTCCTTTTGAGGAGTGGCTGATGGGTTTGAACCACCAGCCTTCTGATTAGCAGTCAAATGCTTTAGGCACTACACCACCAGAGAGATGGAGAAACTTGATATCTTCAGTCAAACAAGGCAAGGAGCTGACTGTGAACAGACTATCTGTGGTGCTTAAGTTTATGTTTCAAGTTGCCTGAGCCTGGTTGAGTGGCTGGGCAACTGAATGTAGTTATTCCCCATGGTGAGACTGGTAATTAATTCCATGGTGGAATCTATTGGAGCAGCTGAATGGCTGCTTTGGGTATGTGGTCTGCTTCCCGTATATAAGAAACAGCTTTGGGAACAGTCTCTAGCTTATGGCACGCTTGAACTCTGCATGTAGCCAAGTCGTTGGTCAGCAGCCTGCCATGTTCTGCTGACCTTGGGACTTTCAATGGACTTGAGTTAATGGCCTGCCTTGTGGTTTGGTAATAGTGGGACTGTGCCTTTTTACTTGTCAACCTTTGGCTTGTCAGCCTCAGCAGGCAGCAGCTGTCTGAATAAAGAAAAGCCCCTAGCTTCAGTGGGCTGGGAACAGGAGGCAGAACTGAAGCCCAAGTTGAGGGGCTTTCACCCAGCCCCTAGAGCCTGGCACTTTGAACTAAGACTTAAAGCCTCAAAATTCTAAGAATAAACTCTTGTTTGTTAAAGCCATCCCATTTGTGATATATTCCTGTCAGAGTGGCACTAGGTAACCAGAACACCATCAATTGCTCATATACAACTTCAAGTTGAAGCTGAAGAAAATTTAAACTAGTCTATGAGAGCCAAGACAGCATTGATTATATTCCACCTGAATTTAGATAAGATCTGAAGAATAGATTTAACGCACTGAACACCAATAACTGAAGACCAGATGAGTTGTGACATGATGATCATGACCATCATACATAAAGAAAGCATATAGTCATTGAAAGTCTGGAAAGGAAGAAATGACCAAAATGGATATCAGAAGAGACTCTGAAAATTGCTCTGGAATGGAGGGTAGCTAAAACAAATGGAAGAAATGATGAAATAAAAGAGCTGAACAGAAGATTTTAAAGGGCAGCTCAAGAAGACAAAGTATAATGAAATGTGCAAAGACCTGAAGTTAGAAAACCAGAGGGAAGAATATGCTTGGCATTTCTGAAGCTGAGAGAACTAAAGAAAAAAATTCAAGCCTCATGTGGTAAAAATGAAAGAGTCTATGGTCAAAATATTGAATGATGCAGGAAACATCAAAAGAGGATTGAAGGAATACAGAGTCTGTTCAAAAAAGAGTTGGTCAATGTTCAATTCTTTCAGGAGTAGCATATGATCAAGAACCATTGGTATTAAAGGAAGAAGACCAAGCTGTACTGAAGGCTTTAGCAAATAACAAGGCCAGGAATTGACAGAATACTTGTTGAGATATTTCAACAAACAGATGCAACACTGGAGGGGACTATTTGACTATTTATGCCAAGAAATTTGGAAGACAGCTACCTGGCCAACTGACTGGAAGAGATCCATATTTGTGCCCATTCCAGGGAAAGGTGATCCAACAGAATGTGGAAATTACCAAACAAGATCATTAATATCACATACAAGTAAAATTTTGCGGAAAATAATTCAAAAATGGCTGCAACAATATATTGACAGGAAACATCCAGAAATTCAAGCCGGATTCAGAAGAGGACATGGGATGAGGGATATCATTGCTGATGTCAGATGGATCTTGGCTGAAAGGAAAGAATACCAGAAAGATGTTTGCCTGTGTTTTATTGACTATGTGAAAGTATTCAACTGTGTGGATCATAACAAATTATGAATAACACTGCAAAGAATGGGAATTCCAGAACATTTAATTATGTTTATGAGGAACCTGTACATAGACCAAGAGGCAGTCGTTTGAACCAAACAAAGGGATATTGCATGGTTTAAAATCAGGAAAGGTGTTTGTCATGTTGTATCCTTTCATTATACTTATTCAATTTTCATGCTGAGCAAACATTCCAAGAAGCTGGATTATATGAAGAAGAATATGGCATCAGTATTGGAGGAAGACTCATTAACAACCTACAATATTCAGATGACACAATCTTGCTTGCTGAAAGTGAAGATGAAGTCTGACTGATGAAGATCAAAGACTACAGTCTTCAGTATGGATTACACCTCAACATAAAGAAAACGTACATTCTCACACCTGGACCAAAAAGCAACATCATGAGAAATGAAGAGAAGATTGAGGTTGTCAGGGATTTCATTTTACTTAGATCCACAGTCAACACCCCTGGAAGGAGCAGTCAAGAAATCAGATGTTGTATTTAAAGTGTTGGGAAGCAAAGATGTAACTTTGAAGACTAAGATGCACCTAACCCAAGCCGTGGTATTTTCAATTGCCTCATATATATATGAAAGCTGGACAGTGAATAAGGAAGACCAAAGAAGAGCTGATGCCATTGAATTCTGGTGTTGGTGAAGAATAAGGAAAACATTATGGACTGCCAGTAGAATGAACAAATTGTCCTGGAAGAAGTGCAGCCAGAACGCTCCTTAGAAGCGAGAATGGCCAGACTTCGTCTCACCTACTTTGATCATGTTGTCAGAAGGAACCAGTCCCTGGAGAAGGATATCATGCTTGGTAAAGTAAGGGTCAATGAAAAAGGGGAAGACCCTCAATGAGAAGGATTGACACAGTGGCTTTGATGATGGGTTCAAGCATAGCAAGATTGTGAGGATGGTGTAGTTCATTTTCTTGTAATATCTTTGGTTTTGTTATCAGGTTAATAATGATGGCCTTATAAAATGAATTGGGAAATGTTTGCTGCTCCTCTGTTTTCTGAAAGAGTTTTTGTAGGATTGCTAGTATTTTTTCCATAAATGTTTGATAGAATATACTTGTGAAGCCACTTGTGCCTGGAGTTCTTTGTGGAAATTTTTAAATTATGAATTTAATTTCTTTAATAGCTACAAATCTATCCACGTTTTCCATTATGTTTGCATAAGTTTAGTAATTTGTAATCTTTACAAAAGTGATTGCCACATCTTCCTCCCACAGAACAGCTGATGGGTTTGAACCACCAATTCATTTAGCAGCCAAGTTCTTCTTAACCACTGCACTGCTAGTGCTCCTTACGGGGCAGTTTTCTCTGTTCTGTAGGGAAAATATGACCTGGAATTGACTGGATGGCAATGTTTTATTTTATTTTATTTTAGTAGTTTGTACCTTTCAAGAAATTTTTTCATTTCATTTAAGTAGCTAAATTTATCAGCACAAAGTTACTCAAAATATTTCCTTAACCTTTTAACATCTGTAGTATCTTTAATGCTGTTCCCCTCTTTTATGCCTAATGTGGTAATTTTGTCTTCTGTCCTTTTGTCTTGAAGCATTTTAAACTTATGGATAACAGGTTTTTAGAAATGTTGAAGATATTGGACCACACCCTGGAAGAGGTATCACCTTGGGCAACGCAGTTGCCTGTGGCCAAGGGCAATTCTTAGTGAGGGATGCAACTGTGAGCTAGCTGTTAACAGTTAACATTTCTGGAAACTGCGGGATGGGTGCATCTGCTCAGAAGAAGAGATCTTGGCAGAGACCAGCATTATCCATTTTGGAAGGGAAAACACATCTTTGGTGTGAGATAAAGTTTGAGCAGAAGCAGAGTGTTGTAAAGGAAGCGACTTGCAGAGACAATGTGGAACTTGGTTTGGTGAGGGCCAAGGGACAGGGAAACGAATGTGGAAAAGGCTGCAAACAGGACTTACCAACCTAGGTTGCCAGAATCCTTGTTATTGTTGTTAAGTGCTGTTAAGTTGATTCCAACTCTTAATGACTGCATGTGATAGAGTAGAACTGCCTCATATGGTTTCCTAGCTGTAATCTTTGTAGGAGCAGCTGGTGGGTTCAAACTGCCAACCTTTCAATAAGCAGCCAAGAGCTTGACCATTGCATCACCAGGGCTTCTTCCCTGAATCCTTGTTGTTGTTGTTGTTGTTGTTGTTATGTACCGTCAAGTTGGACCTGACTCATAGCGACCCCTCCTTGGGTTCTGAGGCAGTATCACTACGGAAGTAGATTGCCCCATCTTCCTTCCGAGGAGTGGCTGGTGGGTTTGAACCGCCAGCCTTCTGGTTAGCAGTCAAGTGCCTTAGCCACTATGCTACCAGAGCTCCCACCTGAATCCTTAGAGGCCTAGAAAAGTAGTAATGTGAATCCTAGAAACAGTGATCAGGCTTCTGAACTAACTGTAGCAAATCTACACACTAATGCATATCTCATGCTAATGTGCATCTATACCAATAGAAATAAATTCATTTTCATGCAATAAATACAGACCAAAATCTTTCAAACTAGGAGATACTGGTTTAAAATGAGCAAAACGGGGCCCTTGGTGGTCAAAAATTGGAGGTTATTGACCTGGAAATTTAAGTGGTAACATTTGGTTTAAATTCAGCAACAGGAGTATACCACTAGGTTCCTGACTTCCGATGTATCTCCATATCTCAATCCAGAGCTGAACAGCTCCTTCTGGAAAAGTGAATTTGTTCTGGTATATTTTTGACAGTTTTAAACTAGAAGTCTCATCTTAAAGGAAGGAAAAAAAATTTTTTTTTAAGTTTCTTTAATTGATATCATTTGAGTATCATAGGCAATTACAATATCCCTCACTCACGAATCATCCAGAAGTAAATGTGTTACACAAATGTTGTTTGTTCATCACCCACCAAAATTCTGACTATCCTTCCAAATGGAGATACACACTTTTTTCTCCTAGCGCTTGCCTGGAGCTCAGTCTGTTTCTGGTGTTTGGAGGGTGTTCTGCCTTCCCTATTTAATTACTCAGAATTCCTACTCTTGTCATCAGAATCTGTTCTCAAGAGTTTATCTGAATCTCAAAGAACAAACACCCATTAACAACAGGGTTATCTTTTTCAGGTCCATTTGCAAGCTTATTAGGAACCAAAACTTTAAGTTGTAGACAAGTGCAATTTTAATTGTTGTTGTTATGTGCCATTGAGTCAGTTTCAACTCGTAGTGACCTCGTGGACAACAAAATAAAACATTGCCCAGTCCTTCACCATACTCACAATTGTTACTATTCTTGAGCCCATTATTGCAACCACTTTGTCAGTCCATGTTGTTAAGAGTCTTCCTTTTTTTCACCGACAATCTACTATACCAAGCATGATGACCTTCTCCAGAGACTGGTCCCACCTGCTAACATGTCCAAAGTATGAGAGGTGAAGTCTCTCCACCCTCACTTCTAAGGAGCATTCTGGCTATACTTCCTCCAAGACAGATCTGTTCATTCTTCTAGCACTCCATGATACATTCAATATTCTTCCCCAATACCACAACTCAAAAGCATCAACTCTTCTTCAGTCTTCCTTATTCAGTTGTTGAGCTTTCACATGCATAAGAGACTACTGTAAAAACCATGGCTTGAGTCAGGCACACCTTAGTCTTCAAAGTGAGCTCTTTGCTCTTTAACACTTTAAAGAGCTCTTTTGTAGTACATTTACTCAGTATAATACATCCTTTGATTTTTTGACTGCTGTTTCCATGGGTGTTGATAGTGGATCCAAGTAAAATGAAATCCTTGACAACTTCAATCTTTTCTCCATTTACCATGATATTGCTTATAGGTCCAGTTGTAAGGATTTTTTTTTCTTTTTGTTGAGGTGTAATCTATATTGAAACCCGTATTCTTTGAACTTCATCAGTAAATGCTTCAAATTTTCTTTACTTTAAGTGAGCAAGGTTGCATCATCTGCATATCGCAGGTTGTTAACTAGCCTTCCTCCAATTCTTATGCTTCATTATGCTTCATAAAGTCCAGCTTCTGGGATTATTTGCTCAGCATACAGATTGAATTAGTATGATGAAAGGATACAGCTCTGAAGCACAGCTTTCCTGATTTTAAACTATGTAGTATCCCTTGTTCTGTTCAAATGATCTCTTTGTCTGTGTCCAGGATCCTCATGAGCACAATCAAGTGTTCTGAAATTCCCCTATTTTGTAATGTTATCCATAAATATTTATGATCCACACAGTCAAATGCCTTTACATAGTCAATAAAACACAGGTAAACATCTTTTTCGTATTCTTTGCTTTCAGCCAAGATCAATCTGACGTCAGCAATGATATCCCTCATTCCACTTCCTCTTCTGAATCCAGCTTGAGTTTCTGGAAGTTTCCTGTCAATATACTGCTGCAACTGTTTTTGATTTATCTTCAGCAACATTTTACTTGCATGTAATATTAATAAAATTGTTCAATAATTTCCCCATTCTGTTGGATCACCTTTCGTTGGGATGGGCACAAATATAGATCTCTTCTAGTCAGTTGGTCAGGTAGTTGTCTTACAAATTTCTTGGGATAAATGAATGAGAGCTTTCAGAGCTGCATCTGTTTGTTGAAACATCTCAATATATATTCCATCAATTCCTAGAGCAGGAATATATATATTTTTCACCAATTCCTTCAGTGCAGCTTGGACTTCTTCCATTATTACCATCAGTTCTTGATTATATGCTACCTCCTGAAATAGTTGAACATCGACAAGTTCTTTTTGGTACAGTGACTCTGTATATTCCTTCCATCTTCCTTTGATGTTCCCTGCATTGTTCAATATTTTGCCATAGAATCCTTCAATACTGCAACTCAAGGCTTGAATTTTTTTCTTCAGTTCTTTGATCTTGAGAAATGCTGAGCATGATCTTCCCTTTTGGTTTTCTAACTCCAGGTCTTTGCACATTTCATTATAATACTTTACTTTTTTGTCTTCTCGAGCTACCTTTTTAAATCTTCTGTTCAGCTCTTCTACTTCATCATTTCTTTTCATTTTAATTAGCTTGTGAATATTATTTTTTAAAGAGAGTTCCTAAATCTAAATCTCAGATCATTCCCAACCTGTCATCTGTATTTCCTTTGCCTATTGGATTCTTCACCTTGGTGAAGTTACCTTCAGAATTCCACATATAACAAGATCAGATTCACTTTGGAATGACCACTTTCCTGATTTCTCTCCTCCTCTGTTTCTCATTCTGTTCCATCTTCTAGGTAACCAGTTGCAAATCTCCGTGCTATTCTTGTCTTTCTCTTCTCCATAACTTTTCATATCTTACCATTCACTGGGCCAAGATGTTTCCATCACTAAATCATATTATAATATTTCTATTCCTTTTCATGTGTGCTGCCACATTCTGGGGGTATACCCTGCTCATCAAGACCTCCATTGGTATCCTCTGACCTTTTTTTCTTTAACTTTTTGAAAGATTGTGATTTGAGTGAAAGTTTACAGGCAAATTGGTTTTCCATTCAACAATCTGTACACATTCTGTTTTGTGACATTTACTGCAATCCCCACACTGTAACAGCATTCTCCCTACTTCCTTTCTGTGCCCACCCCTTCCCTTTGTTCTTCTTCCCCATCCCCTCTTCCCTTCCTGGCTCTATCCCTGGGCAAATGCTGTCCTCTTGATCTCATATGCTTGATTGTCCCAATGAGTACATAACCCTGCTGATAGTACTGCTCTCCTTACAGGCCTGTCTATCGTTTGGCTGCCAGTTCTGTCATGGGGGTTAAATCCAGTTCCTAGTTTGGAGGGTGTCTAAGAGTTATATATTCTAGGGGGTCCATTAGTCTTCATCAGACAGTCAGCCTGGTCTTTTTTATGATTTTGAATTTTGTTCCATGTTTTCCCCCCATTCTATTCAGGACCTCTTATTGTGATTCCTTTCAAAGTCATCATCAGTGGTAGCTGGACACCCTCTAATTTTTCTGGTTTCAGGGTCATGGAGGCTGGAGATCATGTGCTCTCTTAGTCCTTTGGATTAATTGTTTCTTGAGTCTTTGATTTTTCTTCACTCTCCTTTGCTCTGAATGGGGAAACCAATAGTTGCATCTTAGATGGCCATTCACATGACCTCCTTTCTTATAAGATTCTTGTTCTTCATTTCCTCCTGCATCTTGACAAAACGATTAATTTTCTAAATCATGTCACTCCTATGTTCTAAATTCTTTAATGATGTATATTTTGTCTTCAGAAGAAAAGTCTCCAGTCACCTGACCTCAGCCTAGTTTTGAATATTGTCTTTCATTCTTCTTCCTCTTTGTACAACCCACCCAGTTTTCTCCATCCTTCTGAGCAAGTTGTATCCTACCCTGTCTTTGGCCTTTCCTTGCACAAGGGTTCCTCCTGCCTGGAGCTGAAAATTAGGGTTTTATTGTTCACCTATAAGTGATCTTCCCAAGTTTTCAACTTTTAATTTATCCCTCATTTTCTTTTTGAAAACTTTCCTGGCCACACTGGCAAAGAGATCTCTTTCTCTCCACTGAACACCTAGAACTCTGATTCTCTCTCTACTTACTATTTACTTTCTTATATTGTTAGTTCAAGTTCCTGGGTGGTGCAAACAGTTAAGTGCTCAACTACTGAAAGGTTGGCAGTTCAGACCCACATGTGATGCCTCTGAAGAAAGACCTGGAGGTCTACTTCCCAAAAGTCACAGCCTTGAAAATGGTATGGAGTTATCATGGGTCAGAACAGACTCGAGGTCAACTAGTATTAGTACTGTTAGGTCACTTTTCTTGGTGTATGGGTTTAAAACATACTAGACATAATTAGGACCCTGTGCTTTCCTCAACTGAAGGTGGATCCCAGATTGATCCTCTTCTTTTGTGGGATCAAATTGAAGAAGTTGAGAGAAGGAAGAAATAACTACGTAACAAAGGACTTATGAGTGATATCTAGCTGGCCTAGGAGGAGCAGGCTGAAGAATCCCAAGAAAGAGAGGACAGACAGCGAGGAAGTATCCAGGGAGAAGACAGGTGAAGTGGTTGACTAGAGAGATTTGAAGAGAGGAAAAATAGAGTTTGAGATAAATAGCTGCAGAGAGAAATGGAGTCTCTAAATGAAGACAGGAAGCCTTGCTGTGTGCACTGTGGCACCATCTTCCCTTCATGCTCAAGAGACCATCAGTAAAGAATCGTAGATCTTTTTTTACTGACGACTGTGTCAGAGGTTTTCTCATTAAGTCAGATTCTGTGTTTCTTTTTGATATGATATGGTGTTGAAACAAGGAGCTCTAGTTCTGTTTGGGAGAATATACAGTGAAACCTGTGGGAGCTGGAACTCGACAGGATTATCTTACTTCTTTTTCTTTTTTTAAATTGTGATTTGGGTGAAAATTTACAGAGCAAATTCACTCTCCATACAGCAGTTCACATGCACTTTGTCTCATGACGTTGACTACAAATTTACCCCAATGTAACAGCTCCCTCCCACTTCCTTCTGATTGTTATCTCTTCTCCCGTCCATCCCTCCCTGTACCTCTGCCCCTTGAGCTGTCTCCCTGTGTAAACAGCCCTTCGTCCTCCCACTATTATTCTCTCCGAGGAGTGTATCTACCTCAGGTAAATGTAGGACTGTCTTGTTTCTTGAGATCTCACAAATTTTCCTCCTTTGACAGGGTGCAGTCTTACCACTTTCCTAGCCCTCTCTTCATGGGAAATATTTGAGTTTTCTTTCTCTGACAGGTTTCTGCCTAACACAGATTCAGCTTTTGCAGTTTTACTGTATCTGTATGTTTATCTTGACCTATGGCTAGATAGATAAATGAACCTTGGTGGCAAAACGATTAAGCGCTAGGCTGCTAGGTGAAAGGTTGGTGTTTCCAATTTACCCAACGGCTTCAAATACCCAAAAGCATTTCCACAGGAAAATGATGTGGCAGCTTGCTATCTTAAAGATTACAGCCTAGAGAACCATATGGGGCAGTTCTACTCAGTCACATGAGGTTGTATGAGTTGAAATCAGTTTGATGGTACCTAAAACAACAACATATACATCTATACCCTCACCTAGGAGCTCTGGTAGCATAGTGGCTAAAGCACTTGACTGCTAACCAGAAGGCTGGCGGTTCAAACCCACCAGCCACTCCTCGGAAGGAAGGTTGGGCAATCTTACTTCCATAGTGATACTGCCTCGTAAACCCAAGGAGGGGTCGCTATGAGTCGGGGCTGACTCGACGGCACACAACAACAACAACAATACCCTCACCTGGTCTATCAGTTCTTGTAGGATAATGTCTTCTATTTCTTGGTATCCCATTGCACTGCCAAGCAGTATTGTGAATATAACAAATCTACTGCTAATCGGACTGTTTTGAAGTCTAGTAATCCTAGATCTTTATGTCCCAATTCTTTCAATTATGGTACCTTAGCACTGGATCTGCAGATGAGGTGCATATACCCTAGGCTCTATACAAGAAGATCCAATAGACTTGGAGAAGAAAATAAATAAATACATCTATATATATATGCACACACTATAATTCTCTAACGTTTTTATATTTTGTATGTTCTATAATGTGTATGCAAAGTAAAATTTGTGCATAATTAAAACTGGCAATTACATCATTAGAATTATAAATGTACAATTATAAATTTTATTTTAGATAATCAATTCAGGGATTTCCATACCTGGATATAGTTCAGGAAACTGGAAACTTTAAAAATTCACCTCAGACCTACTGGATTAGCCTAGAGTGAGGGCTAAGACTGAATTTTAACAAGCTCCACAATTCATCTCAAAGTAACCCACTTACGACTCTGCTTTTGTGAACCATAGAAATCTAACTTTCTCATTTTCTCAAGGAGGAATCTGAGGTCCTTAGAAGTAAAGTGACTTGCCAGAGGCCACAGTAGAACATGGTAAAGTACACACCAGAATTCAGATTTTTGTCTTCTGATGCCATGCTCATTCTGTCTCTGTTTATGTGTTTGATTTTCAAGCTACGGCAATAGTTTCCTATGGTTTCCAGGCAGATTTTGAACTTCTCCCTTCTCCCATCCTATCACATTGGATAATTCCCTGTGGATTATTATTTGTGGAAAGATATTCAGAATGATGTCATTAATATCATTGCTAGCAGAATCATAGAGAAATTGAGAATATTCAAGCTGTAGCATGTTGTGGTAGTTAAGGTTGGGCTGGGCCAGGCCTGGTTTTGAGTAGCTAGGCAGCTGGTTGTAGTATTCTCCATGATGAGACTGGTAATCAGCTCCATGGTGGAATCTACTGGAGCTACAGAATAGCTGCTTTAGGGATGTGATCTGTTCCCAATATATAACCAATTTTGAGTAAGGTCACTAGCTTTTGGCACACTTGAATCCTGCATGTAGCTGAGTCGTTATTCAACAGCCTGCCATGTTTTCTGCCGATCCTGGGACTCTTAATGGACTTGAATTAATGGCCTGCTGTGGGTTTGGTAATATTGGGACTGTGTCTTTTTCCTTGTCGACCTTGGGTTTATCAGCTTCAGCAGTCAGCAGCTGCCTGAGTCAAGAAAGCCTCCAGTTTCAGTGGGCTGGGAGCAAGAGGCAGAGCTGAAGCCCAAAGTCAAGGGGTTTCACCCAGCCCCTAGAGCCTGGCACTTTGAACTCAGACTTCTAGCGTCCAAAATGTTAAGAGAATAAGCTCTTGTTTGTAAAAGGCATCCCATTTATAGTATTTCTCTTAGAGTGGCACTAAGTAACCAAAACACATGTTACGTACACAAATGGCTTGAGTTCCAGATAGGATTGTCAGGGAGCTAATTTTAAAACTAAGTCATGTCGATTGTGACTAAAAAATACAGAAGGGTTTGATCTCTGATAGAAACACAACTGAAGGACCTCCAACAAACCTATTGCTAGTATAGTTATGTGGTGGTCTTGACAATTAAAATAAAGAGTTCAAGGGAAAGGATGTGTATAGTTACATATTTCTATGTAACAGACTACCTCAAAATTTAACAGCTTAAAATACTACACATTTATTATCTCATAGTTTCTGTGGGTCATGAATCTGGACACACCTTATCTGGGTATCTCTGCTGTAAGATTTTTCACAAGTCTGTCAAGGTGTTGATAGGGGTTATAGTTTCAACCAAAGGCTTCCAAGCTCACTCATACAGTTACTGGCCAAATTCAATTTATTGAAGGTTATTAGACTGAGGGCCTCATGTCCTCACTGGTTGTTGGTCAGAGATCTCCCTCAGTTCCTTGCCGTGTGAAATTCTCTATGAATGCAGCTCACAACATGGCAGTTGCCTTCCCTTAGAGTGGAGACAGAGGAGAGAGAAAAAGCCCAAGACAGAAGAGGAGAGAGAAAAAGCCCAAGACAGAAGAGGAGAGAGAAAAAGCCCAAGACAGAAGCCACAGTCTTTTTGTAACCTAACATCAGAATTGGGAGCTCTGGTGGTGTGTTGCCTAAGGCATTTGACTGCTAACTAGAAGGTTGGTAGTTCAAATACACCAGCCACTCCTCAAAAGGAAGACTGGGCTATCTACTTCCATAGAGATATGCCTCAGAAACCCCAGGAGGGGTCGCTATGAGTCAGTTTCTACTCGACGGCAGTGAGTTTGGTGTGGAGTTAATATCAGAATTGACATCTATGACTTCTGCCCCAATCTCTTCACTAGAAGTAAGTCAATAGGTCTAGCCCACATTCAAGGAGAGTGAATTTCCCAAGGGCTTGAATCAGGAGGAAGGGATCATTGGGGCCCATGTGATGGAAATGGTGAACATGTTTGGCTGCTCATCAAAGGGTTGGAGGTTCCTATCCACACAGAGGTCCCTTGGAAGAAAGGTCTGAAGATCCACATCTGAAAAATAAGCCACCAAAAGCCTTATAAGTGACAATTCTGCTCTGATACACATACATGAGTCGGAATTGACTCCACAGCAACTTTTTTTTTTTTTTTTTTAGTTCAAATGCCCATGGGAAGACTAGGTGGAGACATCCAGCAGAAACTTGGACATACAACTTTGGAGTCCTAGAGTTATCTGGCTGGAGATACAGATTTGGGAGTTAGTAGCATATTGTAGGCAGGGTGGAGGTGGCATGAAATCATGGGAATAGATAGATTCAGCCAGAAAGAACATGTTTTTCAATAACTATGAAAGTATCTATGAATAATTAAATTTTCAGAGAAAATTAAGATAGAAAGTAAAAATTAAAAAAAAAAAGAAGTAGAAAAACAATTTCTTGTTACAAAACTATTTGTCACTGCTAACTTAACTAAGCCACTCCTCAGAAGGAAGATGGGACAATCTACTTTCATAGTGATACTGCCTCGGAAACCCAAGGAGGGGTCGCTATGAGTCAGGTCCGACTCGACAGCACATAAGAACAACAACCTAACTAAGATTTTCAGACTGCCCATGAAAATTTGGATTAGAACATGTACTGTTTCCTGGTATAAGTAGAATATTATTAAGATTCTGAGGAAAAAGTCCATTCTTAGTAAAAAAAAAAAAAAAAAAAAAAAAAATCCTTAAAATTGGTGACTAATTGAAACTTGGAAAGTCTCCTGATGGAAGAAGAATAAAGTCTACTTTGCTTTCCATCAGTTGTAAACTAGGTAGGTAGCAAATGGATCTCAGGGTTCCTAACAAATTTTGGGTGATGCATATTATCAATATTCATATAATATGATTAAACATAGTCACTTAAAGGTTGATTCCCATGGGCCCCACAATACCCTTCCCCTTCATAAACACCCAACCCAGGGTGTGACAAAGAGGGCAGGGAGAGATGGAAATATGTCACACTAAAGGAAGGGAAACACCTCATCTTTCTCCTTTGGCCCATAACCTTTTCTCCCTCTGTGATGTTGTCTCATGCTCATGCTACCTCTTGGAATGTTTTCACCAGACTATTCTATGTAGCCAAACCCTATCCTCCCTTCAAGGCTCTGCTCAAATCCCATCTCTTCAATTAAGTCTTCCTAATGGGACCAGCCCACTCCATGCCACTCCACCCCTCTCCTCCCTGAACTTCTGTCTGGTTGACGCCCATTTTAGAGTCATCCTAAGCCATTGTCTGTGTTTGCCTTTTTCTTATATGTCCAGGGTTAGCAGACTCGGACCCAAGGGGGCAATCTGACCTTGGTACCTGTTTTTATATAGCCTATATGTTAAGGATATAGTTATTGCATTTTTTAATTGTTGGGAAAAAAATTAAAAATTTTGTTACAGGTGAAAATTGTATGAAATTTAAGTTTCAGTATCGAGAAAGTTTTGTCAATAAATAAATTTGTGGACTTTTGCTTCTTAGCCTGCAAAGCTTGGTATTTACTATCTGTCCTAGAAAGTTTGCTGACCCCTGCTATATGCACTCACTTTCTTGCTTCTGAGACACTGCACCCTTTTAGGTGGGATAACTATATTAACACTTTAGTGGCTTCTGCAGGGTCTACCAGAGTCCGGAACAAAGAGCTGATGTTTGGAAAACACTTGTTGAAGGGAGCTGAGAGAGAATGTGTTTTAAATTTGTAATGGATACAATGTTTATGTCCTTTCCTGTTGTTCAGGCCTTTTCTTCATTCCCCTCCACTGGTAGGCTGGTATCTGTTATGTCTGGTAGGAAAAATGACAGGGAATACCAGGGTGGGTCACCGAACTCATGGAAGACACAAATGAAAGGAAATCTGGGAACCAGAACTTTTGTTTTGGGTGGAGAGGAACTGTTTGCTTTGGGGGATTGAGGTAATGAAAGTTATTTCAATAACATAATTCAACAGTTGTACATGCCTTCTGCCAGAATTATAGCTAGGCAAACCTCACCCAGTGACCCCCTCTGCAAAATACAAAGGTTTAACACTAGAGTGCTGAATAAATTCTCCGCCCTTTTCAGCAGAACACAAAACTATGTACACACCATGGTTATGACTGTAAAAGGCACCATATGGACAAAGACTAGAGGAGAATCCAGAAAAACATGACTTCTCCTATCTTTAAGGAGCTCTGGTAGTGTAGTGGTTAAGGCATTTGGCTGCTAAGCAAAAGGTCAGTGATTCAAACTCACCAGCCACACCACAGAAGAAAGATGAGATGGTCTGTTTTCGTAAAGATTTACAGCCTTGGAAACCCAATAGGGGTTGCTATGAGTCAGAATCTATTCTATGGCAGTGAGCTTGGTTTGGTTTTTTGGTGGCATAGTGGTTACAGCATTCAGCTGCTAACCAAAAGGTTGGTTTGAATCCACCAGCCAGTCCGTGGGAAAAAGATGAGGCAGTCTGCTTCCATAAAGATTTACAGCTTTGGAAACCCTATGAGACAGTTCTACTCTGTCCTAAAGGGTCACTATGAATTGAAATCAAGTTGATGGCACTGGGTTTTAAACTGCTACTGCTTAAATCTTAACCTTTCTAAAACTGTAGAAGGGGAAGAACATTACCTCCTTAACACAGTGCCTGGCAGAAGAAAATCTCAGTGTTGCTGCTGTTATTTTTGAGTCAACTCTGCTTTATGGTGACTGTATGTATGCAGAGTAGAAGTGCTTCACATGGTTTTCAAGGCTGTGACGTTTGGAAGCAGATAGCCAGGCCTATCTCCCAAGGTGCCTCTGGATGGGTTCAAATCACCAACCTTTTTTGTGTGTGTGTGTATGTGTGTGTCTCTCATAATTATGCACTCCTGTTTTCCTGCATTTCATCAGTTTGAATGTTGGTCCTTTGGTGTCCCATGGTCTATTGCTCTAAGGGATGTATTACCATTGAGTGTGTGGGTGCGGCATCCCAGGTTGAGTGATCTGCGTGTACATCTTGTTAACTATTGGGCTGAGAGCCTGCCCCTGGGAGTGAGTTTTATTCCAGGCGCTGAATGTATTTCACGACCATAGTATTGTGAGTCTCACCAGATTTCATCTGACCAGTAATTCTGGTCATTATTGAATTTTTGGATTTTGTTCCACGTTTTCCCTTCCACTCTATCCAGGATCTCCAGATGTGATCCTTTCCTGAGTGGTTGGCATTGGTAGCCGGGCACTATCTAGTTCTTCTGGTCTCGAGGGCCATTGTGTTCTAGGGTTGATTACTTCTAAATGCCCTTGTTTTTCTTTCTTTCTTTGTGCATTCTTCTTCACTTCTGATGCTAGGAGACCATTAGCTGCATCCTAGATGGCTGCTTGAACGCTTTTAAGACCCAGTCGCTACTCACCAATGTAGGATGTGGAGCAATGCTTTTATGTATTTTATGTATTTTATTGTGCCAGTTGAGTCTGGTGTACCCCAGTCCTGAGGTAGTAGCTCTATTGGATCTCTCTCCCATAGTGTTGGGATGTCTGTGAGGGATTACTCTGTGTCTGTCTTCTATTGTTTCTGTAAGGACTGCAGGTATTTTGTATCACTGGTGTCTGTATAAGATTACCCTCAGCTGAGTCTATCCTTGGTCTACAGTATACTTCTATTCACTGACCCCTGTCTGACTATCTCAGGTGTTTATGTGTTTATCTGTATAGCCTAGTGTTTGGTGTTAATGGCAATGTCGTATTGTGGACACATTGGTTGGTTTTAGCATCTGTCATCTATCTCTTATGAGCACAGTTTGGTGTCCTCTCATTTCCCAATGTTATCATGGTGGTCATATATCCTTCCTGTATATCCCTCCCCCTACCCATGTCAGTGTGTAAGCCCCAACTAGCCATAAATTAATCCCTCCCATTCCCTCCCCACCCTGGTAACCTACTAGGTGAGTTCCCTTTCCCAAGCAAACCCTTCTCTGTCTTTTTACAGTAATGGGCTCATACAGTACTTGTCCTTCTGTGATTGACTTATTTCACTCAGCATAATGTCCTCCAGGTTCATCCATGCTGCGAGATGATTTGCGTATCCTTCATTGTTCTTTAATGTGGCATAGTATTCCATTGTGTGGATATACCATAATTTGGTTAACCACTCATCCATTGATGGGCATTTAGGTTGTTTCCATCTCTTTGCTATGGTGAATTGTGCTGCAGTGAATGTAGGTGTACATATGTCTGTTCTTGTGGTATCTCTCACCTCTTTAGGATATATTCCTAGTAATGAAATTGCTGAGTCAAATGGTACTTCTATTTTCAGTTTTTTAAGGAAACGCCATACCGTTTGCCACAATGGTTGTACCATTTTACAATCCCACCAGCAATGCACAAGAGTTCCAATCTCTCCACAACCCCACCAGCATTTGTTACTATCTGATCTGTTGAACTTTGCTATTAAAATCACCAACCTTTTGGCTAGTAGTCAAGTGCTTAACCATTTGCACCACCCAGGGACCAAAATGCTCGATAAATGGCAGTTATCACTGTTAAGATCTCTTCTAACCCCCTAGACCTTATGATTCTTACAGGTTGAGATAGCATCTCATTCATGATTGAAGGCTCAGTTTTTGGTACAGTGTCTGGCAGAACCTTGCTTTCAAGAAAAATTGATTAAACGAATGAATAAACAATAAAGATAAAAGTGGAATGTATACAAAGGTACTACACTAAGCTCTCAGGAAATTTAATTCTACCTTTAGTTCTTTTTCAAAGCTAAGACCCATTCATTCATATTGCCCCACAAGAGAGAGTGATTGGAAAACTGAGGCACAAAAAGGCAATGTGACATATCAGAGCTCCATGAAAGGCCTTTCCTTAACACATGGAATGTTATGGAATAAATTGTGCCCCTTACCCCCCTAAGTGTGTGTTGGAATCCTAACCCTGTACCTGTGGATGGAATTCTGTTAGGAAATAGAATTTTCATTGTTATGTTCATTAGATCATACCACAATGGGGTGGGCTCTAAATCTAACTCCTTCTAAGTCATATAAAAAAGGGCACATTAGACAAAGAGATAGGCACACATGGAGGAAAGATAGACACCAGGTGAGGATCATTTACAAGTCAAGGAACCGAGGAATGCCTAAGACTATTTATAAGAAAGAAATTGACATGGCTGAGAGCCTGATTTGGACTTTCAGCCTCCAGAACTGTGAGAAAATAATAATAAAATAAATTTATGTACAAGTGCCCTTCACTTGTAGTATTTATATTACAGCAGCTATAGGAAACTAAAACATAGAGTGATAAAGAAGAATGGAGTGAGGTCTTAAAGTTGTCATAATATCACTGTATTGAAAGTAAGTTCATTCATTCAATAAGTATTTACTGAACTTATGTGCAAGGAATTCTTTGTTCTAGCTGATGGGATATGACTAGGAATTAGAATAAAGTAGAAAGCAGAGAAATTGATTCTGCTATGATTTCTTCATTTTCTAGGAGATTGGTGACAAAAACCTGGAATAAATGGAGCTCTCCTATAGGTTGCAAAGTAGATTCAGATACCAAAAAAGCTCAAGTGATGGAATCTTTGGTACCCAGAAGATACAGAGAAGTGTTATGGACATGAGAATGGCCCCCGTCTACATCAACCTTAGACCTTGACAGAGATTTTGTGGCTATAAATGAGGTAACTCTGGTGAAATGAAAGGTACCTTTGACTTTTCAAAGGCATGGTTTTGAATCCTAGCTATGTCTCTAGTATTGGTTTTGTGAACTTCAGCGAGCTTCTTAACCTATCTGAATGTGAGTTTATACAACTATAAAGTTGAATTAATACTATTTCTCCATTTAAGGGCTGCATCAATTATCTATTTTTGCTTAATGTTGTCATTGAATCAGTTCTGACTCATCACGACCCTATGTACAACAGAATGAAACACGGCTTGGTCCTGCGCCATCCTCACAATCATTGCCAGGCTTGAGCCCATGATTGCAGCCACTATGTCAATCCATCTTGATGAGAGTCTTCCTCTTTTTAGCTGATGCTCTACATTACCAAGCATGATTTCCTTCTCCAGGGATTCATCCCTTTTGAAAACAGGACCAAAATACAAGAGATGATGTCTGGCCATCCTTGCTTCTAAGGAGATCTCTGGCTCTACTTCCTCCAAGACACATTGTTTTTTCTTCTAGCAATCCACGATATATTCAACATTCCTCACCAACACCACAATTCAAATGCATCAATTCTTCTTCACTCTTCCTTATTCATTGTGCAGCTCTCACTTGCATATGATGAGAGCCAATACTATGGCTTGGGGAAGCACACCTTAGTCTTCAAAGTGACATCTTTGCTCTTTAACACTTTAAAGAGATCTTTTGCTGCACATTTGCTCAATGCAAATATCCTTTGATTTCTTAACTGCTGTTTCCATGGGTGTTGACTGTGGACCCAAGTAAAATGAAATCCTTGACAACTTCAATCTTTTCTCTGTTTATCATGATGTTGCTTATTGGTCTACTGGTGAGGATTTTTTTTTCTTTATGTTGAAGTGTGATCCATACTGAAGCTGTAGTCTCTGATGTTCATCAGTAGGTGCTTCAAGTTTTCTTCACTCTCAGTAAACAAGGTTGTTTCATCTGTATATCACAGGTTGGTAATGAGTCTTCCTTCAATCCTCATGCTGCATTCTTCTTCATATTGTCCAGCTGCTCAGATTATTTGCTCAACATACAGATTGAGTAAGTATGGTGAAAAGATATAGCCCTAAAGCACATTCTTCCTGATTTTAAACCATATACAACCAAAGCAAACCAAACTCACTGCAGTTGAGTTGTTTCTGACTCATAGTGACCCCCATTGGGATTCTGAGGCTGTAAATCTTTACAGAAGTAGATCTCCTTGTTTTCATTCCACGGAGCTGCTGGTAGGTTTGAATCACTGACCTATGCTAGCAGTCAAATGCCTTATCCACTACACCACCAGAGCTCCTTATTTTGACTACAGAATCCTTCAATATTGCAACTTGAGGCTTGAATATTTTCTTCAGTTCTTTCAGCTTGAGAAATGCTGAGTGTGTTCTTCCCTTTTCATTTTCTGGCTTCAGCTCTTTGCACATTTCATTATAATATTTAGTCTTCTTGAGCCACCCTTTTAATTGTTCTGTTTAGCTTTTCTAATTCATTATCTCTTCCATTTGCTTTAGCTATTCTCTATTCAAGAGCAAATTTCAGAGTTTTTCTGACATCTATTTTGGTCTTTCTTTCTTGTCTTTTTAATGATCTTTTGCTTTCTTCACAATGATGCCCTTGATGTTATTCCACAACTTTTGTCCGGTCTTTGGTCATTGGTGTTCAATGTGTCAAATCTATTCTTCAGATGGTATGTATATTCAAGTGGGATATAATCAAGGTCATATTTTGGCTTTTGTGGACTTGCTTTAATTTTCTTCAGCTTCAATTTAGACTTGCATATGAGGAATTGGTGCTGTGTTCCACTGTAGGCTCCTGGCCCCTGTTCTAATGGATGATATTGAGCTTCTCCATTGCCTCTTTCCACAGATGTAATTGATTTGATTCCTGTGTATTCCATATGGTAAGGTCCACATGTATAGTTTACTCTTTATGTTGTTGAAAAAGGTATTTACAATGAATAAGTTGTTGGTCTTACAAAAGTTTATCATGTGGTCTCCGACATCATTTCTATCACCAAGGCAGTAGTTTCCAACTTTGGATGCTTCTTCATTTCTAACCTTCACATTGCAATCACCAGTTATTATCAAGGTATCTTGATTGCATGTTTGGTCAAATTCAGACTACAGAAATTAGTGAAAATCTTCAATTTCTTCATCTTTGACTTTTGTAATTGGTGTGTAAATTTGAATCATAGAAATATTGACTTTTCTTCCTTGTGTTGTTGTTAAGTGCCAGAGTTGGCTCTGACTCATATTGACCCTATGTACAACAGAATGAAACACTGCCTGATCCTGTGCAATTCTCACAATCCATGCTAGGTTTGAACCCATCATTTTAGCCAAAGTGTCAATCTATCTCCGTTTTTGCTGACCCTCTATGTTATCAAGCATGATACCCTTCTCCAGGGAATGGTCCCTTCTGATAACATGAGCAATGTAAGTGGCATGAAGTCTGGCCATTTTTGCTTCTAAGGAGCATTCTGGCTGCACTTCCTCCAGGATAGATTTCTTTGTTCTCCTGGCAGTCCATGGTATTTTCAAGATTCCTTGCCAACACCTTCAACTCTTCTTCAGTCTTCATTATTCATTGTCCAGCTTTCACATGTATATGAAGTAATTGAGAACACCATGGCTTAGCTCAGATGCACTTTAGTCTTCAAAATATCTTTGCTCCTTAACACTTTAAAGGGATCTTTTATAGCACAGCATATTTGCCCAGTGCAATAGGATGTCTGATTTCTTGACTGCTGCTTCCATTGGTGTTGATTGTGGATGCAAGTAAAATGAAATCTCTGAAATCAATTTTCCTTGTAGGCATGTGGATATTATTTCATGACTGACAGCATTGTACTTCAGAATAGGTCTTGAACTATTCTTTTTGATGATGAATGAGACAGCATTCCTCTTCAGTTTGCCATTCCTGGCATAGTAGATCATGATTGTCTAATTTAAAATGGCCAATACCAGTCCATTTCAGTTTATTAAAAAAAAAAAAAAAAGCCAAACTCACTGCTGCCGAGTCAGATCCCACTCATAGCAACCCCTCCTTGGGATTCCAAGGCAGTATCACTATGGAAGTAGATTGCCCAACCTTACTTCTGAGGAGTGGCTGGTGGGTTTGAACCACTAGCCTTCTGATTAGCAGTCAAATGTCTTAGGTACTACACCACCAGAACATTCCATTTCATTTTTGACAACTTCCAATTTTCCTAGATTCATACTTCATACATTCCACATTCTGATTATTAATAGATATCTGCAGCTGTTTCTTCTCAATTTGAGTTGTACCTCATCAGCAAATGAAGATCCAGGAAGTTTTCTCCATCCACACCATTAAGGTTGACTCCGTTTTGAGGAGGCAGCTCTTCCCCAGTTGTTTTTTGAGTGCCTTCCCACCTAAGGGACTCATCTTCCGGCACTATACAGTGTTTCACGGCTACTCACAAGGTTTTCAGGGGCCAAATTTTTTTAGAAGTAGACCTAGCCGTGTCCTTCTTAGTCTGTCTTAGTGTGGAAACTCCACAAAACCTGTCCACCATGGATGACCATGCTTGTATTTGAAATACTAGTGGGACAGCTTCTAGCATCGTAGCAACATGCACGCCACCATGGTATGACAAACTGACAGATGTAGACTACCTTAAAATATAATGGCTTAAAGAACAGTGATGTACTTGTTTTGTAGACTGACTGGGCAATTCTTCTCCTGATCTTGCTTAGGCTCATACTTGTGGCTGCATTTTGTTGGTAGCTTGGACAGGGGATGGTCTTAACACTAACACTCTCTCCACATAGTCTTTTATCCTGGGCATCTTCAAGACAGTCTCAGGTCAGAATTCCAAGAGAGGGAAGGAAGAAGCTGCAAGTCTTTGTAAGGCCTATCCTAGAAGTCATACAGTGTCACTTCTGCCATATTCTATTGTGAAAGAAAGCCAAAGGCAAGCCTATTTTCAAAGAACCAGGAAATAGACTCCACTTCTTGATGGAAAATGATGAGACCTATTGTAGGTAGGTTTTCCTATTTTCTATACGTTGTGGTGAGGATTAAATGAGATTTTGCATATAAAAGTATTGTTTTTCTGATATATGTAGGTCTGGTTTCTGACAACTGTGAGATAGATATATATATATATATATATATATATATATGCATTATATGTTTTTGTGATTATAAAATTATACAGCATTCACTAATGTCAAGTTTTTGATGATATAGCTGGTTATATTATGGATTATCTATTTGCCACAGCATAGTGCCTAAGGCACTTGACTGCTAACCAGAAGGCTGGTGGTTCAAACCCACCAGCCCTCCTCAGAAGGAAGATGGGGCAATCTACTTCTGTAGTGATGCTTCCTCGGAAACCCGAGGAGGGGCCGCCCTGAGTCGGGTCCGACTCAACGGCACATAACAACAACAACAATGGAAGGAATCAGAGCTGTATGAGAGTCCAGTTAACTCATTTCATGAAGTCATGATTTTGTTTACAATGAAACCTAGAAGATTAGAGTATGGTTCTTATGTTCTTGAAAATATTTACTCTCAGTGAGCTCTATACATCCTTACAAGTTCTTTAAATGGTGTAGTGGCTATCTGGACTTTTTTGTTGCATATGTGTGTATATCTGAAAAGCATTCATGATCTCATTTTTTGGTAATAGTATTTCAGTCATCTTATATGGAGTAACCCCATTACCATGGTATGAATTCTTATTAGTACTATTTATCAAAATGGTCCACCATCCTCTTGGAATCTGAACCCAGAGGGAGATAGAAGAAGGACCCAAATGGTTGGAATTGATTTACTCAAATGGCATGAGAATTTGAAGAGATTTTCTGTTTGTTTCTGCTGCCTCTACTCCAGAACTGGCCTACTTCCCATTTTTACCACCAAGTCACATTCATTGAGACATCTCATAATATGATAATAATTAATTTTTTTTTAATTGGTCAGAGTAAGCTTGTTTGATTGCTGAGAGAGAACCCTAGCTGACACAAATATATATTCAGGAAATATAAAGTGATGACAGTGGTATTGAAGTAAAAATATCAGAAGATTCCAATTGCTCAAACAACAAATGAACCATTTATCTTCAGACTTTCAGAATACAATGCAAGTTTCCTTGAGTAAAGAATGCAAGCTAGTCCTTAAGGATTTATAATCCAGCCAAGAATAATAAATACAATAATTATATGAAAAAATATATAGCTCACTATAACAATATATGAGCAATCGTTGGTCTGTTCCACAGTCAGCTCCTGGCCTTGTTTTGACTGATGATATTGACCTTCTCCCTTGCCTCTATCCACAGATGTAGTTGATGTGATTTCTGTGTATTCCTTCTGGTGAGGTCCACGTCTATAGTCATTTCTATCACTGAGGACATATTTTCCAACTACTGGTGATTCTTCTTTGTTTCCAACTTTTGCATTCCAATAATCAGCAATAATCAATACATCTTGATTGCATGTTTGGTCAATTTCAACCTCAGAAGTTGGTAAAGATCTTCAACTTCCTCAACTTTGGCTTTGGTGGTTGATGCGTAAATTTGAATAATAATGGCATTAACTCGTCTTCCTTAGGGGTATATGGATATTATCCTATCACTGACAGCATTGTACTTCAGGACAGATCTTGAAATATTCTTTTTGACGATGAATGTGACACCATTCCTTTTCAATTTGTCATTTCCAGCATAGTAGACCATATGATTGTCTGATTCAAAATGACCAATACCAATCCATTCCAGCTCATTAATGCCTAGGATATCAATCTTCATATGTTCCATTTCATGTTTGACAACTTCCAATATTCCTACATGCATACTCCATACATTCCACATTCCAATTTTTAATGAATGTTTGTATATGTTTCTTCCCATCTTGAGTCATCCTCCATCAGCAAATGGAGGTCCTGAAAACTTTACTAAGTTTTAGGTCATTAATGTCAACTCTACTTTGAGGAGGCAGTTCTTCTCCAGTTATATTTTGAGTGCTCTGGTGGCATAGTGCCTAAGGCATCTGACTGCTAACCAGAAGGCTGGAGGTTCAAACCCACCAGCCACTCCTCAGAAGGAAGATTGGGCAATCTACTTCCGTAGTGACACTGCCTCAGAAACCCAAGGACGGGTAGCTATGAGTCGTATCTGACTCAAAGTCAGTGAGTTTTTGCTTCTGACCTGAGGGGTTCATCTTCAGGTACTATATCAGGCAGTATTCCATGGCTCTTCATAAAGATTTCTGGTAATATATCAGACAGTGTTTTACTGCTATTCATAAGGTTTTCAGTGGCCAATTCTTTCAGAGTGGATGGCCCTGTCCTTCCTCATCTGTCTTAGTCTGGAAGCTCCACTGAAGCATGTCCACCATGGGTGATCCTATTAGTATTTGAAATACCAGTAGCATAGCCTCCAAACTCACAACAACATGCAAGCCAGCACATAACGACAAACTGACAGGCAAGTGGTGAGCAACATCATTAGTATCATAAGCAAGTAAAATTGCACTGCAGATAATTGCAGCAGTATTTTGACAGGGAAATTCCAGAAATGCAAGCTGGATTCGGAAGAGGATGTAGAAATGGCAATATCATTGCTGAGGTCAGATGGATCCTTTCTGAAAGCAAATAATACTGGAAAGATATTTACCTGTTTTTTATTGACTATGCACGGTACTCAACAGTGAGGATCATGAAAAATTATGGATAACATTGGGAACACTTAATTGTGCTCATGAGGAACGTGAGCATAGATCAAGAGACTGTCATGAACAGAAAAAGGGGATATTGCATGGTATAAAATCAGGAAGGGTGTGCATCAGTGTTGTGTTCTTTCACCACACTTATTCAATCTGTATGCTGAGCAAATAACCTGAGAAACTGGACTATATGAAGAAGAATATGGCATCAGGTTTGGAAGAAGAGTCATTAACAACCTCAGATATGCAAATGACACAACCTTGCTTGCTGAAAGTGACTTGAAGCACTTACAGATGAAGATCAAAGACTATATAGTCTTCAGTAAGGATTACACCTCAACATAAAAAGAAAAACAGAATTCCTCACTACTGGACTAGTAAATAACATTACGATAAATGGAGAAAAAATTGAAATTGTCAAAGATTTCATTTTACTTGGATCCACAATCAACACTCATGGAAGCAGCAGTCAAGAAATCAGATGTCATATTGCACAGACAATCTGTTCACCTCACCTATTTTGGTCATGCTGTCAGAAGGGACCAGTCCCTGGAGAAGGATATCATGCTTGGTAAAGTGGAGGGTCAGAGAAAAAGGGAAAGACCCATGAGATAGATTGGCACTGGGTACAACGATGGGCTCAAGCATAGCAATGATTGTGAAGATGTCACACGACAGGCCAGTGTTTCATTCTGCTGTACATAGGGTTCCTGTGAATCAGAATTGACTCGAGGCACCTAACAACAATAACAGAGCAGTATAATAAATATCCCAATTGTTGGTTCCTAACATATTGCTTGTCATCTAGTTGTTGTTGTTGTTGTTGTTATGTGCCATCGAGTCGGCCCCGACTCATAGTGACCCCTCCTTGGGTTTCTGAGGCAGTATCACTATGGAAGTAGGATTGCCCAACCTTCCTTCCGAGGAGTGGCTGGTGGGTTTGAACCGCCAGCCTTCTGGTTAGCAGGTAAGTGCCTTACCAGAGCTCCTCCACAACGTAGAGTTGACCTTAATGATGTGGATGGGTTAAAGCTTTCAGGAGCTCCATTTGCTAATGGGGCATGACTTAAAATGGGAAGAAACAGATGCAAACGTCCATTAACAATTGGAATGTGGAATGTATGAAGTATGAATATAGGAAAATTAGAAGTTGTCATAAATGAAATGGAACACAAAAAGGTTAATATCCTAGGCATTAGAGAGCTGAAATGGATTAGCATTGGTCATCTTGAAATCAGACTATCTTATGACCTACTATGCTGGCAATGAAAAATATTGAAGAGAAATGGTATGGCATTCTTTGTCACTAAGACTGTTGCAAGATCCATCCTGAAGTACAATGCTGCTTTAGGATCCATATGCCTATAAGGAAAACCAGTTAATACTACTATTATTCAAATTTATGCACCAACCACTAAAGCCAAAATTGAGGAAATTGAAGATTTTTACCAACTTCTGCAGTCTGAAATTGACCAAACATGCAATCAAGATGTCTTGATTATCACTAGTGATTGGAATGCAAAAGTTGGAAACAAAGAAGAATCACCAGTAGTTGGAAAATATGGCCTTGGTGGTAGAAATAATACTGGAGATTGCGTGATAGAATTTTGCAATGCTACGACTTATTCATTGCAAATCCCTTTTTAAATAATATATATGGTGGTTATTCACGTGGACTTTGCCAGATGGAATACACAGGAATCAGATTGACTACATCTGTGGCAAGAGGCGATGGAGAAGCTCAATATCTTCAGCCAAAACAAGGCCAGGAGCTGAGTGTGGAACAGACCATGAACTGCTAATATGCAAGTTCATCATCTCTTCATGGGGAATACTATATCCAGCTGCCCAGCCACTCAACCAGGCCCAGCCAAGTTGACACACAAACTCAACTGCCACCTCAACCAATATCATTAATATCACATGTAAGTAAAATTTTGCTGAAGATAATTCAAGAATGGCTGCAGCATTATACTGACAGGAAACTTCCAGAAATGCAAGCTGGATTCAGAAGGGGACATGGAATGAGGGATATCATTGCTGATGTCAGATAGATCCTTGCTGAAAGCAAAAAATACCAGAAAGATGTTTACTTGTGTTTTATTGACTATGCAAAAGCATTTGACTATATGGATCATAACAAATTATGGATAATATTGAGAAGAATGGGGATTCTAGAACACTTAATTGTGTTCATGAGGAACCTGTACATAGAACAGGAGGCTGTCGTTTGAACAGAACAAGAGGATACTGCATGGTTCAAAATTAGGCAGGGTGTGCATCACGGTTGTATCCTTTCCCTTACCTATTTAAATCTGTATACTGAGCAAATAATCTGAGCAGCGAGACCAAATGAAGAACACTGCATCAGGATTAGAAGAAGACTCATTAACAACTTGTGATATGTAGATGACAAAACCTTGCTTGCTGAAAGTGAAGATGACTTGAAGCTCTTACTGATGAAGATTAAAGACTACAGCCCACAATATAGATTACACCTCAACATAAAGAAAACAAAAATCCTTACATCTGGACCAATAAGCAGCATCACCATAAATGGAGAAAAGATTGAAGTTGTCAAAGATTTCATATTACTTGGATCCACAATCAACACCAATGGAAGCTTGTTGTTGTTGTTAGGTGCCATTGAGTTGGCTCTGACTCATAGCGACCCTAGCAGTCAAGAAATTGGGTGTCACATTGCACTGGGCAAATCTGCTACAAAAGACCTCTTTCAAGTTCTGAAGAGCAAAGATGTCTCTTTGAAGACTAAGGTGTGCCTAACCCAAGCCATTGTATTTTGAATAGTGCCATATGTATTTGAAAACTGGACAATGAATAAGGAAGACTGAGGAAGAGTTGATGCATTTGAGTTGATATGTTGGTGAAGAATACTGAAAGTACCACAGACTGCCAGAAGAATGAACAAATCTGTCCTGGAAAAGTGCAGTTGGAATCCTCCTGGGAATCAAGAATGGCCAGACTTTGTCTCACCTACTTTGGTCATCTTTTCAGACCATTCCCTGGCGAAGGTTATCATGCGTGGTAATGTGAGGGGTCAGTGGAAAAGGGGCAGACTCTCAACTAGACGGACTGACACAGTGACTGCAATGATTGGCTCAAGTATAACAAGGATTGGGAGGATGGCACAAGACTGGGCAGTGTTTTGTTGTGTTGCACTTAAGGCTGCTATGAGTCAGAGCCAACTTGGTGACACCTAACAACAACAACAAATAAATAAATGATTCAGTTAATTAGTGCAATGAAGTCTGATGAAGAAAGTGTTGTGAACTAAAGCACTTTATGTGTAAGGAGAAATATGAGAAGCTTCTCTTAGGGTAGTTAAGATTCTTGGAAGTGAAGGAGAGGGACAAGGGAATTTTAGCCCATGGACATATGCTGCAAACAGTGCTGTGAAATGTGGTGAGCCTAAAGAACACTAGGTCCTGGGTCATCTGGCATCAAGAAAATCTTAAGCACAGACACAGATTTTCATTATTTGGTACTGAATTTTGTCACTGAGTAGTATGCTAGCAAAATTCTGCTACAAATAATTCAAAAACAACTGTAGCCATGTATGTATAGGGAACTGCTAGAAGTTCAAGTTGGATTCAGAAGAGGACGTGGAATGAAGGATATCATTGCTGATGTCAGATAGATCTTGGCCGAAAACAGAATACCAGAAATACTTTTTCCTATGTTTTATTGCTTATAGAAAGGCATTTAACTGTGTACATCATAACAAATTATGGATAACAAGAAGAATGCAAATTCCAGAACACTTAATTGAGCTTATGAGGAATTTTACATAGATCAAGAGGCAGTTGTTCAAACAGAACAAGGGGATACTGCCTGGTTCGAAATTGGAAAAGGTGGATGGCAGGTGTATCTTTTCACTACACTTATTCAATGCTGAACAAATAATCTGAGGAGTCAGATTGTGTGAAGAAGAATGTGGCATCAGGATTGGAGTAAACTCATTAATAACCTGTGATATGTAGGTGACACAAGCTTTTTGCCAAAAATGAAGATGACTTGAGGCGCTCACTGACGAACATCAAAGATTACACCCTTCAGTATGGATTATACCTGAATGTAAAGAAAATGAAAATTGTCACAAAAACGATTAGCCACATCATGATAAATGGAGGAAAAAAATGATAAATGGAGGAAAAACTTGAGGTTATCAACAATTTCATTCTGCCTGGATCCATAATTAATGTCCATGGAAGGAGCAGTCAAGAAATCAAAGGACATATTGCAGTAGGCACATCTGCTACAAAAGCCTTGTCTAAAATCTTGAAATGCAAAGAAATCATTTTGATGACTATGTGCACCTGATTCAAGCCACAGTCAGATACATTTGAAAGCTAAACAATGAATAAGGAGGTCAGAGGAAGAATTAGTGCATTTGCATTATGATGTTGGTGAAGAATATTGACTATACCAGAAGAATGAACAGATCAGTCATAGAAGAAATACAACTAGAATGCACCTTAGATGTAAGGATGGTGAGACTTTGTCTTGTTTGCTGTGGACACATCACCAGGAAAGAGCAATTGCTAGAAAAGAGGAACATGTTTACCAAAGAAAGAAAGAAACAAACAAACAAAAAATCCAAACTCACTGCCGTTGAGTCAATTTCGATGCATAGTGACCCCTCCTTGGGTTTCTGAGGCAGTATCACTACAGAAGTAGATTGCTCAGCCTTCCTTCTGAGGAGTGGCTGGTGGGTTTGAACCGCCAGCCTTCTGGTTAGCAGTCAAGTGCCTTAGGCACTTCTACTACCAACCTAATATATATTGCCTCAAAAACCAAAAACCAAACTCACTGCCATCCAGTCAATTCTGATTCATAGCAACCCCTCCTTGGGTTCTGAGGTGGTATCTCTACAGAAATAGATTGCCCAGATAATGGTAATATTTATTACATATTTAAAAGTATGAATTTTCCTTCTCACTAATTAGGTTTCTTCCTCCTTATTTTGGATTTAATTGCCCAAAGAAAATATACAGCCTACAGCTCTCATCCAATATACAGAGGAAGTAGAAAGGTCTCCTCTCCTGGAGGGAGAGGCCAAGTAAAAGAGAGAAGGAGAAAAAAGGCAAAGGCCAGATGCAAACATTCAATTTAAATCTCTCCCTTGGAGCTGAAACCCTGGAAGGCAGGTGGGGGTTGAGTTAGGAGTGACAGAAGTGTCCAGACATGCTGGAATGTGGGACTTGCAGAGCCCCAGAGTTTGCTCCTTGCTTCTTGGGCAAAAGCCTTCTGTGTTTGGTTCCTGTGTTCAATGCCTCACTGAGTAGAATTCTAAGAGGGAGGCGTCCAGAGGGTCATACACACTGCTTGTGTGCAGGGAAAGCAGGCAGAGTTCCCAGGCTCTCCTGTGGGTGCAGAAAAGCCCAAAGAATTGGTGGACAGGACCATGTTTTCTAGGCCTCCAATCACCTTGCTTCTTCCTGATAAATGATTCCTCTACTCAGAACGTTTTCCTAACTTAATAACTTCTTTCTCCCTGTCTCATTGGGGAAATATCTGCCTCCCCTTACTTGGGGATCTTTAAAAATACCCATGTCAGGGCTCCCCACCATGTTGTTGTTGTTGTTATGTGCCATCAAGTTGGACCTGACTCATAGAGACCTCTCCTTGGGTTTCTGAGGCAGTATCACTATGGAAGTAGATTGCCCCATCTTCCTTCTGAGGAGTGGCTGGTGTGTTTGAACCGCCAGCCTTCTGGTTAGCAGTTAAGTGCCTTATGCACTATGCTACCAGAGCTCACAGGGCTCCCCACCACATCATTTAAATCTGAACATCTTGGAGTTGGGTTGTGGAATCAGAACCTTTTTAAAGCTTCCCATGCAATTCTACTATGTAGCCAGGTTTGAAATCACTACACCAAGGAAAGTATAAGGAGCTCTGGTGGCGTAGTCGGTAAAGCATATTCACGTGTTTGCACTTAAGTTAAAAGTCACTTGCTCAAGGATGCCTTCCTTGTCCAGTCCCAACCTAGGTCAAGTGGCCCTGTTATTATCTTCCAAGTCATCACCCCATGCTTCTCTTCTTCCACACTTAACATTTGGGTGATTATTTGTTTCAAGTCTGCCTTTCCATGTAGACTACCTGCTCCATGATGGGGGAAACACTTTTGCTTTGCTCACCAATGAGCTTGGTTCAACCATGCAGCACGTAGTACACAGTGTTCAAAAAATACATACTGAACAAATGGTCTTCTTCATTCAACTGGTGTGAGTAACCAAGGCTCCAATTTATGAGTTTGCTAAGAGATTTTTATTGCAGATGAGACCTTAAACTGGACCACATACTTAACAGGACTATGACTTTAAATCGACTGGTATAGCTGTTTTCAACTTCAAGTTCACTTATCATTAACAGTTCAGCAGTTTAGTCATCACCATTATAATACTGTGTGGACATTTTTATCCCCATTTTGCAAGTGGACAAAAATTGAATGATTTGCCATATTCCCTACAATCACTTATCTTGGCACAAAACTACTGCAAATAAGGAAACCCTCTTGAACAGGAGGCCTGTCTAGGATCCCTATTGTTCTGAGCTCTTAATAGCTGGTGGATGCCAAAGGAGGATTTTCTGGGGGGTCTTCAGTTCCACCAAGTAGGGCCAGGATGCTATTTCCTGACCTTCAAAGGCATAATAGCATGCAGGCAACACCAGGCCTTTTCCAGATGAAGATGTCATAAATACTACATTTTCAAATCCACCAATTCACTGCGCTTTACATGTCCTGGAGAAGCACCTGTGTGCATGTATGTGTGTGTGTTTGAGGAGGCGAAGTCTGGGCGTTCAAGGGAACTCCAATTTAACTGAAGGCTAGGCAAGAGGAACATTCATCCTTACACGGCCGCCGCTCCCAATCCAACATTCACACAACAGGCCCCTGAGCTGGAATCGGACTCAGACTTTTGGAGCATCCTGCGTTTAGTCTGGGTGGCTTAAAGTCAGCCTCGGAAGAGCGGCGCCTCAAGCCTTCTCCCAGACCAGCCTGCAGGTCAGCCCTCGCCGGCCCGGCCAGCTACGCGCTCAGACCCAGCCCCCCGGCCTCCGCTCAGTGCCGGCCAGAAGAGGGGCAGGGAGGTGGCGCCGGGGAGGCGAAGGCAGCGAGGACCGGTCTCCCCTCGCGCCGAGACCGCCTGGGCCTCCCGGGCAGATGGTTCTAGTGCGCGTTCTTGGTGCAGGTGGCACCGTTTCCCGCGCCGGCCAGGCTTCTCAGATCACGGGAGAGGTTAATCTCGGGTTTAGACCTCCCAGCCGCAGAGAGGGCAAAACTCCCACTCCAGCTCTTCGCATTCCCTTCTTCCCACCCCAAGACAAGCAGTCCCGGGCCGGGCAGGACCCGATCACCTCCGCCTCCTCCCACTGCACTAATCCAGTGAGCAAGGGAGGCCCCAGCGCCGAGGCGGTGGCTGGCAAAGGGGAGTGGAAAGGGAGGATGGATGGGGCTGGGGGGTGGGGTGGTGATGAGGGGGATGTAGGAAGGGGTGTCATTTTCTTTTTCTTTCTTTTTTTTCAAAAAGTATTTCTCTCGCGAGAAACCGCTGCGCGGACGATATTTGAAGAGGTGGGGAGAGGAGGGGGCCGCGGGAGCCGCAGCAGAGACTGTGGGTGCCACAGGCGGACAGGCGGCCACAGCTGGGACAGCTGCGGGTGGAGCAGAGCAGCGGCTGTCGAGGCCAGGACCGGGAAGCAGCTGCCGCCGCCTCCTCGAGAGCCAGAGACACCGCCTCTCCAGTGGGTGCAGCTGGGGTCCCGACTGGGGTCCGGGCGGCCACCGGGGCTGAAGCTCCAGCCACGGAGGCTTTTGCGTTTGCGCCGAGGGCAGGGACTGGGGTGAGGGGCCGTCCCGGAACGCCCGCAGCTGGCGCTGGCCCACCCCTGCCTGACAGCTTCCTGGCCCCGGGCTCCCGGTGCCGGGCTCCGCGTCAGATGCTCGGGGGGCGGTGGTAGCACCCGCAGCTGGCCGGGGACGGCGCGACGGATTTTCAGCCTGGCGGCTTGGCCGAGAGGACAGGCTGGCGATCTGGGGCGTTCAGAGCGCGCATTGCGCGCAATTCGTGCCATTAAAAAAATAAGCCCAGCAAGCTCACCCCGGGGCTTAGGATCGCTCGGGATATGGCTACTTTGCTCCGAGCTCTTCGGGCGGCGCCTGGAGGCCTGGGGGTCGGCAGGAGCCGCGCCGCCGGGGGCTGGAGTTTTTCAGCCAGCTGTGGACCAAACGGTCTTCCCTTACCCAAATTAACTGCGCAACGCGCAGGCAGCGCGCTGGTTGGGATTGGGACTGTGGACTGCGAGGCTTCAACATCCTCATGTCCTTAATGTCTCCCCGGTTTCGGGGATTTATCTCTGTGTTACAGCTGGCAGGGGCCGCCTGAAGTGGGAGGCAGCGCCTGGAGAAGGCGGGAGGAGCCCGGCCCCGGGAACGGGCGGCGGGAGAGCGGCACCCCGGCTGCGCGGTGCGCTAAGGGCGCAGCGCCGGCCGCGGACCGAGCCCGGGGCGCAGCAATAGGTGGCGAGAGCCCGCGGCCGCTCGGCACCATGCGGCGAGGGGGGCTGCTGGAGGTCGCCCTGGGATTTACAGTGCTCTTAGCGTCCTATACGAGCAATGGGGCGGACGTGAATTTGGAGGCTGGGAACGTGAAGGAAACCAGAGCCAGCCGGGCCAAGAGAAGAGGCGGCGGAGGACACGACGCGCTTAAAGGGTAAAGGAATGGGTCAGCTCCTTTGGTGTGGGTCTCCTCTCTTCCCCCTTTTCTCGAGTACGCAGATCCAGAGGAAAGTAAAGAGTCAGTTCTCGGAGATAGATGGATCATTGGCAAGACCTCCTGGGGGCCCGGAGCAGAGGCGCAAGAGTTACCCAGCCCTCACCCAGTTCTTGGTCCTTAAGGATTTCTGCCCTAGAGGAGAGGTCATTGTTAAAAGGAATCTTGGGCAAATTTTGGCAGGCGTGGAGAGTTTTTTGAGGAAGAAGGGGAGGAGCTGTGTCTGAGAGTAGAGAAGTTCATTCCTTTCTCTTTCTACCAAATTCAGTTGTGTTTAGGGTTTCCCCTAAACTTTTCAGTGGGCATCTTTGCAGATGCTCTCTCTGTAAGGCAGCAGGGAAAGGAAGGGATCATAAGGACACATGGGCCAGAGGAGAAGACACGGATGGTTAAGGTTGACTCTTCTCTTAAGTTATGCATATGAAAATCAGGGCGTGAGTTTTCTGGGCAATACTGCCTTTCAGGTAACTACGTTTTTGATTGTGCGGTGCTTTCATATCACCGTAGCATTAAGGCTGCTGTGGCTGACGTTAAGCCGGTGGTTGTAACCAGTGGTGTATGTATTATGCACATGCAGCTGACCGTTTCATTGACATTCCATGCCTCTGCTACAGGAATTCTTCCCAGGGGGAAGATTTAAATTAAGCAGGTTGCCTGTATAAGGGTTGTCAGCTCCCTAAGTTGGAAGAGAGTGGGAATGTACTTTTTCAGAATGAAAGAGAAATCTGTCAAAGATTGGTTAAATTTAAGCCTCAGTAGGAGCAACAGGATGGACTGTAAATGACCTCTTTTTATCTCCTAGGAAGAGCCTGTTAATGGACCCAGACAGTAAATATACAGAGGGCTTCTATTAAGTGCTTATGATTCTCCCTGTCAGTCTTTTCCTGAGTGCTTCTTAAACTTGGTTATAAAGTGACCAAGTGACAGCATCCACCCGGATATGGGGCTGAACATTTCATATGTTCTTTTTTCTTGTTTTAATTGCCTGCATGCAGTGGTATTTGTGTTTGGTGGCGTAGTGCCTAAGGCATTTGACTGCTAACCAGAAGGCTGGCAGTTCAAACCCACCAGCCACTCCTCAGAAGGAAGGTTGGGCAATCTACTTCCAGAGTGATACCACCTTCGAAACCCAAAGAAGGGTTGCTATGAGTCAGATCCGACTGGATGGCAGTGCGTTTTTTGTTTGTTCGTTTGTTTTTTTCTGGTGGCCCAGGTACTGGGAAAAAAAGTACAGTAAAGTCATTTTTTTTTGAGCCCTAGGCTGGACTAGGATCCCTGGGTGGTGCAAACAGTTAAGTGATTGACTACTCACCCAGAAGTTGATGGTATGAACCCACCCAGAGGTACCTAGGAAGATGTTATGTTGTTGTTATGTGCCATCGAGTTGGACCCAACTCATAGCGACCCCTCTTTGGGTTTCTGAGGCAGTATCGCTACGGAAGTAGATTGCCCCATCGTCCTTCTGAGGAGTGACTGGTGGGTTTGAACCGCCAGCCTCTGGTTAGCAGTCAAGTGCCTTAGGCACTATGCTATCAGAGCTCCTTTTACCTAGGAAGATAGGCCTGGTCCTATGCTTTCAAAAGCATATTAACAAGTGCTTGGCTATTAACCAGGAGGTTGGCAGTTTGAGCCCAGGGAGAAAGACCTGATGATCTATTTCTGCAAAGATTACAGCCTTGAAAACCTTGTGGAGTGGTTCTACACATACAGTCTCTGTAAGTCAGAATCGATTCAATGGCAACTGACAATAAAAGTCTGGACTAAGGACAAGACAGTTGTCAGAGCCAAAGCACCTAAGCTAAACTAATATAGGCATGATTTCCTGAACCCATTTTGATTAATTTGGTTCCATCTTGGCATTTGTTTAACTTAAATCTAGGATTTGACGAATATGAAAAGGAAATTTGCTTATCATAGTAAGCCTGTCCAAGCATGGGAAATTCAGTAAATGGACTGAAATTCTGTTTTCATACATTCTCAAAAGGACCTGATTCAGTCCAGCATCTTTCCTTCAAAAAATATATTTTTGCTATGCAGTACTATCTTAATATCTGTGCTGGAGTGTATGATTTCTATAGGGATAGAGGAAATGGGGGCTTAGTTCTGTGGATGCGTACCACTGGGGAGGTATTGGGCCTGGCCAGACATCTCATCTTTATGTGCTATCACCAACCAGCCTGTTTCCTCCAGGGACACAGACCCAATGTGAAAACAGAAACTAAACTTTATTTCATTCCTTAACAAGATGTCCATGTTTTTGCTTACATTAGCATTTATTCCCATTGAGTTTTACATTTTTAATGATCAAAGAGAGACTTCTATCCTAGCGTTTGATCACTAACACAGACTTTGTTGTTAGGGGCCGTTAAATCAATTTTGACTCATAGCGATCCCCTGTGACAGAGTAGAACTGCCCCATAGAGTTTTCTAGGCTGTTACCTTTATGGGCACTGATCGCTAGGTCTTTTGGACTCGAACTGCCAACCTTTTGGTTAGCTGCCAAGCACTTAACTGTTGCACCACCAGGGCTCCTTACCACAGACTTTACCATATTATAAACTATTTATAAGGGCTTCTTAAAAGTGTGATATTAATAGAATAGTAATGTTTTCCTCTCATATTCACTTTATGTATATTTAATCATACTAGTTTCAGAGGATACAAAATTAGAAGTATCTCATCCACCCAGTTGCAACATCTCAGAAACCAGTCTCGGGTATTTTTCTGGAGATATTCTATGTGTGTATGTATCCTTTTAAATACATGATACTGTATATAATGTATTAAATGTAAAATTTATGGAATGTACTGTACATAATGTTCTGAATATTACTTCTATGTATCTGTAGTGCACCATATATCAACCCATATGGATATACCTCATGCATTTCTTGGTGTATAGAATCCCATGATGTGGTGGGAATAGTTCCTTAAAAATAGATACTAAAATTATATTTAATCTTTTGCTATTACAAACATCCATCTAGATATCTGTGTGTATACATGTTCAAGTTTATATACGGTATATAAATTAATAAAAATGGAAATTATTGGATCAAAGGTTTTTCCACAGATTTTAAACGAACGTGAATTCTGATGTTAAATTTGAATAGCGTTTAAAGTTTATTTTCTCTGCTTACTGCCATTACAGTCTCATATGAATAAGTCTTTTAACCTTGCCCTGCTGTATAAATCATCAGGAAAAGCACTATGCATTACATTTTTCTAGTTATTGCTTAAAATTTCTATTTTTGCTAGTTAAAATATTACCAGCTTCAAAACTAACCTTTTTGAGTACAGTAAAACCTGCTTACCATTTTGTTAGAAATGGACAGTGTAGGAAGTTAAAAGCGATTTGTAACCCTAAAGTGTCCCTGATGCCATTTGTGGCACCAGCTTTCAGTACTCACTAGTTTAAAGGTGCTTCAAAGTCATCAGTGTCTGTTGTGCCTTGGTGTAGTCTCCCCTACAAATACTGTCTGCTTTTTCTCTGATGTGACAGGTGACTATGAAATTTGCTTGTGTATTTTTCTTGGGATATATGTTCATTTCCTATCAGTTCCATCTCTTTGCAGAGTAGGAACCTGCCTAGTTTTCCCTGTCTGGGTGTGTAGTCCTAGCTTGTCTGCCTTTCCTCTCATCTATTGCAGGTGTTTTTTTTGTTTTGTTTTGTTTTTTTTCTGTCTCTTCACTGGGCAGCAGAAGTTGTTCCACAGTGGAAATTTAAGCATCCTCAAGTTTCTTCCCAGATTTGCCTATGTTTTCTTAGCATAAATCGCCAGTTTCTGTTATTACAGGAAATCCTTTTTTTATGGAACGAGTGTGGTCCCCATTCACTCTGCAAAAGTTGGATTTTGCTCTGTTTTAAAATGAAAATGTTGAAAGTGTCTAAAATACTTTCAAATTATAAATGTATAATAGTTTTCCTTTGCCTGGGCCTTGCTTAACATGTGTGAAATGACTATGAGAAAGAAAATAAAATCCTAGCTTTGTTTGAATTTCAGTTCACAAGAATTTTTCTCAGCTCAGCTCTGAACTTCTGGGATTAGGCAAAAAGTATGGGAAAGAGTCCAATCTTAAAAAAAAAAAAAATCTCTACTTGAACAGCGTTAGTTATGCATCATTTATTTATGATTGCCTTATTGCTTTAGCTCCCAAATAAGGAAATATTAGAGTTTCCTGTCAGAGGGAAAATTTCTTTACAGTTAAACTCCTTTTTCCAAATCTCTGATAAGATGGATTGAGAATTTCTGTCCTTGTTGCCTGGTTTATAGATGCACGAGATCAGTTGTGTTTCATACAATTTGTCCCCTTGTGCATGAGTGCTTTTGATCTTTGTTTATTTGTTTATTTTTTCCAGAGGTCTTGTTACCAGAAAAATACACATGGAACAGTTCATACACAGAGTAGATTATGTGATGGCAAACTCTGAGGCATTAATTACACAGAAGTCTGTTATTAAAATGAAGAACTTTAACAGGGAACACAGAAAAAGTTTTGTAGACTTTATAAAGCCCATTTTACTTTGCAGAGGGGACTTTAAAACATCATCTGGAGTCAGATAGGCTAATAATTAAATATGGGGAAAAGATTTATGCAGTGGTATGGCTTTATCTCTGTACTTATTCAAAAGGTTAAGCTAATATATTGGGACACCATTTTTTTAAAAAAACTGTATTCTTAGATACAAAATTTTAGGAATTCCACATTTCAAACAGAGAAGGTAGAGATAAAATATTTTTTATGTGATGCATTTTGTAACATTTAGAATATAGGGTTGTTTCCAAAAAATGCTAAGTTGTTGGTATTGCAAATTAGTTAAAATATACATCAGATCTACAGTGAAATGAAGTGAGGGCTGATGAAAGTGGAAGCAGAGATATCCCTACAAGCTTATTTGGAATTTTAAAAAATAGTGAAATGCTACTTTGTTGCCTTGTGTCCAAAAAAAGAAGCACACTCACTGCCATCAAATCAGATCTGACTCCTAGCAACCCCTTCTTGGGTTTCCAAGGCAGTATCTACTATGGAAGTGGATTACCTAATCTTCCTTCCGAGGAGTGTGGCTGGTGGGTTTGAACCGTCAGCCTTCTGGTTAGCAGTCAAATGCCTTAGACACTATGCCACCAGAGCTCCCTTGCCTTGTATAGCAGATACTTAAAAAGATGGTAGTAGTATGCTAATTATTCTAATCAAAGAAAATAATAAATAAATTATTAGTGTATGTATCCATGCATCATTACTATTTTTACAGTAAGCCAAACAAATAGACTAAGAATATAGAAGTTTTAGTTTTAAATGTGAAAATAAGATGTTAAAGAGTGTTTTCTTGAGAGAAATAAAATATACTAACACTTTCTTTGTTTCCAGAAACTAACCCAACAAAAAGGCCTGTTCAAGTAATTTACTAATTTTTACATTAAATTCTACGAGAAAGCTGACATCAGTAATACCTCAAGCCTGAATTATATACCAGAGTCCCTTGGTGGTACAAACTATTAAGCTGCTAACTGGAAGGTTGGAGGTTTGAGTCTACCCAGAGTTGCTTCAGAAGAAAGGCCTGGTGATCTACTTCTTAAAAAAAAAAAAAAAAAAATCAGCCATTGAAAACCCTATGGAGCACAGTTCAACTCTAACATGTGTGGGGCCACCCTGAGTCAGAATCATCTCAAAGGCAATTGGTTATTTTGAGTTATATACTAGGCACAGGAGAGTTTAGTGTTTCAAGATTATTAAAACTTGATTTCCCCATTAGATTGTAAAATCATCAAAAGCAAGAATCCTATCTTAAGGATTTTAATACTTATCATGAGATGGGGTTTCAGAGAGTTCATTTATTCAGTAAGCCTTGATTGAATGCCTGAAACTAGTCTGAACTAGACTCTATGGAATGCCAAAGGCATTATAGCCCACAGCTTGGAGGGTCTTAACGTTTAGTAGGTATGTGGGTCTAGTAAAAAATAATAATAACAGTAGTAGGAGTAGGAGCTAACATTTAGCTAACGTGGATGTGCTAGGCACTGTTAACTTTTACATTTAAATTTACATTTTAGTTAACTCATTTAACGTTCACAACATTTCTATAATGTGGGTCATTTTTTTAGCCTTATTTTACAACTGAGAACTGAGGTACACAGAAGTTAAAAATTCTAAAGACAGATTCTTAACAAAACTCATTACCATTGAGTCAGTTCTGTCTCAGTGACCCTATAAGACAGGGTGGAACTGCCCCATAGGGTTTCCAAGGCTGTAAAACTTTATGGAAACAGACTGCCATATCTTTCTTGCACATAGCTGCTGGTGGATTCAAACTGCCGATCTTTTGTTTAGTAGCCAAATGCCTTAACCACCACTACATCAGAGATTTCTTTCTTAAACACCAGTTACATGCAATTTAGGACACTAAAACATTGGAAAAATTCACCTTAAATTTTTTAAAAATATTCTTTTGCACAAGTGTACAAATCCTAGGTATAGGATTTACAGTTTACCAGGTATAGTTTATCAGATCCAAACCAAAAACCAAACTCACTGCCGTGGAGTCGGATCCAACTCCTAGAGACCCCTCCTTGGGTTTCTGAGGTGGTATTACTACGGAAGTAGATTGCCCAGTCTTTCTTCTGAGGAGTGGCTGGTAGGTTTGAACCGCCAGCCTTGTGGTTAGTAGTGAAATGTCTTAGGCACTACACCACCAGAGCTCCAGTTTATCAGATGTTGTTGTTGTTGGTTGTTAGGTGCCTTCAAGTCAGATCTGACTCAGCGACCCCTCCTTGGATTTCCCAGGTGGTATCACTATGGAAGTAGATTGCCCAACCTTCCTTCCGAGGAGTGGCTGGTGGGTTTGATACTTAAACCATAAACCAAAACCAGACTCACTGCTGTGGAGTTGGACCTGACTCATAACGACCCTTCCTTTGGTTTCCAAGGCAGTGTCATTATGGCAGTAGATTTCCCAACCTTCCTTCCAAGGAGTGGCTAGTGGGTTTGAACCGCCAGCCTTCTGGTTAGTAGTGATAAAAAATTTTTCTACCATTTCTGCAGTCACTAAAAACACAGAAAGATTGACAAAATGCCAAGGCCAGAGGACATTGGATACCACTCTTTGAACTTTTAGGGAGCTAAAAGTGATGTAGTGCCTAAGACATTTGACTACTAACCAGAAGGCTGGTGGTTCAAACCCACCAGCCACTCCTTGGAAGGAGGGTTGGGCAGTTTACTACCATGGTAATAAAAAACCAAAACCAAACCCACTGCCATTGAGTCAGATCCAACTCACAGCGACCCCTCCTTGGGTTTCCGTGGTGGTGTCACTATGGAAGTAGATTGCCCAACCTTCTTTCTGAGGAGTGGCTGGTGAGTTTGAATTGCTGGTCTTCTGGTTAGCAGTCAAATGCCTTAGGCACTATGCCACCCTCAGAAACCCAAGGAGGAGTCCCTATGAGGCAAATCCAACTTGTATGCAGTGAGTTTGCTTTTTTTTTGGTTTTGAACTAAGGAGTCCTGGTGGCACGGTGGTTAAGCACTTGGCTAATCAAAAGATAGGAGCCCTGGTGGTGGCATAGTGCCTAAGGCATTTGACTGCTAACCGGATGGCTGGTGGCTCAAACCCACCAACCACTCCTCAGAAGGAAGGTTGGGCCATCTGCTTCCGTAGTGATACCGCCTTGGAAACCCAAGGAGGGGTCACTATGAGTCGGATCTTACTGGAGGGCAGTGCGTTGAGTTGTTGTTAATCAAAAGGTTGGCATTTCAAACCTACCCAGTGGCTTGGTGGAAGAAAGATCTGGCGATCTGTCCCCATAAAGATTACAGCCTAGAAAATCCTGTAAGTCAGTTCTGCTCTGTCACGTGGGGTTGCTGGGAGTTGAAATTGTGTCCATAGCACTTAACAACAGTAACAACAGGGAACCATCACAGCCACCCTCCTTCTCATTGCTTGAAGTTCCGAGCTGAAGTATTTCTCACTGTGTCATTCAGAATCCCTTGCACTTATGTCCCACGTGAGTCTCAGAATAGTTACAAGAGATATTTCTCTTTCCCAAGAAATTCATAAGTCATAAATTTATTACCAATAAGATGGTTTATTTAATTGTTTCCTTTTTTATCTAGGCTGCTTGTAAGCTCAGAGCCAATTTTATATTGTTATAACACCAATGATAAAGAAGCGCAAGCTCTGATACATCATTTACTATTGCATTTTACATACATTCATGTAATATGTAACTTCTTTATGAGGGAGATTAACCAAAAACCAAACTAAACTCACTGCTGTCAAGTCGATTCCAACTCATAGGGACACCTTCTTGGGTTTCCAAGGCGGTGTCACTAGGGAAGTAGAGTGCCCAGTCTTCCTTCCAAGGATTGGCTGATGGATTTGAACCACCAGCCTTCTGGTTAGCAGTCAAATGACTTAGGCATTATGCCCCTAGAGGAGCTCTGAGGGTAATTAGTACCTATTTATCTCTTAAAAGGAGCTCTAGTGGTGCAATGCCTAAGGCATTTTATTGCTAACCAGAAGGTTGGTGGTTTAAAACCACCAGCCACTGTGTGAAAGGAAGATGGGCAATCTACTTTCTATAAAGACTTACTGCCTCGAAAATCCAGTGGGGGTCACTATGAGTTGGAATTGACTTGATGGCAGAGGGTTTTTTTTTTTTTTTTGAAATCTTATTTAACAGATGAGGAAACTGAAGGATAGGGAATTAAGTAATTACCCTGGGGTAAACTAGTAAGAGGCAGAGTAGGAGATCTGGTTTTGTAGTTGAAGCTCTTAAGTAATGTATTTCACTGCTTCTCATTATAATAAATCTTATTAGTTATTAAATTTGTCTCTTGTATAATCTTGGTATCTTCCTTTTCCCAGAGTCCTTCCCTACCTTTGCTGTGGGGACTTAATGTTTACTGAAGAAACATGCATAAGCACGGTCACAGCCCAAGAGAAGCATCAAAGTGGGAATAGGGTTAATTAGAAACGACTTCACAGTGAAAATCCAACAGGATTTTTCGGTAAACTGCCACCAGCTGCCTGTTTCTGTAAATAAAGTTTTATTGGAATACAGCCATACACATTTGTTTCTATATTATCTATGGCTGTTTCTCACCATAGTGGAGTAGGTGTGACAGAGAACATATGGCCCACAAAGTCAATTATCATTTGGCCCTTTACAAAAAAAAAAAAAATATTGCCAATCCCTGGCCTACATGATAAGTGACTATTTACCAGGACTGAGAGCTCCTTAATGGCAGGGATCTTATTTGTTTTATTTACCACTTTATCTCTAGGGACTGGGCACATGGTAAATGTTTAATAAATAATTTTTGTTTGACTGACTTTAGCCAATTTTGATTGGCTGGTTGTTGTTGTTGTTGTTATGTGCCGTGGAGTCGGCCCTGACTCATAGTGACCCCTCCTTGGGTTTCCGAGGCAGTATCACTACGGAAGTAGATTGCCCAACCTTCCTTCCGAGGTGGTTAATTATATAAGTTGGAGTTTAGAAGTGTAGGAGAGAAATAGAAGAAAAATATGCGTGAAAAGACATGACAAGGCTCACAGGGCTTTTGAGCCCAGGTGGGCAGGGCTCCAAGGGGTACCATTCATAGTGTATTCTATGAAACTAGTGCCCTCTGGAGTTATAGTGCTTTACATAGATTGTACATAGATAGTGCCATTGTCAGAGTCATGACAGAGACCAAAGGAATCGTGAAGTTATTATCCGACTGTTGTGAATGGTGAGGATGGAAGCTGTTCATGGAGTCTGAGATAGGAACATGATCAGATTTTGCTGCTCTGGCTGAGGTGTGAAGGGTGTTTTGTTTAAAAAGTAGGAAGATTAGAAGCAGGGAGATTTGGGAAGTTAATACAGATGTCAAAGTGAGAGTGGAGATGCCCTGAGTGGAGGCAGTGGAGACGGTATAGACAGGGGAAGACACTCAAGAGGTATTCAAGAAGTAGTATGAAAACCAACAACAACAACAAAAAAGAAGTAACATGAGAAGTAGCTGATCAATTGTTTTTGAGAGACAAAGAGGAGGAGGCACCTAGGATGCTTGCTTCATTCATGTTTTAGACGCTGGAAGAATGGAGATGTCATGAACAGAGGTGGGAGGAAGGGCAGTGTAGCTTAGACCAGTGGCATGAGCAGAAGGGAGGCTGTCATAGTAATCTAGGGATGTGGTTATCAGAGAAAGAGAAGGAGTGAATTGGAAGGTGATGTAGAAAAATACTTTGGGCTGATTTCATATGAGAATCTAGGAGAATCATAGAGACAAATGGTAGGGCCAAGGAGAAAATGAATTTAGTTTTTGGCAAGTTGAGTTTGGATAAGAAAATTGTGGTTCTGTTTGTGGCTTTGCAGCTAATAAAATGTATGACCTTAGGGCAGTAGGTTAATTACTATGGGTTTCAATTCTCTCATCTATAATATAAGGCCAAAAACCAAACTCACTGCCGTCGGATCCGACTCATAGCCACCCCTCCTTGGGTTTCTGAGGCGGTATCACTACAGAAATAGAAGTAATATTTTTCTTGACAACTAAATGAACAGTGGTAAATCTCAAAAGCACTTGAATTTTACAAGTACAGGTAACACTTTGCTGTGGAGTTCAGGCTCTCTCCAGAAAGCTTGATCTTGAACAAGGACATCAAGGTCCTTATGGTCATAAGATGGCTGCCAGTAGCATTTGAGGCCCCATGCTTCCTGGTTCATGTTTGGCTGAGGGAGAGAGGTGTTTCCCAGAATGCTATCTTGAGTGAGGAAGAACTTTTCCAGAAGCCTTCGGCAGAAGTCATCTCTGCTTTGTTGACTAGAATCATCTCTTGCCCCTTACAAACCACTGACCCCTGACAAGATTGCTACAGGAAGATAACCCTTAGGCGAGTCAGAGTTACCCTGGAAGCCGAGGGAGAGATCACCTTCCCCTGAACATATGGTTGCATAGGCATGAGATGGATTCCTAAACTAGGGGTTGTCTGAGGAAATAAAGAAAGAGAATAGAAACTTGGTAGGCAAACAACAAATATCCACCTCCATAATTTGACTGCTAACCAGAAGGCTGGCGGGCGGTTCAAATCCATCAGCCACTCATCGGAAGGAAGGTTGGGCATAGAGATAGATTAGAGATAGATTCTGCCTTGGAAACCCAAGGAGGGGTTGCTATGAGTCGAATCGACTCGATGGCAGTGAGTTTATATGTATTATAAGTTATCATCCTTAAAAAACATTATTGTTAGCTGTTTTCAATTCATGGCAATCCCATGCATAGCAATATGAAATGCTGCTGGTCTTGCACCATCTGCGTGATCATTTGTGGATCAAACGGTGTGATCCACTGGTTTTCATTGGCTAATATAGAACCACTAATGAGAAACTCTGGTAGCATAGTGGCTAAGACACTTGCCTGCTAACCAGACGGCTGGCGGTTCAAACCCACCAGCCACTCCTCGGAAGGAAGGTTGGGCAATCCTACTTCTGTAGTGATACTGCCTCGGAAACCCAAGGAGGGGTCGCTGTGAGTCGGGGCCGACTCGACGGCACATAACAACAACAACAATGAGAAACTGAAAACAAAATAATTCATAGTCCCTTTACTATGATGAAACAAGATTTGTGAGTGTTTTTAGTTATCTTATTGCGGAGTAAAAAATTATCCCAAACTTGGTGGCTTAAAACAACAATAATTTTATTGTTTGTCATGATTCTGTGAGTCAGAAATTTAGACAGGGAGCAGCAGGGAATCTTGTCTCTGTTCTTCATGATTCTGTTGGGGCTGGAATGAGCAATATGACTTCTTCCCATATGTATCTGGTGCTGTGACCCTGGACTGGCGCCTGCAGCCCTTTTCCCTTTGGTGTGGTTTATCTAAATGGACGGATGGAGGAGGGAAATAAACGAAACAAAGAGCCACTTGTCTGGTTTTGCTCATGGCCTTCCAGATTTTAATGCTCTCTCTCATGCTGTCTCCTGCCTGGGCCTGCCCCCAGGGATGTTGCCATTGGGTGTGGTTTTTCCAGTGGGGAAACTGAGCTCCAGGTGCAATGACCAGGCCTTGTGCAGAGTGAATATCTGCTGGTGCTGGAGCTTGAGCACCAGTCTCCTGACACATGGCTCACATGCTTTAACCCCATACATTGGCCTTATCCCCATGTGAATGGCTTGGAGGCTGAAGTGGCTTGATTGGGCTAATCTGTCTGTGATCTCCACTCTCAATGTTGGCGGTTTTGCCGCTATGTAGTCTCAAATCATCTCCCTCTGCACGTGGTCTCTGCAACGTCAATGTTTGTATAACCAAACATTATACAGGGCAGCTCAGGATCCCAAGAGTACAAAAGTGGAATCTCCAAGACCTTCTTCAAACGTAGGTCCATAATTGGCACAGTGTCACTTCCATGTAAGTCATGAGCCCCACCAGATCCAAGGGCATGGACTAATAAACTTCTGCCTCTTGAAGTGAGGAGCAGTGTGTGCATGTAGGGAGGGAGGGATTGTTGGGGCCATCTTTGAAGACTAGTAGCTATTAGAGTGAGGCAGTGGATCTTTGTGAAGATGAATTCAGTGTTTTAGGTTTTAGGTCTAACTTGATCATATTCGATTGGCTTAGTTCCTCACTGAAGATGCTTCTTTGTATTTTGCTGCTGTGATCTTAGAATAAAAAATGCTATGTAATGTATCTTCATGTTCTGTTAGATTAATTTTAAGGGTGATGTTCATAACTTGTCTACAGTTTCACATACAAAGTTGTCATCAATCCCAGGAATAAGATTATTCTTATTGTTGTTAACTGCAGCTGATTTGACTCTGACTCATGGCAACCCCATGTACGGGGGGTGGGGGCTGTAATAACTTCATAACCCCATGTACAGGGGGTGGGGGCTGGTTACTATGCCAATCCATCTCACTGATGGTCTCCCATGCCCTTGTTAGCCCTCTACTTCACCAAACATAATGTCCTTCTCTAGGATTGATCCCTCCTAATGATGAGTCCAAAGCAAATGAGTCAAGACAGCGTTTTGTTGTAATCCCTAGGGTTTTCATTGGCTAATTTTCGGAAGTAGACTGGCAGACCTTCTTAGTCTGTCAGCTCCACTGAAACCTGTCCACCATGGGTAACCCTGCTGAAATACTGCTGGTATAGCTTCCAGGGAGCTCTGGTAGCATAGTGGCTAAGACACTTGCCTGCTAACCAGACAGCTGGCGGTTCAAACCCACCAGCCACTCCTCGGAAGGAAGGTTGGGCAATCCTACTTCTGTAGTGATACTGCCTCGGAAACCCAAGGAGGGGTCGCTATGAGTCGGGGCCGACTCGACGGCACATAACAACAACAACAACAACAATAGCTTCCAGCATCACAGCAACAAAGAGGTTACTACATTACAACACACTGATAGACAGAATTAGATTATAGTTCTTAATAAACTGGCATATTTTGTTTCATCAGAATTTAAGAATGATAATCCCAACTCTTTTTCCTTTACCTTCTAAGGAACTCTGGGGCAAATTTAAAGTATCACCACTCTAATTTATTAGCTTAGGTAATTGATATGTTTTGCCTTCTTTCAATTTCAATTTCTATTATTAGATTCATGTTTATATATTTGTTAGTATAATCTACTTCAAACTTTTTTTTTAATCGGGTTTATAATTAAGACATAAATAGGTGCGAGATTATCATCAAAATTGGTGTTGCAAAGAACTTAAGTCTATTATTTTGTAAACATACACATGGCAGCCCTATGTATGTCAGAGTAGAACTGTGCTCCCTAGGTTTTTCAATGGCTAATTTTTCATGAGTAGAGCACCAGGCCTTCCTTCTGAGATGCCCCTGGGTGGACTCAAATTTGCAACCTTTTGGTTAGCAGCTAAGTGTGCCATTTGCATTACCCAAGGATTCCAAATAAATAGTATAGCCCTATGTGAATAAAATAAAATTGGATTAGGAATATTGTTAAATTTGGATTGTGGTTGCCTAATTCTGTATCATATCCTGGCTTTAAGTTTCTTGTGATCTTATTACTTTCTCAACTTAAGTGATTTCTTTTTTTTTGTTGAAGTTATCACTGAGTCTATTATCCAGTATCCTCAGAGGTGGAAGAAAGAGAGAGAGGAAAATTCCCTATCGCCACCATTCCTAGCAGAAGATGTATTCCAGACAGCAGGCAGGCTCAGAGGGGGAAAACTGTTCCATTAGCCAAGTGATTTGGTTCAGTGTTTTGAAAGGTTGTGAATTCCTAGACCATCAGTCATACTTACATTCAAATATAAGTATCCACACACATCTAAGTCCAAATATAGTACAACCGTTTTATGATGTTGGTGTTGGGAGACAGGATTTATGTCGGCCCTATGGGCACATTATGTCTGCTGTTAGGTTTCGTGGTTTTGAGCTGAAGTTTGGTAATCTAATATATAAAGAGAATGTATTCCAGAGGCAGATTTTGTTTTGTTTTGTTTATTCTCCTCCTCTTTTTTTGCCTTTTTTTTTTTTTTTTCTGAATAACTTCATAAGCAGGCCACACATAAGAGAGGGAGAATAGGTATGCCAAATAATGGTTAAAACACCAAGAAAGATAAATATGTCCTAAGTAAAATGTAGACGTTTACCTGGATGTTTTGGAACATTCAAAAAGAAAAAGAGAAGTGTGGTTTTTGTAGGGACAGGAAGGAAAAAGCCCCAGAGAGGGAGGAGCTAAGAGTTGGGGGGAAGTTCTGGCGGAAAGACCGTCAGCCAGTGACCTGGACTTGGAGAGGGCAAGCACCTTGTCTGGTGACCGCTTCCTCACTCCTGGCAGCATTTGGTACTGGCTGACCTGTGGCTTAACAGGACTCTTTAGAGGACAGAGGAGTTTTGGAGGAGATTGAGCGCATGGGAGACAGATACTCAGATGCCAGAAAACACTTCTGTACAAACATATGATCGACGTAATTGGTTTTATACATGTGAAAAATGTCGAAGTGGCAAATGTGTTCCTTATATTTTACAACAATGAAAATAAAAATAGAGGTAAAGGAATGCAGTGGGAAAGCAGGTTAATCCATCACTTATTATGCACCTATATATATATACATAAAGTTTGATGCACTCTCCCCACCACACCCCCCATGGATAAGAATTTATAATCTTTTCCCTTAGCTGTTTAGTGCTAATTTAGAAGATTGTGTAGTCAGACTAATAGATTTGTGCCTTTGGTGAACACATCTCAGATGTCCTTCTAACTGTAAAATGTTCTTTTTTTGCAAGTAAAATCATGGCTCAGATCTTCTTGCATAGCCAGAAGGCCCATCTTTACAAAACTGTTACAAATTTTAATGAGTCAGACTTTTTGAAATTTGTAAATACAGAAACTGAGGCCTGGACAGAGTTCATTAAGAAGCACTCCAGGTGCTTGTTTTCTTCTCTGCTTCTCAGGTGTGGATGCTGAGTCACAATGGCAAGGGCTGATTTAAGTAGAAGTGTGCTGTTAGGAGGGAGCTCCATACTTACTCCATACTTACACATGGGAGTTCTGGTGGCTTAGTGCCTAAGGCATTTGACTGCTAACCAGAGGGCTGGCGGTTCAAACCCACCAGCCACTTCTCAGAATTGAAGGTTAGGCAGTCTACTTCCGTAGTGATACCGTCTCGGAAACCCAAAGAGTGGTCGCTATGGGTGGGGTACGACTCGACAGCAGTATGTTTTGTGCTGTGCTGTTGGGAAGGAGCCCTGGTGGTTCAGTGGTTGAAGAGCTCAGCTGCTAACTGAAAGATAAGCGGTTCTAAACCTATCAGCAGGTTGGGCAATCCTACTTCCGTAGTGATACTGCCTCGGAAACCCAAGGAGGGGTCGCTATGAGTCTGGCCGACTCGACGGCAAACAACAACAACAACAACAAACCTATCAGCTGCCCCTTAGGAGAAAGCCCTGGAAGCACTATGTGTCAATTTTACTCCGCCCTTAAGGGTTGCTATAAGTCAGAAGCAGCTCCACGGCAGTGGTTTTGGGTAGGAAGTTGTGCCTCCTCTTTGTGCTTACGCTTTGGAATGGTTGACTGGTATCTGCAAGTCCTTAGTTGTGCAAATCTCCTTCGTAATATAGGCATGGCCATTTTTCATTAATTTATTTGGGCATAGGCAGTGCAATCACTTTCTCACTAGTCAACCTTCATTGGAGACTGTTAGAGTTAAGATCCACTATGTTACCTGCTACCTGCTAGGAGCTCTGGTAGCATAGTGCCTAAGGCACTTGACTGCTAACCAGAAGGCTGGTGGTTCAAACCCACTGGCCACTCCTCGGAAGGAAGGTTGGGCAATCCTACTTCCGTAGTGATACTGCCTCGGAAACCCAAGGAGGGGTCGCTATGAGTCGGGGGCGACTCAACGGCAAATAACAACAACAACAACATGTTACCTGCTGTCGGGGGAAGCCTCCGGATTAGGTAATAGTGGGGTGGGGCTCTTGTTGTTGTTGTTATGTGCTGTTGAGTTGGACCCAACTCATAGCGACCCCTCCTTGGGTTTCCACTGAGGCAGTATCACTATGGAAGTAGATTGCCCCATCTTCCTAACGAGGAGTGGCTGATGGGTTTGAACCACCAGCCTTCTGGTTGCAGTTAAGTGCCTTAGGCACTATGCTACCAGATCTCCCCACGAGGGTGTGCACCATTCCTGGAAGTACTGCAATATCAGGTCGATGCATGGAGTGGATGGAGCAAGCTCCTATTCCATCTCCTACTTCTAAAAATCCATTTAATATATTGTCCTCGGATAGAGGACATATCAGATATTAAACTGATAAGAACAGATACTACACTTGATCTTAGCCAAAAAGTGGGGCTCTTAGGGGGAAGTAATTACCAGTGAGGGCAGCAGATGAGGGGATGGGAAAGTGGAGTGGGAATGTTCTCTGGGTGTCTGATGGCTAACTTGCCCCGCCCCCACAACTTGCACTTTTTATTAGCAATTAGAGAGTTAGAGTGTCAAAAGGTCCTAGAATGGGACTTGGCAACTCTAGGCCATGAGTAAGCATGTTGTTGTTGTTGTTGTTGTTGTTTGTCGTCGAGTCGGCCCCAACTCATAGCGACCCCTCCTTGGGTTTCCGAGGCAGTATCACTACGGAAGTAGGATTGCCCAACCTTCCTTCCGAGGAGTGGCTGGTGGGTTTGAACTGCCAGCCTTCTGATTAGCAGTCAAATGCCTTAGGCACTAAGCCACCAGAACTCCCATGAGTAAGTATGAACGGACCCTTGTTTTGTAACTTGCTGACTTAGTTACCCAAACCTCTGATTTATAAATTTAGATTCCATGTAATAAACATAAAAATGAGGGAGAAATTTCTTAAAAGCTTACCTTTTCTTCTATTACCATCCCTCAATAATTTTATGCATCTGCCTAATCCAAGTGATAATGATTTATTGAGTATTAGCTGTGTTTGAATTAGACTAAGTGCTTAATTCTCAGATTGAACACTCTGTCACAAGCCTGTTGATGTTATTATCTTTTTCCCAATCATTCTAGTGGGAATAACCATTTGGAATCTCTTTATCTCCCTTTACTGATGGGATTAATGTCTGAGGTGATTAGGACAAGCACCTTGCAAGCAAGGACATGCCATGGAACAACCTTCAAGTCTACAGATAGTTTTTAATCTTTCATGGACTGCTGCTGCTTCACACCTTAGAGTTTAGGCCACTGACCTCAAGTTTGCAAATTTTATATCCTGTTACCACCCTGCAAGCTCTGCACTCCCTTGGGCCACATAGTTGATGTTTTAGCTGGAATCTGAGAAAGTGTCTGAACATTTCCTGAAGAGTTGGCTAGGAGCGATTTGGCAGTTCAGTCATAAAAACCCAGAGCTAGTGACTGGGGTGTACGTTATAATTACTTCACACTGTTTCCTATTTGAGCCTGGTTGTGGGTTACTGGGTAGAATGATATTACTTGTGGAATGATATTTTAAAATAACCAAGGAGTGATTTTCAATGAATACTAATAACCATTGGCCATATTTCCAGGGAAGTTTAGAAGCATGACGATAAGACATGCCTGGGATTAAATCCTGGCACCACTGCCTACTAGAAAGAAACCTCACAGACTTGCTTGATCTCTCTGAGCTTTGGTTGTCTCAGTTACAAAATGAGATTCTAATAGTCACCTCTCTGGGTTGTCCTAAAATGTTGGTTGTCCTGTTGTTGTTGTTATGTGCCATTGAGTGGGACCCAACTCATAGCGACCCCTCTTTGGGTTTCTGAGGCAGTATCACTAACGGAAGTAGCTTGTCCAGCCTTCCTTCCGAGGAGTGGCTGGTAGGTTTGAACTGCCAGCCTTCTGGTTAGCAGTCAAGTGCCTTAGGCACTACGTTACCAGAGCTCCTATAGGCTGTCCTAAGATAATGTATTTCCAGTTCCTAAGGCAGTGCTTGATGTGCTTAGTTCTGCAGCTGGGAATGATTATAATGTTATCACAGACAAGGAAAGTGAGGAGTGGAGTAATACAAAGAGATTGGCATTTTACAATAAAGCAAAATGTTAACTAAATAATCATTAGTGTCTGAATACCATAGGCTCTAGTTTTTCTTATTGGAACTGATTATTTTCTGAAAAATAGGAAGCAAACTTGAACTTCATAAAAACTTTTAGAAAAGCAATTTTAATGGAAACTTGTCTGTGGAGGTCTGGTTATACACAAAGGCAGTGTGTGGATAAAGTTTTGTTCTTTAAATTCCCCCTTTCCGTGGATTGTGTTGCCTTTATTGGGAAATAAACTTTCTAAGTATTATTCCCCCTTGGTTGTTGTTAAATGCCTTCAAATTGTTTTTAACTCATAGTGACCCTGTAGAGAACAGAATGACACTGCCTGGTCTTGTGCCGTTCTCACAGCCATTGCTATGCCTGAGTCCATATGGCTGCCACTGTGTCAGTCCATCTCATTGAGGGTCTTCCCCCTTTTCACTGACCCTTCACTTGACCAAGCATGAGATCCTTCTCCGGGGACTGGTCCCCCACCCCCTCATACCATGACCAAAGTATGAGAGACAAACAAGCAAATAAGCCTTGTCTCCTTCCTGATTAACACTTTCATTTCAAGAGCCTTTGGGACAGGATCTTAGATTTTAGGAAATGGAAGGACTGGACTGAACACCCCTTTCTTTGGCAGAAATGCAAAGAGCTACTCAGCGTTAGGACGATTTTGTGGGGTGGTGATTAACCATTATTGAAATGTGCTTTAATTGCCTCTATCAGAGTAAGGAATGCGTTATGATCAGGTTGACAAGATGGACACTGGCCTTCTGCTCATGATCTCAGAGGGAAAATGGTAAGCCTTCTTTCTTGGTTTCCACATATCAGATCTCTTGGAAGACTCTGACCCTGTTCTGGTCATATGGCCATTACTGTAGCCAAAGAACTGGCCGGTTCATTGGGGCACTCCAGTTAGCCAGGTTTGAACCATGTATCAGTCCCGCCTGAGCCTTGTAGAATGGTTTCCTTTTAAGAAAGAGGGGATTGGATAGCAATGAAGAGGAAGGGAGGCCGGTGAGTACCCAAACTGGGAGAGCTCCCTTTTCCATCGGGCTAGCCCTCTTTTGGGAGCTCTAGTGGCATAGTGCCTGAGGCATTTGACTGCTAACCAGAAGGCTGGTGGTTCAAAACTCACTAGCCATTCTTCAGAAGGAAGATTAGGTACTCTACTTCCATAGAGATTACCACCTCAGAAAATCCAAGGAGAGGTCGCTATGAGTCAAATCAACTTGACGGCAGTGACATTGGTTTTTGGTTTAGCCCTCCTTCAACTCACTTTGTCATCACAGTTCTGTGTGGGTGCTTTGAAGGCAGGCCTTGCTTGTGTGATTTGGGGCCAGGCTGACTCAGATTGGCCCCTGCTGAGAAGAGCCATGGCCTTTGCTTCTCAACCAACTATTTCCCTTCTCTGGCCTCCTGCCACATAGCAAAAAATGCTCATTTAGTACAAAGGGATTCTTATTTGTTGTTATTTTTCTTCTGTGCCTTATTTTTCTTGAGAAATTGAAAATCTTATTTTTCCATTTCCTCTTAATGATTCCTATTTTGATTTTAATGAGAGTTGACTTTCTGAAAGATCATAAACTCCTGGACACCTTGGGAAGTGAAACAAAGCATACATTATCTTAATTTAGGCAGTGCTGGGATAAAGTTCCTATATACCATGTTGCCTTATATGCCAACATCTGGTTAACTGATTGGCAATAAATGCTAAGAAGTTGTGGATACTTCCTATTTGTTCACAGACTGTAAAAATAAGAATGTTTAAAATAAGGAATGGTTTAAGCAAAATTGTTTTTCTGTTCACCATTAAAATCATTCAAATGACTTTATATCTCTGATCCCCTTGGAGTAAATCATACCACCACCGATATAATAAAAGTTTATGAAAGTAAAAACAAATTGAAACAACACAACAATGCAACAACCAGGGACACTTACTCTACTTATATCCAAGTAAAGAAATAAAGTTCAGATAACAAAATAAACTTTGTGAAGTTTTCATGACTTCTATAAAAGTATACAAACAGATTTTTGCTTCTTTTCTAGTTAGCAATTCCAAGTTAATATGGACTTTATCAAACATTTGACAGGAAGACAGTTGGGCCCAATCTGACCTTGGGCTGGCTCATTTGGTCATTTGCATTGGGGCCCATCCTTGAAAACAGGTTGTTTAAGCCACACAGTCTCACTCATTGAAGGGTCTGAATACATACCAGGTTTCCTTGTTAAGTGACTTCTTTTTGTCTTTTCATATTTCCCATGATGGTAATAATTCTTCTATTTGTGTGCAGAAAGCCACATTTCAGCCCTTTTAGGGACCTTACACAAATTAATTCCTTTCCCCTCAAATTCATCTCTTGTTATCAGACGAATTTATGTTTGTCTTAAGGAAAGATATGATGTCCTTATGAAAATGAAAATGAAAAAACCAAACTGACTGCCATCAAGTTGATTCTGACTCATAGTGACCCCCACTGGGTTTCCAAAGCAGTAAATCTTTATGGAAGTAGATTGCCCCATCTTCCTTCTGAGGAGCAGCTGGTAGGTTTGAACTGCCAACCTTCTTGTTAGCAGTCAGATGCCTTAGGCACTGCATCACCAGAGCTCCATTATGAATATGAAGTATGCCAAAAAATAATTGTAATGCCCAAGGGAACCCACCCCTCTGGGTTCTGATGCTTAATTATTTTCACAATTTTGGTTAAAAGTCATTTGTTCTTGGAATCCTTGTCTAATGAACAGTAATGTTACTTAGTAACTGGATACTTGAGATTCATAACAATTTGGTTAGTTCTTGCCACTTGTCACTGTTCAGTATGGTAAGCATTTTGGGATTAGACTGTCATTTTTCTAAATGTGGGTCCTCATCCCACTTAGAAATGTTGAATTGTGTAACTGATTAAGGTGGTTTTTCAGTGAATGAAAAAGAAAACAAAAATATGGTGTCATGATAGTACATAGAAGAGCATTGCTCTTAGGGTGAAGGAGGCCAGATGATGCAAAGTTTGGTGGTGGTGTTTTAAATTTTTCATATGGAGAATTTAAAATATATACAGAACTGAGAGAATAATACAATGAAGCCCCAACTTGAACAGTTATCAGTTAATTATAACTTCTTAATTAATTGTTTCATCCACTTCTTCTCCCTCTTGCCAGATTATTTTATGATAAATCCCTGAAATATCGTTTGAAAATATTTCAGTATGTAGCTCTAAAAGATAAAGATGTTTTAAGAAACAGAAACACAATACCATTATCACATTTAAAACTACCATTAATTTCTTAATCTCGTCAAATATCCAGTGAGTATTCATGTTTCTTTGATTGGGTCATACATTTTATCCATTTTTTATAGTTGTTCAAGTCAGAATCCAAATAAGGTTTGTAGTTTGGAATTGGTTTATATGTCTCTGGTTGTTGTTGTTATGTGCTGTCGAGTTGGCCCCGACTCATAGTGACCCCTTCTTGAGTTGCCAAGGCAGTATCACTATGGAAGTAGATTGCCCAACCTTCCTTCCGAGGAGTGGCTGGTGGGTTTGAACCACCAGTCTTCTGGTGAGCAGTCAAGTGCCTTAGGCACTATGTTACCAGAGCTAGTATTTTAAAATATCTAAATTGCCCCTCTGTCATTTTTTTCTTAACATTTATTTATTAAAGAAATTGAGTCATGTCCTGTAAAGTCATGCTATTAAACAAGACAGTTCACAAACTTCCTGTTACCAGTCTGTGATGAGATGAAAAGCTCGTAAACCAAAATCCAAACTCACTGCCATCAAGTCGGATCTGACTTATAGCGACCCTCCTTGGGTTTCTGAGGCAGTATCTCTGCGGAAGTAGATTACCCAATCTTCCTTTTGAGGAGTGGCTGGTGGGTACTAGAACAGAAATCCAGTATGTCACTAAGCATGCTGCTTAGCTCAGCTGATTTTTTTCTTTTTGTTTTCATGGCAAAACTCGCAATGAAGGAAGTAATGGAGATGATTTGCATTTCGTACATCATCAGAATCCACCAGTTCTTGGACCACACTTGGTATACACTGCTGTAGAGTTTCTCATAGTGTAGTGATGATGACTACATTCCAAGGGAGTGGTGTTTATCTTCACCCAATTCAGAATCTACTTTTTTGTCAAGAAGATTTTATCAGTATCATATGTACTTCCACTAGGAGGCACATGTGTCTGCTTGTCTTTCTTTTTTGTGATACTAGTAACCATTGCCTAGATCCATTCATTTGTTAGGGGGGCAAAATGGGAATATTCAAATTTTGTCATTTCCTATTTATTTGTTAATACTGTAAAGAATTTATACCTAGTTTTGAATGCTCAGTGCTTCGCAGTTGGAAACATCTGCATTGCTGCCAAGTCTGCTTTTTCTAAACTTCTCTAAACTGACCCATGACCTTGAGGGTTGTGGAAAATGATTTAATGTCTAATATTAAGGGTTATCTATATTCCATAGTGATACTGCCTTGGAAACCCAAGGAGGAGTTGCTATGAGGGGTCCAACTCGACAGAACTTAACAACAGCAGCAACAACATTATAAAGGTATAACAGGGGCTCTAGTGGCATGGTGCCTAAGGGATTTGACTGCTAACCAGAAGGTTGGTGGTTCAAAATTCACCAGCTGCTCCGTGGAAGGAAGATGGGGCAATCTACTTCTGTAAAGATTTACTGCCTCAGAAACCCATTGGGGGTCACCGTGAGTTAGAATCAGCTTGATGGCAGTGAGTTTGGTTTTGATTTTATTATGAGCTATAAAATTATAGACAGGTCACACAAGAGAGGAGCCTGAGACTTTAGAAAGCAGAAAGAAGAAAAGATAATTCTGCAAGAGTCCATTCTTCTGCCCTCATTCCAGCAACGTCTGAGAATCACAATGCAGACACTTAATGTGTTATTTTTATTTTAAAGAGTTTCAGGCAAGGGCTTTATGAAAAACTGTTTAAGGAATGGAAAGAATATTTACAGATATTTTAACATTCAAAAGTGATTGTACCTTCATTTCAGCATTGCTTTCTCAATGCTCTTTTTATTTAAGAAACAGAAACTAGTGCAGTTTTAATTATTTAAATGAAAGATTCTGAAAACCATTGCAACATCCAGACTGTGCTCTGGGAAAGACCTGCGGGGACGAGAGCTGTCCCAGTAGCTTCTCCCAGAGTGTTTGTGTTCTCTCTGAAGGGTGTGTGTGTGTATATATGCAAGGTGTGTTTACTGTGTGTTTCACGCCACTGAAAGGTTTATGTAGTTTCCTAAGGTTTGATGTATTTCTCCATAAAATTCTCAGATAAACCAATAGAGTTTTTCTTACAACAGAGGCCTCGGCATTGGGCATATTATCAGGACAGACCAATCTCTAGAAAAGAGCATCATGTTTGTTAAACCATGTTTGGTAAAGCAGGTTGTTGTTGTTGTTGTTGTTGTTGTTTGCCCTGGAGTTGATCAACTCAAAGCGACCCCTCCTTGGGTTTCCAAGGCAGTATCACTATGGAAGTAGATTGCCTAACCTTCCTTCCAAGAAGTGGCTGGTGGGTTTGAACCGCCAGCCCTCTGGTTAGCAGTCAAGTGCCTTAGGCGCTATGCTACCAGAACTCCCAGGGAAATCCTTAATGAGATGGATTGACCCAATAGCCATGATGATAGACTCAAATATACCAGTGATCCTGAAGATGGCGCAGCGTAGGGCAAACATTTTGTTTTGTTATAAATAAAGTGTCCACGAGTCGGAGCCAATTTGAGGGCAACTTAACAATAGAGTATTTAAAGTCTTTTAAGTATTAGTCACTGTCCCTGTCAGGAGATGGAATGAGTGGATCTTATCACTCTGTTTTGATAGCATCTTCTCTGCAGAAGTTGTCACTATATTGCACCTTTGTGTTGACGTATTTATAGCTTGAAACATGAACACTGTCACACCTTCCCTGGAACTCAAGGGTGTTGAGAGGACCCTGCTGGCCTGGCATCATTCAGGCTGAGAGGGAAATCTAGTTTGAATTTTAGGGAAGAGCTGTGCTGGTGTTCGGAATGAGAGTCAAGACTTCATAGATGTAATGGACAGCCTTTGAATAAAGTCATAGAGACGTGCAGTTGGAAGTTTTGTTAAAACATCGTATGAGTCATCTGGCCTTCCTGCAGCTCGTTGTCTTTTTAAGCCAGGTCAAATAGTTGCCTGCATGACCTGATTATTTTTCTTGACATTACTTTTCAGGAGACAAGACACACCTATGTTCAAATATATATAGAAAACACATTCCAAAGCCAGGTATGATTAGGTTTTGAATTATCCACACTTTGAATCTCTGCATTGCTCCCCACCTACCTGTTCCTCCAAACACTCAAAAGGAAGAGCTGGCTGATACTTTTACCAGAAGGAACAGGAAGTAATAGCCTATAGCAGTTACCAAGTGTCCCTAAATCATCTCACTTTAACATTCAAGTGTTCCTTTCCTCCTCTGATTTACTTTGTAAAATCTGTCTTAAAAATTTTGTTTTTGAAGAACTAAGAAAAGAAAATCATAGCACAAAAAATTGTTAATTTGTCAAAAGAGAACAGATTCTTTTTGAGATATTTGTGAAAACATCTCTCGAATCTCTAATCTAAAAAGCTTTAGTACTAAAATTGGAATGTTTTATGAATAAATTCTTTTGGTCTTTGATTAGTGATTTATGCCATTTTCCATGTGTAGCCTTTGAGAAATTAAAGTCTCTGAATCTCAGTTTCTTCATCTGAAAATGAACATACTACATTTTCTTTCAAGAGTCACGTGCTCATTTTGTAAATTATGAAACTCTTGAAAAGTTGCTAATTATTGTTGTTGTTGTTGTTATTTGCCGTCGAGTCGGCCCCGACTCATAGCGACCCCTCCTTGGGTTTCCGAGGCAGTATCACTACG
>NW_006921613.1:10622440-10630054 GCF_000298275.1 Orycteropus afer afer
ATTTTGGACCTTTAATATTGTGGATAAAAGAGATCAGGTAGCACAATGAGTAAGGCATTTGGCTGCTAACCAGAAGGTTGGTGTGATGGTTCAAATCTACCAGCTGCTCCGTGGGAGGAAGATGAGGCAATCTACTTCTGTAAAGACTTATAGCCTTGGAAATCCAACGGGGGTTGGGGTCGCTATAAGTTGGAATTGACTTGATGGCAGTGAGTTTTTAATATTGTGGGTTGCTAATTTCAGTGAAATAATCTTAACAACTGTATGCCTTTAGCTAATTCCCCCAGTTTATTTTAGAAATTTAAAATCCATCAGTGATTTATTTTTTTATTCTTTTGTTTCTTGGCAGCATTGTTGTTCCTGTTCTGATGAAAAGTTTGTTAGAGAAATGTTTTAGAGGATCCATTGCCTGTTGATGCCCATGAAATAGAATTTGGGCTACAAAATCTATAAGGATTTTATATCCGTAAAAATTTCTAAATGATGCATCTGAAACATAGAAGAAGAAATTCACTCTCATACCCCCTGGATTTCATATATAAACCTCTTTGGTTATCTGATTGATTTTTTATTTTAATTTTCTAAAAGTTAAAAAAAAATTGGATGAAATGATACTGATTTTTTGGTTGTAATTCTCTTTCATTTCTTTATTATATAATTTCTTATAAATATCTATCTTTTCAATAAATTAAATTCTACTCTGTCAGAATTTCCTTTAGCTTATGTTTTGGAGTTCTGGTGGCACAGTAGGGGCTCTGGTGGCATAGTGCCTAAGGCATTCGACTGCTAACCAAAGTCCTTGGAAGGAAGATTAGCAATCTGTGTTTGCCTCGGAAACCCAAGTGGGGGTTGCTATGAGTTGCGGTCAACTCTACTGCAGTGAGTTTGGTTTGGTTTTTTTTTTAGTGGTACGGTGCTCAGGGCATTTGACTGCTAACTAGAAGGTTGGTGGTTCAAACCCACCAGCCACTCCATGGCAGGAAGATGCAAAATCTACTTCCGTGAAGATTTACTGCCTTAGAAACCCAAAGGGGGTCTCCATGAGTCAGAATCTACTCGACAGCAGTGGATTTTTTTTTTTTTTAATATTGTTTTAGTTGTAAATATGTTTGAAACCCTGAGCCTTTGTTAAGCACTTAAGGTTCAAGTATTGTGCTCGGTAGGAGCTCTGGTAGCATAGTGCCTAAGGCACTTGACTGCTAACCAGAAGGCTGGCGGTTCAAACCCACCAGCCACTCCTTGGAAGGAAGGTTGGGCAATCTACTTCCACAGTGATACTGCCTCAGAAACCCAAAGAGGGGTCTCTATGAGTTGGGTCCGACTCGATGGCACATAATAACAACAACATTGTGCTAGATGTGGGGTTTATAAAGAAAAATCATAACTTTCTATTTTTGCAGAACTCACATTGCAAAAGAGAGTTTAAGTATTCAGTTCCAGGGGATCTGGAATGCTAGAATAATTTGAGTGCAAGATTGGAGCCACCAATAGGGTTCAGAACTGATGTACCTCCTTTTTTCAACTGGAAGCTCCTCTTTCTGGAAGCAGGTTACTTGCACCCTCTTCCATCTGTGAGCCAGTCCTGAGTTCTGATTTCATATTATATTTGCAAGTGGATGAGGTTTTCTGGTCTTCAAAAGAAGTCTGGCACATCAAGGATTAAAAACTCAAAACCAGTTGCCATCAAATTGGCTCCTAGTCATGGGAACCCCATTTGTGTCAAAGTAGAACTGCACTCCGTGGGGTTTTCAGTGGCTTATTTTTCAAAAGTAGATCTCCAGGCTTTTCTTCCAAGGTGCCTTTGGGCGGACTTGAACTGCCAACCTTTCAGCTATCAGCTGTGCTCTTTAACTGTTTGCACTACCCGGGGATTCCACATTGAGGCCTGGAACATCCCATTACTCCCTGGCATTTAAGTCCCCAAATATGTACTGCTGTCAAGTAGAGTCTAACTCCCAACGACTCCATATGCTACAGAATAGAACTGCTCCGTAGGATTTTCTTGGCTGTAATCTTTATAGAAGCAGAGTGCCAGGCTTTTCTTCTGTGGTCCCACTGGGTGAGTTAGTAGTAAAGCACAAGGAGCCTGGGTGGTACAGGTGGTTTGCAGTAGGCTGCTAACCTAAAGGTTGGCAGTTCAAACCCACTTAGTAGCTCCCCAGAAGAACCCACTAAATCCACTGCCATAGAGTTCATTCTGACTCATAACAACCCTATAGGACAAAGTAGAATTTGCCCCATAGGGTTTCCAAGGCTGTAGATCTTTACAGAAGCAGCTTGCTTCGTCTTTCTCTCATAGAGTTGCTGTTGGGTTCGAACCACCGACCTTTTGGTTAGCGGCCAAATATTTTAACCATTCTACCACCAGAGTTCCTCTTCCCAAAAGAAAGGCCTGGTGTATTGGTTTCACAAAGATTATAACCAATACAACATTACGGAGTTCTGCTCTGTAACACATGGAGTTGCCTTGAGTTCGAATCGACTCTGCAGGCTTTTATTGTTTTGTTTTTTAAGTCCTTTACTTATGGATATCCCATATATGTGTGTGCTGATACCCTCATGTGGGGTGAGGTGGGTTGGGGGAGTATATTGGGCCTGGGGTAGGAAAGCTCCAACTCTGCCTGCCCTCTTGGAACTGTATGGAGTTGGTCTGAGATTAAGGTGTTCTGTTCTCACAGCTCTCTGGGAAGCTAGCTCATTGTAGCTCCAAGAAGAGTGGTTTAGGGTGGCTGAGTTTCCCTCTGGTTGCCTGCTATGGAATGTGTTTTCCCATAGAAACAACATTTTAAGTTGTGGTCAGATTCCCAGACCAGCCCACAATAGCCTATTTAGCTGATAATGTAGTTGAGAGACTGCTATTTGACTAGCCTGGGGACCAAACCACCACCTATTAACATTGTTTCTATTGGAAAACCATTCCAAGTTCTAAATACCAGTATAAAAATGAAATTTTGGAGCCAACCTGTTTGTCAGTTGGGAGCTGTCAGTCTGGGAACTAAAGTATCAAATCACTCTGCACCCCTAGTTCCCGAATGACCCCATTCTCTCCCCTAAGCTTGACCTTACTGGCCAGTTCTGCCGTCTTTTCCTGGGGCTGCCAGTATATTCAGAAGATGTTATCTCCCAGTACAGAGCTCTTGGTTTGAGAATTTCTGGGAAGTGGTGCAAATCATGGTTTCACTCTCCTATTTCATTTGTGGGAGATAACAAGGAGGGAAGGGAACAGTTAGAGCCGATGACAGAGCGGTGAATTCCACAGACACCATCCCAGGCTGTCACTCACCTGCCCAGGCGCTGGCTTTTGGTCATCAACACAAAATCCCCACAAAAAGGCAGGTTAGGGTAGACAGCACATGAAACTGTTGATGCAGTATCTGCTCTATGCTGTGTGTGCTGTGAGTTACCCCACTCAGCAGTGGGAAAAACCTTTGTCTAAGCAGCACAGCCAAAGAAATCTTTCAAAGTCACCCTTTGAACTTCTTGATGATTGTCTTTTAGAAACTGGCCACATATAGCTGGCTTCTTCTGTGGCATTGATCAGTTACAACAACTTACTGTAATAAAATATACACAAATTTGTATGCTGACAACTTTTATTGAGTTGCTTTTTGGATTGTCACACTCCTGTTTCATTTGTGGGAGTTCTGGTGGCATAGTGCCTAAGGCATTTGACTGCTAACCAAAAGGCTAGTGGTTCAAACCCACCAGCCACTCCTCGGAAGGAAGGTTGGGCAATCTACTTCCGGAGTGATACCGCCTCAGAAACCCAAACAGGGGTCGCTGTGAATCAAATCTAACTCAATGACAGTGAGTTTAGTTTGATTTGGTTTTTTAAGTACAATTAGATATTCACGTATGAGCATTTTATGTCTGCACTGATTATATATTTGCTAGAAGATCTGTTGATCCCTGAGGTATAAACATTGACATCTTCACTGATCAGAATAAATTAATGATTCACATGTTAGTGAAATACCCAAGGGGAGAAAACCCATTATACATTACTACTTAACTGCTAATAACCTTTCAAGGAGAGATAACTATTCTTTTTTAATAGATTAATCTGTTAGGAATAGTTCTCACTGCTGAACACTATTCCTTGTTGTTGTTGTTGATGGTGGTTGTTAGATGCCATCAGGTGCCTGGTCCTGAGCCATCCTTGCAATCGTTGCTATGTTTGAGCCCCTTGTTGCAGCCACTGTGTCAATCCATTTTATTGAGGGTCTTTTGCTGACCCTCTACTTTCCCAAGCATCATGTCCTTCTCCAGGTGCTGGTCTATCCTGATGACAGGACCACAGTATGAGAGATGAGGTCTTGCCATCTTTGCTTCTAAGGAACATCCCAGGTGTACTTCTTTCAAGCAGATTTGTTCCATGTTGGTGGCATTTGGTATTATACCTCATATTGTAGCTGGCCTATTTATGACACCAAAAACTCAAAAAACCAAACTCATTGCCATCAAGTTGAATCCGACTCATAGCGACCCCTCCTTGGGTTTCCAAGGTGGTATCTCTTTGGAAGTAGATTGCCCAGTCTTCCTTCTGAGGAATCAAAGAGATGTTATTAATCTTTGTTAGTGGTGATTTGTACTTGTTAAGACATTTAGTCAATATTATCTTGAGTGTTTCTGAATCGATTGCAGGACACTCTAGGCATTACTGACATTGCCTCTGTTAGTCTGGGTTTAGAAGCAGAAGGACTTTCAGAAATACAAGTCTAAATATATAATTATTTAAAACATATTGTTTATAACTATGACACATGTAGGTTTTTGAGAGGTAGGTCTGGAATTATGCTCATAGCTTGAAAAGTGAGTGATATTAATCAGGGAACACTATTGAAAGGTGAGCTAGTATCGTGGTGGAGAAGAGCTAGTATCGTGGTGGAGAAGGAATCTGGCTGTAGTGTGTGTGTGGAAGGGTAGAGGCTGTGTGCAAGGATGAAGGCTCAGTCTGTTAAAAGTCTGAGCAAAGAAGGGGGATGGAAGCTAAAGGTGTAGGTGAATATGAGAGTGGAAAGTACCAGGCCCATCTGGTAGAGATCTGAAGTTAATAATGAGATGTTTGACATTTTATAGAAAATGGTCTATCTGAGTGGCTGGTGGGTTTGAACCACCAACCTTCTGGTTAGCAGTCAAATGCCTTAGGCACTGGTCACCAGAGCGCCATCTATGTTGTACTCAAAAAACTCACTACCGTTGAGTGGGAGCCATCTCATAGAGACCCCTCTTTGGGTTTCTGAGGCAGTATCACTATGGAAGTAGATTGCCCCATCTTCCTTCCAAGGAGTGGCTGGTGGTTCACCACCAGCCTTCTGGTTACCAGTCAAGTGCCTTAGGCACTGCGCTACCAGAGGAACATAATTAAACATGATGAATGTGAGAAGATACTGAGCTGCACTATCCCCTTCTAATGTCGTAGAGGGAAATAAGGAAGTCAGGAAAAAATAATATGATATTAGTCCAGTGAGGAAATCACCAATATTTAGACAAGGAATATGTTACTGGAGTTAGGAAATTTAAGAGGGACTTCAACAGTAGGATGAAATAAAACCAATGACTATGCATCTTGTTGTGTTCTGTTGAGTTGATTCTGACGCATAGTGACCCTGTATGACAGAGTATAACTGTCCCATAGGGTTTTCTAGGCTGTAGTCTTTATGGGAGCAGATCCTTAGGTCTTCTCTACTGTGGAGAAGGGTTCAAACTGCCTACCTTTGGTTAGTAGCCAAGTGTGTAGCCATTGCCCCACCTAACCTCCTATAGTGACTACATCAAGTCATAGCTCAGGTTGTCCCCTTCTTAGCCTACCCTGGACAATGGGGCTAAAGGCTTTTGTTTTGGATTCCTGTAGACCTTGGACATACCTCACTGTTAGCATTTTGCCTCTTGTATTGGCCCTTTGTGCATGGTGCTTATCTCCTCCACCCTGTACAGTCCTCAGGAGCAAAGACTATGTCTTAGTCTTTTTTTTTTTTTTTTTTACCTTTTTAAAATTGTGACTTGGGTGAAAACTTACAGAGCAAATTGGTTTTGCGTTTAACAGTTCGTAGACATTTTGTTTCATGATATTGACTGCAATCCCCACAACGTAATAGCATTCTTCCCACTTCCTCTGTGTACCATTTCCATTCATCCATCTTTCCTGTTCCTTCTTGCCTTCTCACCTTTATCCCTGGGCAAATGCTGCCCTGTTCAGAGTTGTGTGTGCCTTCTTGATGTTATTGTTCATCTTTTAGGCCTGTCAGTTGTTTGCCTGAAAATTGAGCCATGAGGGTAAATTTAGTTCCAGGCTTGAAGGGTGACTGAGGGCCCACAGTCTGGGGCTTCTACCAGTAGAACATCAGACCAGTAAGCCTGGTCTTTTTCTTTTTTTAATGATTTTGAGTTTTGTTCTACATTTTTCTCCCAGATTATCCAGGACCTTCTAACGTGATCCCTTTCCGAGTGATTAGCAGTGATAGCTGGGTACCATCTAGTCCTTCTAGTCTCAGAGCTGTGGAGGCTGAGGTTTGTGTGGTCCATTAGTCCTTTGGACTAATTGTTTCCCTGCATGTTTGATTTTCTTCACTCTTCTTTGCTTCAAAAAGGGAGAAACCACTTTAGTTAGTCACTTTTTTTTAATGTAACAGTTTTATTCATAGTTGCATGTTTATGGTGTTCTTTTCTCTTTTTACTTTTGAATAAATTTTTAATTTTATAACAGTTTTAGATTTACAGAAAAATTGAGTAGATAGTATAGAGAATTTTCTTATATCCTAGACCCAGTTTCCTGTTGTTAACATCTTACATTAGTATGGAGCATTTATTAAGTTAATGAACCAATCCAGTATTATTGATTGGACTCCATACTTCAGATTTCCTCAGTTTTCTTTTTCTTTTTGTGAACATCTCTGGAGAACCATTATTCTGCCCACTACACAATCCTTGGTTTTTGCTCCCCCTCCTGGTTACCTTCCCCCCTCCTTCTCTTTTTTACTGTGATTTGGGTGAAAGTTTACAGAGCAAATTCATTTTCCGTACAACAGTTCATACATATTTTGTTTTATGACATTGATTGCAATCCCCATAATGGGACTTTCTTCCCACTTCCTCTCTGTGGTTACCTTTTCCCTGTGTCCTTCTTTCCTATACATATTCCTGCCCTCTGAGCTAATTCCCTGTGCAAATACTGCCCTTCTGGTCTCCCATGGTTGATTGTTCAAAGGAGTGTTACTACCTGGTATAAATGTTGACCTTATTCACCTGTCTGTTGTTTGGCTGGAAGCCATGGAAGTGAATTCAATTCTCCAGGCCCAAAGGGTGACTAGGAGCCATGGTCTCGGGGGTTTTACCAGTCTCTATCAGACCAGTAAGCTTTCTTACTCAGTCTGCAACGCTCCATCTCTTGAGTGGTGCATTTATTCCATTGACATTCAGTGTAATCATTGACAAGTAATTATTGAGCAAATAATCCGAGAAGCTGGACTATATGAAGAAAAACGTGGTATCAGGATTGGAGGAAGAATCATTAACAACTTGAGATATGCAGACGATACAACTTTGCTTGCTGAAAGTGAGGATGACTTAAGGCACCTACTGATGAAGGTTGAAGAATACAGTCTGCAGTATGGA
>NW_006921613.1:10630529-10674149 GCF_000298275.1 Orycteropus afer afer
CCTATTTTGGTCATGTTGTAAGAAGGAACCATTCCCTGGAGAAGGATGTCATGCTTGGTAGGGTGGAGGGTCGACGAAAGAGGGGGAGGCCTTCAGGGAGATGGATTGATACAGTGGCTGCGATGATGGTCTCGAGTATAGCATGGATTGTGGGGATGGCGCGGGATCGGGCAGTGTTTTGTTCTGCTGTGCATGGGGTCGCTATGAGTCGGAAACGACTCGACGGCACTTAACAACAACAACATAAATTTATTGCTGTCATTTTGTTATGTATTTTTTCATGGGGTTGCTGATTTCTTTGTCCTATATAATTTTCTGTACTGAGCTTATTTTTGTTTATGAATTTTGATATTTTTCATTTGTTGCTGTTATTTTAGTATTTGCTAAATATTTGTGCCTCCTCTTTTCTTTCTTTCTTTTTTGATGTGAAGGTTTTTTATTTTCTTTGAGGTTACCCTGTGATTTATTATTTTCTTCCCAAGTTCAGAATAGTCTGTTCTATCTCACAGTTGTGTTGACTTCATCTCTGTTTGGACGTTCTGTACATATACTATTTATTTCCTCTTTTTGGTTTGTAGTTGTCCTCATTTATCAATTGATATCTTGCTTTCCCTATTTACAATCTTGTGAGTTTATTTTGCTTTTGATGCTTTTATAACTGGGTTGGTTTCTGGGTTATGTTTTCACATATATAATAGTAAGTTCTTGTCTGCTTTTGTTGGTTCTTTGTCTGAAGGACCCCCTTTACAATCTCTTGAAAGAATGGTCTGGTCTTAACAAATTCCCTTAATGTTTAACTTAATTTCACCATCATATATGAGGGACAGTATTGCTGGGTATATAATTCTTGGTTGGGAATTTTTTTCTTTCAGGGTTTTATATATATATTATCCTTCTTACCTGCATGGTTTCTGCTGAGAATTCAGAGCTTAGTCTTATTGGTTTTCCTTTGTAGATAACTTTTTGTTTTTCCTGTGCTGCTTTCAGGATTCTTTGTCTTTGAGTTTAATTATGACATATCTTGGTGATTTTCTTTTGGGGTCTGTCCTGTTTGAGGTTAGTGCACCTTCATGAACCAGTATCTTCTTGTCATCTTTGAACAAATCTTTGACAATTTTCTCTGTGGTTTTATTTGTCTCTTCCTGTTCGGGAATTCTGATCACACATAAGTTATTTCTCTTAATGGTATGCCACATGAATCTTAGGCTTTCCTCTTTTTTTTTTTTTTTTTGATCTTTTTTCTGATTGATCCCTTAACAGAGTGGTATTGAGGTGTTATTGTTGTTGTTATGTGCCGTTGAGTTGTCCCCGACTCATAGCGAGCCCTCCTTGGGTTGCTGAGGCAATATCACTATGGAAGTAGATTGCCCAATTGAGGTATTTATCTTTAATCTCACTAATTCTTTCTTCTGTTGATTCGATTCTACTTCTTTGCCCACCAATGTGTCATCTATTTCTGAAATCTTAGTATTGATTATCTAGATTTCTATTTGTTGTTTTTGTGTGGTTTTTAATTTTTCATTTATTTTGTCAGTTCTTGTATTGTTTTCCTAAATTGTCCTAGAGTTTTGTTTTCCTTAATTTTATCAGCATTTTCTTTGATCTGTCTCTCAATCCGTTGAAGGTACATAAATATAATTCTTTTAAATTCCTTATCAAACAGTTCCAATGCCACTTCTTCCTCAGGGAGGTTTTCTGGGTCTGTACCCTGGTTCCTTGTTTGTACTACTTTACCTTGCTTCTTTGTGTGAACTGGAATGGTCAGTTATGTCTGAGACATTGTGATGTCATTGTATTTATATTTCTACTATTTTTGCTAGTTTGGCAGCACTTAGGCACTCATCACCTATCTCCTGGTGGGTTTGATAAATGATGGGAGTGTGTGCACAGATCTCTCTTAGCTGTTCCTGAAGAGCAGTTGAGGGCAAGTTGGGTTGGTATTGGCCACTGTGTATCATTGGTCAGTTGGTGCAGAAGCAAGTGGTGGCTGTCACCCAGTGTGTGGGGCTGCAGGAGATGGGGGTATGATTGGTCATGTGGGCATGGCTGCTGTTTCCCACCTGATTAGACAAAAAAAAAAAAAAAAAAACAAAAAAATAAAAACAAGAGAACAAAAACCACAAACCACATAAATATTTTTTTTGCCCTCAGTTTTTAACTTCCTTTTTTTCCCCTTACTGTTTCAGGATCCCACCGAGAACACCATATTACATTTAGTATCTTATCTTTTTAGGTGTGACTGTTTCTCACGTTTTCCTTGTTTTTGATCACCTTTTTTTGAGTAATACTGGTCAAGTGTTATGTAAAATATCTTTTAATTGGGATTTTTCTGGTGTATTAGTCAGGATTTAAAAAAAAAATTGGGGTTTTCAGCTTTTTGGTTGAAGACCACACAGATGAGTTCCATTTTCAGGACATGGGTTCATACTTCAATATGATTTATGATTGTTCTTGTTAACCTAGATCAACTGGCCAAGGTAATGTTCGTCACCTTCTCCTCAGTAAAGCTACCCACTTTTCCCTCCTTTCCCTACTGTAATATTTGGCAGGAAGTCATTTTGTACAACCCTTCCTTAAAGGATGGGGAATTATGCTCCATCTCCTTGAGGGTGGATACCTACATAAATTATTTGGGATTCTTTTGAGTGAGAAATTTGACTCTTCTCCCCTATTTATTTATTTCTTCAATAATTTATCTATATCAGTATGGACTCATGCATGTTTATTTTATCCTGTGGGTTATAATCCAGTTCTACTTTGTTTATTTATTGCTCAAATTGTTCAGCTTTGGCCATTGGGAGCTCTTTCATTTGCCTCCTGTGTTCTTGTGACATACTCATATCATTGTAGCTGTTTTTGTTTGTTTTTTGAGTGCTGCTTTACTTTCTGTCACTGTAAGATGCCCCAGTGCTCCAGACTCCTCTTGCATATTTCCTACTCCACTCCTAGAATCGGTCATTTCTCCCAGGAGCCCTGATTCCTTTCACTGGAGAATGACCTTCTTGTTGTTGTTATGTGCTGTTGAGTCAGACCCGACTCATAGCGACCCCTCCTTGGGTTTCCGAGGTGGTATCATTATGGAAGTAGATTGCCCAACCTTTCTTCTGAGGAGTGGCTGGTCGGTTTGAACTGCCAGCCTTCTGGTTAGCAGTCAAGTGCCTTAGGTACTATGCTACCAGAGCTCTGAGATCTAGGCCCTAGGTATGCTTGTATTAGTCACTATTGTTTTCTGTGTAACAGAGTGCCTGATGGGTAACAGGTTCTCAGTAAATGTTTTTGACTTGCTTTTTGCTTGAGGACAAAGTGATTAGTCCTGTACCGTGTTTTGTACCCAGCAGTGAGCTAATTGGCTACATAGGGAGAGGAGCCATGCTATCTTGGATTCATTGAATTTGAGATAGATGGGAGTAAAAAATTTGAGTCTAAGTGCCCTGAAAACAGGGAATGAAGGGGGGGGATGTGTACAAAAAAAGATGATGGCAGTGAGAAAAGGGAGAGAGGATGAGAGGTAATGGGGGTTTAGGGAGGGAAGGATGGCAATAGGGAGAAGTAGATAAGCATAGGCTTTGGGGAAAGAGATAATGGAGTCACTAGTTACTGGTAATGGGAGAAAAACACGAAAGGTGTAAGGCTCTTGGAAACCAGAATACTGTTATTTTTGTGTTCTTTTTGAGATTATTTTTATTAAGAAGAACTGCATGAAGTAGGCTAGAGAGGTTGGCTGGCTTGCCTCTTCAAAGGAGGAAACCAAGGTTGACCGTGTCCCAGCCAGTGTTGACCCAGACAATCCAGAAATGAGTCTCCTGGTCTGGAGAGCCTGGCTGAAGCTTGCAGAGGCCATGGAAGCCGTTTTCATGACCAGAGTTTGAAGTTTCATTACCCAAGTTGTTGTAACTGGCAGATGGGCTGGAATAGTCACATGTGGTATTCAAATCACTGCTGAGAGACTTGACCTCTGCCTTCAATAAAGAGCTCCAGGATAAAGGACACCAAAATAAGGGAAGATGGGGGTTGCAAAGTTTGTTGCAGTAGCTGTGATTCCCTTCATTAGATAATACTCAGGCCTTTCTTTGTTTCATGTTTTTTTCTTTTTATCTTCATAACAAAATTGTCAAAGAACAAATGAAATCGTGATGTGTGGTTAGCAATATATGTAGGTCATTTTGTGAATTAGGAATCCCTGGGGAGCACAGATGGTTAAGTGCTGGACTACTAGCTGAAAGGTTGGTGTTTCAGACCTATCCAGAGGTGCCTCAGAAGACTGGCCTGGCAATCTGGTTCCACAAGGTCACAGCCTTGCAAACCCTGTGGAGCACAGTTCTTCTGTGACACACATGGGGTCTCCATGAGTGAAAATTGACTCAATGACAACTAATAACAACATTTTGTATGTTATAATTTTTTAACTGGTAGTATAGTGCCTAAAGCATTTGACTGCTAACCACAAGGCTGGTGGTTCAAACCCACCAGCCACTCCAAGTACTTCTGTAATAATTTTCTGTAATAATTTACCATCTACTACTTCTTTTGTAATAATTTACCACCTCAGAAACCCAATGGGGATTGCTATGAGTCAGAATTGACTCAGTAGCAGTGGGTTTTTTTTTTCGATTTTATCACATTTTTGACAGTTAAATTTATTTTTTATTTTCTGGTGTATAAGGCTATTACCTGGGATCATGTTACATAGGCAATTGGGAGTGCTTTATTATGTGGAAGCATATGTCCTTTGATACACCATCTACACGTAAACCCAAGGGCTAAGCCATGACTTTCCCCCCGAGAAATCATAAAAACGAGCAACTCATGGGACAGAGTTCAATTTCATAAACCAAAAAACAAAAAGTCCAGCTGCTATTGATTCTCATGTGTGCCAGAGTAGAAGTGTCTCCTTAGGGTTTTCAATGGCTGTGATCTTTTAGAAATGGATTGCCAGGCTTTTCTTTCAGAGCACTTCTGGATGGATTTGAACTGGCAACTTTGTGGTTAGTAGCTGAGTGCTTAACCATTTGCATCTCCCAGCGATTCCTTTCAATCTCACAAACCTTTACCTAACCCTTAACGTTCTATTTGTCCCCAAATTCAACCACTTAACAGACTTCAAAACTCATGTATGTGAAATAAGGGCCTCCAGACTTATTGATTTATTTCTAAGTCAGATTTTTATTGTGTTTAAAGTGGATGTTTACATAACAAATTAGGTGGCCATTTAACCATTTCCAAACAAATTATTCATGCTATTGATCGCATTTTTCAGAATATGTCATCATTCTCATTCATTCCATTCTGGCTGTACCATTTCCAGTTCTCTAGTTTCCCTGCCCTCTTGCCTTCTTATCTTTGCTTTAGAGTAATTTTTGACCATTTAGTCTCATACAGGTGATTTTTTAAAGGGGTTCATTACTCATGGGTGTTATTCTTTATTTTATTATTCAGCTAAAAGGTGATTTTAGAGGATAATTTTATTTTAAGATTAAAAGAGTGTCACAGGGCAGTAGTCTCAGGGAGTCCTCTGGTCTCAACCAGTTCAGTGAATCTGGACTGTTTAAGAACTTGAGTTCTGTTCCATGCTTTTTTAACCCTATTATCTGGATCCATCTGGTGTGGCCCTTATCAGAATGGTCAGTAGTGGTAGCTGGGCACCATCTGTCTAGTTCTTCTGGTCTCAGGGTAGATGAGGCCATGGTATGTGTAGGCTGTTAGTGCTGTAGCTTATTTCTTCTCACAGTCTTTGGTTTCCTTCTTTCCCTTTCGTTCTGCACAAGTAGAAACCAGTAGATGTATCTTAGGTGGATGCTCAAAGCTTTTAAGACCCCAGACACTATTCACCATAATAGGATGCAGAACAAATTGTGAACTAAATTATGCAATTCACTGAGTCTGTAAGATTATGATCTTAAGCCTTCAAATGCAGAAAAGCAGTCTTGCAAGGTGTTTGATTATTTCTAAGAAGCATCTATAATTGTGTCCCCTATGTAGTTTATTGGGAGCTCTGGTAGCGTAGTGCCTAAGGCACTTGACTGCTAACCAGAAGGCTGGCAGTTCAAACCCACCAGCCACTCCTTGGAAGGAAGGTTGGGCAATCTACTTCCGTAGTGATACTGCCTCGGAAACCCAAGGAGGGGTCACTGTGAGTCAGGTCTGACTCGATGACCATAAAAACAACAACAACAACCTGTAGTTTATTATATATATGGATGTACAGGTATTCACACTACATACCTGTATATACATCAATCTGTGCATACATATGTATTCGCATATTCATACCCATGCACATATATACCTATGTACATATTTGTATAATCACTCATATATTTTTTGGTTATTGTTGATTCAAAACTTATTTTTATTACCCCAGTCTTTCCTGAAAAGGAGTTTTGCACTTGGGATAGGAAGCTAAAAGCCTGTCTTGCTGTAAGAGAGGCCAAATATGAAGAAGTGGGTCTGGCTAAAGGGTGTGGATACACTACAGACATCTTGCAAAGAGGCCAATTCTTGCAACTATGTGGTAGAGCCCAGCTGTTTGCTCCACTAAGGGAGGTTTTCGTTAGCCCACCCAATCTTTGAGTGCTATGTCTGAACTGAATCCAAGTATCAAGCCTGCTGAGGCTCACCCATCCCCCAGGGCAGTTAGAGGTGGGTTGTTGCAGAGCACACTATTGAAAGTAACTGGTAAGAAAAGTTACAGATGAAGACTTGGCTGTTTTTTAAAATTAATACACAATAGTGAAGTGGAATATGAATGCATTTCCCTATTCTCCTCATGGAGCATTAGAATACAGGTAAAAATGGTTTATGTTTTAGTTTTGGCCTATTGATGAACATTTTCTCATCGTTGTTACTTATGTCACCATGAATGCTATTGAAATATGTATCATCTTACCCTCTAAATGCATCTTTGTCTTAGCATAGGGGTTATGAGAGTGTACTCTAGAGTCAGACTTAACTGAATTCAAATCCCCATTCTGTACTTCTAAGCTAGGAGACCTTGACTAATTTATTTAACCTTCCTAAGCCATAGTTTTCTTTAGTGTCAGAGATAATAATAATAGAACTTACCTCAGAGGGTTGGATGGCATAAGGATGAAATAGGTAATGTATCTTTAGCACTTAGCATAGTGCTAAAGCATACGAACTAAACACTTAGTTCTTTTGTCTTTGAGTTTTTCCTTTAATCTATAGAATGCTGCTGTCATTTGCACTGGACTTTAACTCTGAATTTGTTTTTTGGTGTGGCTGAGGTGGGAGGTGAGTATGGCTGGTGAAGGGAAAAGGAAGAGGAAGAAATAGGAATGCTACACCTGCATTTATACATCAGCAACTTCATTAAAGATTTATCTTCTCTGTGAATATTTTTTAGGCTGAAACTTTGCAATAAAATATTTTATAATGAAAGCAACCCAATATGTCTTCTTTAGACTTTATGTATTTTAGTACTTTCCAACTCAAATAAGACATTTATTTCTATAATTAAAGTTTTATTTTATTTTCTGTGTATAAGTAGAAAAAATGCCACCCAGCTTGTTTGAACAACTTCAGCTAATTCGTAGTTCTCGAGACCATAATGAATGGAGGGGAACTTTTACATCTTTCTAAGACTTTGCCTTATGCCACCTGTGACTTAGTGTTTATTTAGTAGTATTTAGTAGAGATTTAGTACCATTTAGTGTTGTTAAAGAACAAATGGCAATGTGATTAGAACAATCATTGCCATTTAAGATTGTTGGCGGAAATTTCAGTTTATTTAATTGAAATTAAATAATATAGCAGAGTAAAGGAGCTCTGGTGGCGTAGTGCCTCAGGCATTTGACTGCTAACCAGAAGGCTGGCGGTTCAAACCCACCAGCCACTCCTCAAAAGAAGACATAAATAATTTAGAAGTTCCAAACAAAAAAATCACAATCTACATTATATAGAATTCTAAGAAATGAAGTAAAGTGAAAATGTGATGCAATAATGAATAAGAAGTCTGGGCATAGTACAGTATTTATGAGATAAGATGTTTATATTTTTAAAGTAATCATTCTTCTTTTTTTTTTTTTTTTAATTGTGATTTGGGTGAAAGTTTACAGAGCAAATTCACTTTCCATACAGCAGTTCACATACACTTTGTCTCATGATATTGACTACAATTTACCACAATGCAGCAGCTACCCTCCTACTTCCTCCCCATAGTTACCTCTTCCCTGTGTCCTTCCCTCCATGCACTCGTGCCCCCCAAGCTGTCTCCCTGTGCATACACAGCCCTTCTATTCTCCCATGATGGTTCTCTCCAAGGAGTGCACCTACCTAATGTAAATGTTCAGCTCACATGCCTGTCTTTTGTTTGGTTGGAAACTACAGGTTGTTGTTGTTACGTGCTGTCAAGTAGTCTTCAACTCATAGAGACCCCTCCTTGGGTTTCTGAGGCAGTATCACTACAGAAGTAGATTGCTGAACCTTCCTTCCGAGGAGTGGCTGGTGGCTTTGAACTGCCAACCTTCTGGTTAGTAGTCAGGTGCTTTAGGCACTACGCCACCAGAGCTCCTGGAAACCACAGGAGTGGGTTCAATTCCAGACCTGAAGGGCCACTAGGGGCCATAGTCTCAGGGGTTCCACCAGGCTCTATCAGACCAGCAAACCTGGTTCCTTTTTTTATTAAAATGATTTTGAGTTTCGTTTCACATAGTTCTCCCACTCTATCCAGGATCGCCTACATAGATCCCACTCTGAGTGGTTGACAGCAGTAGCCAGGCACCATCTAGTTCTTCTGGTCTCATAGTTGTATAGGCTGAGGTTCACATGGTGTACCAGTCACTTGGACTAATTGTTTCCAGGCATCTTTGGTTTTCTTCACTCTTCTTTGCTCTGGGTGAGGAGAGACCCATTGCTGCATCTAGATGGCTGCTTACATGCTTTTAAGATCCCAGTTGCTACTCGCCAAAGCAGGAGGTAGAACACTGTTTTTGTGTAGTAGATTATGCCAATTGAGCTTGATGTGCCCTGTGACTATGGTCCCGAGCCCACAGCTCCAACCATTTGCTCCCTCTGGGTAGCTGGCTGTGGCCAAGAAATGACTACAACCTTGTCCCTTGTCAGCTCTACTATATACCTGGGAATTCTTACAGAACATACCAATACACTTGTAGAAGGATTGTCTGCCAACCCTATACATGGTCTTGGGTATACTCCCCACTTCATAGACATACCTAACAGTTCAGCCTGTCCACTCATGTATCCATCTGTATATCTATGTTTGCTTTCACTGACAACGCAGTACTGTATGTACAAAAGGGTTCATCTTTGTTGTCTGTACCTCCCATGCACCTTGTCTATGTCTTCCTCTTCCTCATTGCCACTGTGTTGATCACTCACATTTGGTACATTGCCCTTCTCTTCACCCAAATCAATATTTGTCTCTACCAATATAACAGTAGTCCCTCCCCTCCCCTCCAACCCCTGGTAACCTTCCATATATAAACCTTTCCTTGACTGTTTATAATAATAGACTAATACAATATTTGTCCTTCTGTGATTGACTTATTTCCCTCAGCATAATGTCCTCCAAGTTCATCCACATCATGTGGTGTTTTGCAGAGTCTACATTATTCTTAGTGTTGCATAGTATTCCATTGTGTGTATGTACCATAGTTTGGTTATCCATTCTTCAGCTGATGGGCATCTAGGTTGTTTCCATCTTTTGGCTATTGTAAATAGTGCTGTGATGAACATGGGTGTGCATATATCTGCTTTTGTCCTGGCTGTCACTTCTTTAGGATATGTACTTAGTAATGGAATTGCTGGGCCAAATGATATTTCTAATTACATCTTTTTTAAGGAATCACCATACTGCTTTCCACAGTGGTTGTATCATTTTACAGTTCCACCAGCAGTGTATGAGAGTCCCAATCTCTCTGCATCCTTGCCAGCGTTTGTTATTTTCTGTCTTGTTGAACTTTGCTACTAGTGCTGGGGCAAGATGGTATCTCATTGTTGTTTTGATTTGCATCTCTCTAATGGCTAATAGTGAGCATTTCTTCATATGAAGTAGTCATTCTTTAAATGAGAGATGATGATCAAAGCAAAACAGCACATATTTAAAAACAGCAGCTTGGATGCACATTAAATAAGGCAGCAAAAGAACTGTCCCTCTGCATCCCCAGGTCCTGCTCTCTTAGCCATTTCTGTGTTTAATTCTCCTGTTTATCTCCATAACACCATCTACTATTCTTTTACCTCATTGTCTAGATTTAAATAGTACCCATTTGCTTCTTGTTATTAGAAACATCGATTTAGCTCACTTAGATTATCTATCCCTTTTTTCCCTCATTTCCTTCCTAGTTGTTTAAATAATTATAGTATTGCTTTTAGTTCTTCTACTGGTTATTCTGGAACATTATAAAATGCACTTAAGCCTCTATTTCTTGGCTCAACTGCCTTTGTGCCCTCCTCTTGTAAGATGAGGAAGTAAGTTCTCAGCAATTCCTTCCACCTTTTCTCCCAACAACTGTTTCCCAAGTTATGTAGCTATATGATTACTTTTATGCTGTGAAGGTTAAAACATTGTCGTTTTGTGTTGTGACCATTCTAAAATCTTCTGTGTTTGGCTGTAGTTATTTAGTGTTTAAGGAGCCCTCGTGGCACGGTGGTTAAGGGCTTGACTGCTAACCAGAAGGTTGGCAGTTCAAATCCACCATCCACTTGGTGGAGGTAAGATGTAACAGTCTGCTTCTATAAAGATTTATAGCCTTGGGACAGGGGAGAAGTGGGAAGAGAGCTGTCACATTGCAGGGATTGCAATCAGTGTCATGAAACAAAATGTGTATGAACTGTTCAATGGAAAACTAATTTTCTCTGTGAACTTTCACCTAAATCACAATTGAAAAAAAAAAATTACAGCTTTGGAAACCCAGTGGGCAGCTCTACTCTGTCTTTATAGGGTTACTATGACTTGGAATCAACTTGATGGCAATGAGTTTGGTTGGTATTAATGTTTAGTATTTAGTACTTATTTTACTTTATCAACTACTAAATTCTAAGCATTTTAAAATAATAAAATTTGTTACTAGTTTTTTTCAAGTATTTAGGGAAATCAAATATCTTATTTAGTAGGACCGAAGTGACTGACTCTAGACCCATTTTCTTAGCTTTTTCTACCCTATTACTGTGTGTTGTTACTCCATAAATACAGCCATTCTTGTCAGACAGTATGTCCTGGTTTTTGTTTGAAAAACATAGTTACTCCAACCACAGGGCACCCTGCAAAGGCTCAGGGGTCCTCTGAAGCTATTCCAAGATTTGGTTTGGAATTGGATTGAATCCAGTGGAGTTGTAATGGCCTGTTGGTGGGAAGGGTTTGAAGAGGTTGACTTTGGCCTGCATCGACATTTTAGATTGAGAGAACTTCTATAAAGTTTGGAAGGTTTGAGTATTCCCTTCCCCTCAGCTCCAGTGTTCTTCTCTCACTTTCCTTTCCTGGATTCTGAGTTTCCCGGGAAGTTCTGGGCAGTCTGAACAGAAGTCTTGGGCACTACTTTGCCACAAGAGGGAGAAAGAGTTGAGATCCATTGGCTTTAAATACTTAATGAAGTTTTCCTTTCTTTCTTAATCTTGTATGGTTCTTTTGTCTGAGTAGTTAATGTAGGTGAGAAAATAGTGATAATGCTGCATTGCATTTTCATTGTCCTTTTCATGTATGGATACTTCTGTATCCATTATCTCATTTGGTATGTATGTGCTTATACACACACACACACACACACATACAATATAGACACGGCAGATGTTTCACTGCCCTCGATTGTGGAGAGCAAAGCTAAGGCTTAAAACAAAACCAAACTCACTGCCGTCGAGTTGGTCCCGATTCATAGTGACTTCTCCTTGGGTTGCCAAGGCAGTATCACTATAGAAGTAGATTGCCAAGCCTTCTTTCTGAGGAGTGGCTTGTGGGTTTGAACCGCCAGCCTTCTGGTTAGCAGTCAAGTGGCTTAGGCACTATACCAGAGAGACCTTAATTCACTGCAGTAATTACTTGGTATAGATTTTCTAGCCATAGTGTTTGTAACTCCCACTGGATTCCTGGGTGGGACCACGCAAATAAGGTGTGTAGAACTCTGATGTTGGGATTGCTGTTATGTCACTCTGCCAGACTTAAAATGAGAGGAGATCTCACTGCCATCAAGAGAGAAGAGCTGGAGATGAAGTGAAGTGCATCCTTAGACTTGAGAACTCTGTGTTGGACTTCCTTGGCAGGTAGACACCCCAACAGAGAGACACTCCAGCAGAGAGATGGCGACAGTGGAACCAAGAGATAGGAGATAGAGCAGCAGGCTTACCTGGCCCATGGAGCGAGAAAGCTGAATGTCCTTGGGCAGGAGGCTTGCTGATGGAGTGAGGTGCTCCTAGGTGTACCTATTGGCAGAGCAAAAGAGTTTTGTAACATTTGCCAGAGCAGGGCAGAGACCAGGCCTAGAGACCAAGGGCCAGAGAGGTGTGTCTGAGGGCACAACAGAGGGGCGACTGTCCTGATTGAAGAATTGTATCCTGAGTGTGTTCCTGAGTCTGAATTGTAGCCTGTTACTTCTCCAGTCAACCCATAATTGTGAGTATTGTCTGTGAGTTTTGTGTGGCCATTGCAACAAATTATCGAACCCATCAGAGAAGTAGTGAGTGCTGTGGGAGGGACAGTTGGTGTCAGAATTGGTGGTAAAAAAGGCTGGAGGGTGGCAGCCTGCTTGGCCTCATAGGAACAAGTCTTGCACTATTGGTGGTGTTTCCATCTTCCTCTTGTGAAGTTAGAAGAGGTCAGGAGATACTGCCTTCCTGCCCTTTTGCAGTTGTGTATATTTTAAGCCTCTGTCTAGTCACTTTCTGTCTGGCCTTGGAGAAACCTGGGCTACTGGGTATGGACTTGGATCCTTTCTTAGTGTCTCCATCTTCTTACTTCTTTTTCTGGCCTCAACATCAGTTGGTCTGAAGTATGCATTGTGCCCAGCAGAATGTTCCTGGATTCTCTGTAAGGAGAAAAGGACAAAAGTAAAGACCTTACCTTGTTCCCAATCCTGCATGTGGTTTTTAAAGTGTAAAGTTCTGAAAAAAAATAGAGAACCTCTGTGTTGTTCCACGTGGTCTGCCTATACAGGGAGAAAATGTGTGCATGTTCATGGACCCCAACTGATATGCACATTAGTATATAGTATGTATGTTTTCAAAAGCTAATGCTCATGGGGCTACAGTATTTATACTAGCAAGCCTTGGAATAGTTTGTAGTTTGTGGAATTGATTGCAAAATGTTTGACCTCCCTTATTAGCCCCTGAAAGGAGCTCTGGTGGTGTAGTGCCTAAGGTATTTGACTGCTAACCAGAGAGTTGGTGGTTCAAACCCACCAGCACTCTGTGGAAGGAAGACTGGGCAATCTACTTTTGTAAAGATTTACCACCTCAGAAACCCAAAGGGGCTTGCTGTGAGTCGGAATCAACTCCACAGCAGTGAGTTTGGTTTTTCCGTTTGGATCAGCCCCTGAACTCCAGGAACTCACATCAATGTTTATGCTCAGTGTTAAGAGGCAAACTAAAATAAATGGTTTCTTTTTGGGTCTTTGTGTGTTCTATCCTCTGTCTTAATTTTCCAGTGTAGAAGGAGCTAGATCTTTACCCAGTTGTTCCCTAAAATTGTGAAATAAGGATCATCTGGATTCTGAACAGAGGCTTTGCTCCAAGACATGTGATGAATTGTCTATAAACAAGAAACCCAGAGTGGCACTGACTTTATTTTCCTGTAACTGCCGGTATTGACTGTGTTTTCAAACTTTTGTTAAAGAAATTTTTATATGTTTTGCCTTTTATTATTTTATGACTAAAGTCAGGGTTTGCATTCCTGTAATTCTGGTGAAAAAAAGAATGTGGTAACATTTTAGAGGTGAGCTGGGCCATTTGGGGTGAAAAATATACACAGCTTCAAAGAATTTAACACCTTTTGTGCAATAGCTATTATTATAATCTTTCTTAGCCAGGCTAGTAGGAAGTTTATTGTTTAAGGTAGACTCGTATGGATCAGTACATTTCTCCATCTGTGTAATGGGATCGAATGTAATGTATTTAGGGTCTCTGATTTTTTTTATTTTCCTGATGCTGTATGCATAGGTGATATTAATGGATATCCCTATTGGTATCATTATATTAAGGTCTCTGAGTAGTGTAAACTGTTTGCTCTTGGTTACTAACCAAAAGTTTGGTGGTTCAAACCCACCCAGCAGTGCTGTGGAAGAAAGATCTGGCAGTCTGCTTCTGTAAAGATTTACCACCAAGAAAACCTTGTAGAGCTCAGTTCTGCTTTGTCCCAGTTGGGGTCAGCACGAGTTGGAATTCACTTGACTGCAAGGTGTTTGATTTTTTTGTTTTTTAGTATCATTAAGGGGTCCCAAACTACCAAACCAGCATTGAGTCCCATAAGTTTACTTTTCTCTGTCTGCTAAGATTCTTCCTGCTCTTATAACTTGAGGATATTTTCCTTGTATTTGCTCATACCTTCTTTTTGAAAAGTATGGAATTCTTGTGTTTTTTGTTTCAGACCCAATGTCTGTGGATCACGTTACAATGCCTACTGTTGCCCTGGATGGAAAACCTTACCTGGTGGAAATCAGTGTATTGTCCGTAAGTAAAGAGATAACCTGTCATTTTGCATGGTCTCACTTTGTTGTTTTTGGTTGCATGGTGATTCTTAATATTTGGATCCTTTGTAACTGCATACCATTAATATGTTCACAGCAGAGTCTTCCTACTCTATATTTTCCTACTTTCTCTGAGTCCAGATTGGGAAACATGTTAACTTGGTCAGTCCACTGTCATATTTTAATCCAGTGACTTCTTCTAGAATATTTCTGAGATATTCCCTATTGTAATTTCTAACTTTATTAATAGACCAGAAGGCTGACAGTTCAAACCCACCAGCTGCTCCTCAGAAGGAAGATTGGGCAATCTACTTCTGTAGAGATACCATGCTTTGGAAACCCAAGGAGAGGGGTTGCTGTGAGTCAGAAACAACCTGACGGCAATGAGGTTTTTTTATTTTTTTTACTACAAAGCTACCCAGGTCTTATACATTGATTGAGTTTAGGTGGCTGAGGCCAAGAACAGCCCTAACTTCTAGGTAAAGGGGAAAGGAAGGAAACAGAGCCTCAAATGAGCACCATTGGGAAGACTAGAGACGAACTAAAAGGTACCAGAGACACCTCTACTGATTTGGCTGCTGTGACAAATCTCCAGATTCTTTTGTTGTTGTTATATGCCGTCAAGTCGGACCTGACTCATAGCGACCCCTCCTTGGGTTTCCAAGGCAGTATCACTGTGGAAGTGGATTGCCCCATCTTCCTTCCGAGAAGTAGCTAGCTGGTGGGTTTGAACCGCCAGAATTCTAGTTAGCAGTCAAGTGCCTTAGGCACTACACTACCAGAGCTCCTCCAGATTCTCCTACTACCCTACAAATGTTGAGTGTCAAGCCACATGCCAGACAAAGTGCTTAGTTAATGGAGATACCAAGGCAAATTGGTAATGGAATATGCCCTCCATGAACTTTTACAATCATTGTACCTACAAAATAATTTTCAGTTTTCAGAAAACTCCATTAGCAGAACAGTTAATATTTAGAGATGAAAGTCCATAAAGGACTTACCTAGTGTGCCCTGTTACTTGGCCAGAAGAGGCCTATGGAGAATAATAGAATATTTGAGCCAGTATTCATTTGGTGACCTGAAGAAGTCAGTCCCTTTCCCAATCCTTGACTTTGATCAGAAAGCAGTTTATTCACTTGGACTATTATGATTTATTTCGGGGTCCAAAGTTGAATCACTAAGAGGGGGACATACTGGTCTTCACAGTTTCCTAAATGAACTTGACAATAGAATCCTTTCTGCCAGTGTTCAGTAGAATAATCTGGGGAATGTTGTCATCACATATTTAAGTAAATATTTTTAGGATCCTTTGACAGCTTATTTCATAAAGGTTTGCAATCTGCCTCTTAAGCGCATTTGATATTTTGATGCACTTTCTATCAAGTGTATTATTTTATCATTGCTTATCTCATATTTCTCTTGCAAGATTTGTAGGAATTTGAAAAAAACTCCTAGCTCCATTGCCGCTGAGTTTATTTTGCAACCCTGTAGTAAAGTAGAACTGCCCCATAGTGTTTCTAAAGCTATAATCTTTATGGAAGCAGACCATGGAGTGGCTGGTGGGTTTGAACTGCTAACCTGTTGGTTAGCAGTCATGTGCTTAACCACTGTGCCACCAGGGCTTCTTGAAGAAAAAGCAGTGACCAAATACTACTCTACTGATAAATGTAAGTCATTTGCAATTCAAGCTTACTCTTTTGTACACTAGGAGAACATTCAGTATCATTTTGATATTAGTCTCTGAGTGGCATAATTATGTTGATATTTTTCTAAAAGATGAATGGCTTCCTGACCATAGGTTCAGTAATATTGGAGGGGATTCCAGTATTCTCCTCTTAGACTATCATTGTAATTCAAAACTGGACAAAAATACAGGATAAAAGCTGTTCTAGATCATGTGCTCTCTATTGACAGGATCTGGTGTGGCAAAGCACAATGCTTTTATAAAAATTATTAGACATGAAACATTTCCAGTAAAATTATCTCTTCAAAATAGTGCTGCAAATTTTATAAAATTAAACCATAAGGTTAATATAAAAACAGAATGCATGTATACATAGCAAAATATCTAGGTGCAGGATTCTTGTTTGTTTTGCTTTCCCTTCATAGAGTGTTTTGAGTTTTTTGATTTGAGTGAGTGCTGAGGAATACTCAAGGGAAAATTGAGAACAACTGATAGGATGAGGGAGTTACTGAATTCCAAAACCAGAGTTCATTTGATCCAGTGATCTTGTTTTATAGATGAGACCTAAGGTCACATAAATCATCATGGCAAACTTAATGGGAGGCTTGAAAGACCAAGTTTCCTAATTCAAAGATTATTGCAATTATGTTGTTAGGTGTCATTGAGTCTATTTTTGATTCATAGTGACCCTATGTAACAGAGTAGAACTGTCCCATAGGGTGTCTGAAGCTGTACTCTTTTGGAAAGGAACTGGGTGGCACAATGCATAAGCACTGCTCACTGAACCCACTCAGCTGCTCTATGGGAGAAAAAACCTGGCACTCTCTTCCCATAAAGATTAACCAAAACTAAGCCAAATTAAAGCAAACCTGTTGCTCTCTAGTTGATTTTGACTCATAGAGACCCTGTAGGAAGGAGTAGAACTTCCCCATAGGGTTTCCATGGCTGTAATCTTTATGGAAGCAGGCTACCACATCTTTCTCCCATGGAGTGGCTGGTAGGTTGGAAGCACAGACCAGTTGATTAGCAGTTGAGTGCTTTACCACTGTACTACCAGGGCTCCTCCTGTAAAGATTACAGCCTAGAAAACTCTACAGGGCAGGTCTACTCTGTCACATTGGGTTGCTATGAGTTGAAAATTGACTGGATGGCACCTAAAGTCAATAATCTTTATGGAAGTGGATCACCAGGCCTTTCCTCCTACCTAACTTCTGGGTGGATTTGGATCACCAGCCTTTTAGTTAGCAGCCAAGCACTTAATCACTGGGCCACCAGGGCTCCTTTAATACAAGGATTAATCAATTGCTGTGAGTCAATTCTGACTCACAGTTACTCTATAGGATGGGGTAGAATTGTACCATAGGTTTATAAGACTGTCATCTTTATGGAAGCAGATTGTCACATCTTTCTCCCACAGAGCTGCTGGTGGGTTTTAACTGCCAGCCTTTTGGTTAGCAGCTGAAAGCTTAACCACTGTGCCTCCTATTAAAGGGCTCCTCCATGGCAGTGATTGCATTGCGCTGCGAATAATAGGAGGATTGGGCCCCTGTAATTCACCATGTTCGGACTCCTGTGCTAATGAACCTCTGGTTTTTTCACAGCCATTTGCAGGCATTCCTGTGGAGATGGATTTTGTTCTAGGCCAAATATGTGCACTTGCCCATCTGGTCAGATATCTCCTTCCTGTGGCTCCAGATCCAGTGAGTATAACATATCATTATATGTAATATTATTTTATGTGGTTATGCCCTGTTTTCTCCTAAATTTGCTTTTGGCTCTTCTCTTGAAATACATTTTTTTTTTTTTTTTTTTTCTCACCAGAACATCTGCCTTCTCTGTTCTACCCAAAATATTTGGAATATCTTTCAGCAGTCTTGCCTTTCTTTTCCCTTCTTCTCTCTTTATTGGAAACTTATCTATGGGCCATAGTTACTAATATGAACAATATAAAGATTATCACCTCTTTTCATGTAGAATCCTCTTATTCATCTTTGTATCTCCAATGTAAGCACCATAAAAGGTGCTCAGTGAATTGATTGTTTAGTGAACATTTTTGGTTCATGAACACTAGTCATTCTTCTTTGAGGTACTGAAATAAGAATCTGATTAAACATTACTTCAAACTGAATATCCCTGTGTTTGTAAGAAGATAAATGCAAGAAATCATTTAGGCAGTTTCTGGAGGTGATTAATGAAGAAATACAGACATATTTTCCCTTTCATAATTTTTTAGTTTGTCCATTCTGTGATGCCAAAGCAATATACACAGTTCTTTCTTAAGAACCTTCACTTGCTCATTGTACTGTTATTACTATTTTTAACATGGAGTGCTGAGTATTGAGTTAGGGAAAATGTGGGAGTTGAGAAGGAGGTGAGTAATTATTGGTTGTTAAAAAAAATTGAGGTTTATGTTGATAAATAGCTCCTAAATACCTTAACTGTAACCAAGGTGAAAACCAACTGAGATTCCTTTTCCATTTCCCATTTCTTATGAGAATTTGTAATTGTCTTGCAGTGAGTTGTGTTTTGACAAGGTTTTAAGGAACAGTACTGTGGTAATCAGTGCATTTTCTTTTGTCTCTTGCAAGTACAGACTTCAGTGTGGTCAGTGTTCATTGGGCCCAAATATGTAAAGTGGCTCTCATAAGCCAGGTAATTACCAGGATAAAGCTAGTAGTCTCATGTAGCAGGTACTAGTGATACTCACTCATATCCCTTGGCATAAATGAATGGGCATAGATGACTACCTGGTAGCTTTGTGAAATTTTTCTAGGTATCATGCCAGGTCTACATTCAGGGCAAGCTGGTAATGCTGGAGTATTAATCTCCCTAAAAGAATTCTTAACCAGTGACAGATGGGGAGTTGTTGGATAAGTGCCCCAGCTTCCTTCTTCTCAATTTGGACAACAAAGAGACGTGTTCTGCACTGTTTCCTGAGGTTCCCTAGTGGAATTGAGCCCCAGATGCCCCCAGTGGTAATAAGCTTGATCCTCATGGCCATCGAGTCAATTCTGACTGATAGTGACCCTAAAGGACAGGGTAGAACTGCTCCATAGGGCTTCAGAGGCTGTAAAGTTTTATGGAAGCAGACTGCCTCATCTTTCTCCCATGGAGTGGCTAGTGGGTTTGAATGGCCAACCTTTTGGTTAGCAGCTGAATATTTTAACCACAGTGCCACCAGAGCTCCTATAAGCTTGATAATGTACCTCTATTGCCGTCCTTCTCTTCCCTGTCTCATTTCATCACTCTCCTATCAGTATTTACTGAGATTACTTCCAAAACAAAGTACTTGTACTCAAATTCTTGTCTCAGAATCTTCTTCTGGGGGAAACACAGCCAATTAGTTGGAGCTCTTCTGCTTATTTGCACAGCATGCTGTGTATTCTCACTTGATCTGAGCTGGGTCTTCATTTCTTCGGGATAAATACCCAAGAGTACAATTGCAGAGTTGTAAGGTGGTTGCATGTTTAGCTTTTAAAGAAACTGTCATATCGTTTTCTGAGTGGCTGTGCTGTTTTACATTCATAGTAGCAACATTATGAGTGAAATAGTTTCTCTGCATCCTGGACAGCATTTGGTGGTGTTACTATTTTTTATTTTAGTTATTCTGGTAGATGTCATAGTGATACTATATTTTAGTTATTCTGATAGGTGGAGTGTAGTGGTTTTAAATTACAATTTCCTCTTGGTGGCATAGTGCCTAAGGTATTTGACTATTAAGCAGAAGGCTGATGGGTCAAACCCACCACCTACTCCTCGGAAGGAAGGTTGGGCAATCTACTTCCGTAGTGATACTGCCTTGGAAACCCAAGGAGGGGTCACTATAAGTTGGATCTGACCCCATGGCAATGAGTTTTTTTAAAAAAAAACTGGATAATGATGTTGAACATCTTTTTAGGTGCTTATTTGCCGTTTGTATATCTTTTTTTAGTTTCAAATCTAAGAACTCTTTGTATCCCTAGGTCCTTAAGTTTCACTTCTATTTCTTTTTCTAAAAGTTTTATTTTTTTACATTTTACATCTAAGTCTGGGGTCTATGTTGAGATAATTTTTATATGAGGTATAAAGATAACGACTAGTTTCTTTCTTTTTTTTTTTTGTCCATGGATGTCTAATTGTTTTAATATTATTTGTTGAAAAGGCTATCCTTTATCCATTGATTTGCTTTTGTACCTTTGTAAAAAATGTGTGGGCATATTTGTATGGGTCTATTTCTGGATTCTTTATTCTGTTCCATTGATCCATGTGTCTGAGGTGCCATTAGAACCACAGAGTCTTGATTATGGCAGCTATATAATGAGTCTTGAAATCAGATAGACTAACTCCTTCATTTTATTCTTCTTTTAAAAAATTGTTTAGCTATTCTAGCTCCTTTGCCTTTCTGTATAAATCTTTCCCATATTTATAAGAAATCATGCTGGAATTTTGACCTTGAAAAGGTGGGATTTATGTGGACCTAGAGGAGAGAGGAAAAGGAGTTCTGGTGATGTAGTGGGTAAGGCATTTGATTGCTAACCAGAAGGGTGGCATTTCAAATGTACCAGCTGCTCCATGGGAGAAAGATGAGGCAATCTACTTTTGTAAAGAATTACAGCCTTGGGGACGCAGTGAAGGTTGCTATGGGTCAGAATTGATTCGATGGCACTGGGCTTTTTTTTTTTTAAGAGCAGAGAAGTGGTGCTATAATCTGTTCAGACTTGCCCTTGAAACCCTTGAGTTCTTTTGTTTTCCATTCTGCCCACTATTGGAAGCACTTTTATCACTGCTGTCATTTAACTTGTCATTCTCTGGACCTTTTCCAGCTCTGCTAGGTTTTCCTTGAGGTACTTTAGTGAAGATATTCTTCTGAGCTGTATGGCTTTAGGCACCACAGAACATTTTTGCAGTTATGGGTAGCATCAATGCTGTTAACTTTCCAAATGAAAATTGTTTTTGTCCCATAGTGACTCCAGCTGCCCCTGCAGCTCTGTTGTCTCAGGTGTAGAGTCCTGGAGTTCAACTAGTTGTTTTAATTTGTCTGTCTGTGCTTTTCTTGGGGCCAAAATTGAAATACATGCTTGTCATACAGATGCTTATTTGTCATTTGCTCCCAACGTTCTTTCTTCTAGTTGTGCTTGCCAAGATGATGGCAGTTCCCTAGGATCATTCCAAACCTAGTGTATCCCAAAGAAAACCATTATCTGAGGTATTTAAATCCAGGTGCCAGCCCTGCCTCTCTCTCATTCCCACAGTGTGGTCACAGTGTTCTCTCTTGGATAGTGCTTTAGTAGTCAGTTTGTACTGGGCTATAAGCTAAAGCAACTTTCCTTTCCTCTTCCTGATGCCTGGCAAAGGTAAGGTACATAGGAAGTATTTGCTGAATGACTAATATAATGACTGACATCTTCTGGAACAAAATTCAGTTTGGGATCCTATAGGGATGTAGGTAAATGACAGTATTCTGTGTTAACTCCAGGGTCTTGGGCCTTACTTGAAATCCTTTGAGCCTGCTTGCCCATTTCTAGATGACATCTTCACTAAGAACATAGGGGTCTCAGGAATAGTGTGTGTGGCAGCATAAGTATGCATACTGACACTTCGATTGCTGTAGTATTTTCTACCAATAGTTTGAGTGAAACCAGTTTTTCAGTTGCCTTTTTCTATAGACATAAAACCTTGTTTCCTAATTGCCTGGCATCTGGAATTCTGGTTCAAATCAGAGTAAATTTGGGATGTGCAATGTCAGGATTCAATCCAAAGTAACTCCTCCTACCAAAACAAAAAACCCAAATCAAAAAATAAACCATTTGCTGTTGAGTTGATTTCTACTCATGGCAACCCCATGTGTTCCAATGTGGAACTACATGAGGTTTTCAATGGCTTTGATCCTTGAGAACTAGATCACCAGAGTTTTATTCTGAGACACCTTTGAATGGATTCAAACCACCAACCTTTCAGTTAGCAGCTGAGTGCATAACTGTTTGCACCATCCAGAAACCAAAAAAACCAAAGTCACTGCTATCAAGTCAATTCCAACTCATAGTGACCCCCTTTGAGTTTCCAAGGCGCTAAATCTTTATGGAAGTAGATTGCCCAGTCTTTCTTCCACAGAGTAGCTGGTAGGTTTGAACCACCAACCTTCTGGTTAGCAGTCAAATGCCTTAAGGCACTACGCCACCATAGCTCCTTTTTGTACCACCCAGGGACTCCTAAAGTAAAACCCATTTGTAGGTATATACTCTTTCAGCTGCCTACTACTTGTGTAATGAAGATGCCTATCTAGTTCCTTTATTTACCCACAGAAGTTCTCAGTAATTGCTCCCATAGTTAAAGAAATTCTTATGTTTTTCTTCTTTGTCTGAAAGATCTAAGACTCACAAAGAATGTAAAGTTTCTTATGGTAAACATGTTTGTGGCAAAGCAGGTGATTAAGATCCTATTATTTGTTGATGAACTTGCTCCAGCCCAAGGATTCATGGTTCATTGATTTGAGTGGGCCACTGGGAGAACTGTGCCTTCATGTTTCACATGTCTGACCAACTAGTTTTCTTTTTTAAAGGAGAAGGAATATTTTATGTTGGAAAACTTTCAGCTGAAAGACAGGGAAAATATAAAAGTGTATCAGGGAAGTTTTATTATATTGCATTTAAATGTGAACGGATCATTCTTCTCAGGAGAATGCATAATGTTTTTTAACTTGAACAAATAATGTGAAGGCACTATTTAAACTACTGTTAGATTTTTTTTAATCTCAAAACTAGCCAAATGGCTTTGTTGCTCATGTGGGAATGGAAATTAGCTCTTGGCATGAACCACTTTAATTGAAATCAGTTTGTGGGTTGAGTTCCTATGCTGCTTGACCAGTGACATCATTTCCTGTGCTTTTCCTAATCCCCACTGTTTTTCTAAGATAGGATGAAGCTAAGTTAAATTCCTAATTTTAAAGCAGCTATAGTCCTTTTCCTGACCTACTTAGAATATCATCCAAAGTTTTCACCAAATTATTTCTTTTATACAGTTGTAGGTCGTTTTTTAGTTAAAAAGCATTTTGGGAGGTATTTTAATAGAATTATTGGAGCCTAAAATAAATCTGTTTTAATCAATTTCCTGGGTTGCTTGATTTCTATAACAATGCTTCAACAAAGGATTTATTTCTGCTTTTATACATGGGGGAACAAAGATAAAAATATTTTTAATCCAACCTATTTAGGACTGTACAAGTGCTTAGGACATAATGGGCAACTTCTCAGACTCGGTTTGATCTTTGAACATAGCTTTTGGTGTCATTATTAGCTAGCTTGAGTTAGTACATAGAAATTAATTTAGCGAAGTTTTATACAGCATCTGCATATAGAAAATGTGCTACACTAGCTGCTCAATGGTGATAAAAATAATAATCATGACACTCCTCACTTTCAAGAAGCTTTTAGACAAATGGGTTGAGGGTAGGACAAGTAACAAACATGATTAGATTATATAATATATGCTTCAGAGGAGAAGAATAAAGTACTCTGGAGTCAGAGGAAAGAAGGCTCGTATCTGGTTGGAGAAGGAGGGAGAAGTCAAAAACGATCGAAGGAAAGAAGAAACATTTGAAGTGGGTCTTGGAGATAGGTAGCATTTCATAATGTAGTAGAAACTGTGTCATTGGATAGTTAGGAGCAAAGAAACAAGGAGAATGATTTAAAAGGTGATTCCATGAAAAGAAACCAGAACCCACTAACCAAACCCACTGCCATCGAGTCGATTCTGACTCATAATAACCCTATAAGACAGAGTAGAATTGGCCCATAGGGTTCCCAAGGTTTAAATCCTTACAGAAGGAGATTGCCTCATCCTTCTTCTGCAGAGTGGCTGGTGGGTTCGAACCACTGACCTTTTGGTTAGCAGCTGAATGCCTTAACCACTGCGCCACCAGAGCAAGTGAGTCCAGTGCAGATAGAGAAAAAGACTGGGTAAATGCAGTGGCTAGCATTTTGTGTGGTTATTAGTAGGCATGTGAAATATTTGTTGAGTGATTGGATGACTGATCAGTAGATGAAGGGACAGTCATAAGAAGTTATCTTTTGTTATCAGTTGTAGACAAGTTGGTTCCAACTCATGGTGACCCATGTGTGCAGAGTAGAACTGCTTCATAGGGTTTTCAAGGCTGTGACCTTTCCAAAGGAGATCACCAGGCCTTGGATGTCTCCCAAGGCACCTCTGGGTGGGTTCCAGTTGTCAGCCTTTCAGCTAGAAGTTGAGTGCCTAACCATTTGCGCCACCTGAGGACTTTGATAGATTGCATTGTTGTTGTTGTTATGTGCCATCAAGTGAGACCCGACTCATAGCAACTCCTCCTTGGGTTTCTGAGGGAGTGTCACTACGGAAGTAGATTGCCCGATCTTCCTTCTGAGGAGTGGCTGGTGGGTTGAACTGCCAGCCTTCTGGTTAGCAGTCAAATGGATTAGGAGTGTGCAAATGAACCCTGAAAGGTGCATGGGGTCATGTTGAGGAGGGCCTGGAATGCTGAGAGATGGAGGTGGTTCTTAATGCAGTAGACATAGGGAGCCCTTGATGGTGTTTCACAAAGTGTGTGACATATTTTTAAAAGGGTGTACCTCTTTCAACTTGGCTTGACTCTTCGGAATTGTGAAAGGAAATAGTAAGTATTAAGTTCTTGCATCTTCTTTTCCCTGTTGACATGTTGAGATTTGTGTAGCTCCTTATAAGAATGGCCTTTTCTCCTGAATCTGGTAGCCACTTTCCCATGTTGTGCTGAGGACCCTTAACACGTGGTTCTGAAGAGAATGGAGGTTGGGAGAAGTCTTCTTCCTGACCCCGGGAGACAATTTGTCCCCTGTACTCCAGGCCCACTGAGCATAAGGAGCTGGTTTTTGTTCTTACACAGAAAGCAGGGATTCTCTTCTCCTTGAGTAAAAATCTGAAGCTTTTTCCCTAGGAATTTACTCCCACAGGTTGGAAGACAGGGTAGAATAAGACAAACTTCCAGTGCCCAATCCTGGCCTCCTTGAATAGCGGATGGATCAACAAGAATTAGTAATTTATTCAGTCAAGCCATTAGTCTTCTCAAAGTCATATACTTAATGCTTCTGGAGGACTAAGGAATCGCCTGGGATTTTGAAAAGTGTTATTAGGGTGCCTAGACTACCAGAATAGAAACAAGCCTAAACATTAAAGAAATGAGACCCCATGTCTGTACTGTTGTTATCTTACCACTGAGCCTGCAGGCATCTTTTTATTTTGTCTTCTTCTAATGTGTCATCATCTCAGGTCTAAATCTGTTGGCCTGTGGTCTTTTACCCTGGCCCCTGCAGCTCACACTTCAATAGGTGACAATCTGAAAAAAAGTAGACTTCAAAGTTTTATTTGGGTTTAAGGTTATAGTTTAAACGTGCAGCTCTTTCAGACCCATTTCTAGCTGTTCCTATTATCAGGCACTTTTGTTATTGAATGTCTTTTGAGGTTTTTTTTTTTTTTTTTTTTTTCCCTGCTTCCTCCAAAATTTATTTTAAGGAAATTCTGTAGACTTTGTCACCGTGACTGTTTTCCTGGCCACCTACCTGAGACTGTGAATCTTTGTACAGGAAAATTATTGCCATCGTAATCTTGTCTCTTATGATTACTTGAGGCACTATTTTCTATTGGTATACATTACAGAAATGACTTTGAGTGGTAACTTCTGCTAAGTTTGGGTGGGCATTTAGTGCTATTGAAATAAATGCCAAAGAAACAATTATACTGTATTGTAAATGATTTTATACATACAAATGATAACATTTAGCATTGCTAATTAGATGTTTCTGCATAAATATATGAATGCTGCTAAATGATTTTACTTTCTCTTTGAATAATTACAAACCAACTCCACTTGAGTGTTGTCATCTAAGCATTTAAATCATTCTTGTTTTTTCCTTTTACACTATAAAATCTTGTTAAAAGAATCATTCTTTCTTCCCCCCTTTTCTAGTACAACACTGTAATATTCGATGTATGAACGGAGGTAGCTGCAGTGATGATCACTGTCTTTGCCAGAAAGGATACACCGGGACTCACTGTGGACAACGTATGTAAACTGTGGTTATAATTATTCCAAATTTTAACCTGTGGTTAGACAAACAGAATAAATATACAAGTGCTGATGCATTTTCTTTGATTATCCGTGACATGGCGTTTTTACAGGTGTTCATTTTTGTAAATGAATGGATAACTTACCCAACACACCTAGCATCAGTTTTCCAACTGGAACCTTGGGGATGGGTGTTTTATTCATTGGCGTCTCATTCACCTCCTGCTTTGCCTCTTCCCTTTGATTCAGATAACCCTCAGAGGTGCAGAATTCTCATTCATTCCAGGTGTATAATTTCCGTTTAATTGCTGAACATCTCCACCTGGATTTTTAAGAATTGTCTCAAATAAAGAAAGATAGGCAGACCTCGGATTTTGAATGAGTTCCTTTCCTATGCCTGTCTTTAAGCTGAATTTGTATTTAAATTGAACAGTTAGGTGTGGTTCATATCTAGCATCAGTTAGTCAAATGTTTGTCTTAGTGTATAGTATATAGTGAACCTTTCTGTGCATAAAAAGCATTCAAACACTTTAAGATACAGTAAAATATCTTGAATGTAATAGTAACAATAGTAATGTTACAAAGTAGCACCCATTTGTCATTGAGAACCATTGTATGTATCCCGAGTTTTAAATGTAATTGGCTTTACAGGGATTAGTTCATAACTAGGGGATTAGTTCATAACGAGGTACTAAATTGGAGGTAAACCAGACATTTTTAACCCAGGAACTACCTGTGTTTCAAAACTCGACCTCATCTTCCTCCCCAAACATGTTTTTCTCTTGGTTAATGGTATCTACATCATTCTAGTTGCACAATCTAGATTCTGCTTCTGTAGTATTACCTCACAGTGTTCAGAGTCTTGGTTCATTCATGAAAATCATTTATTTTCTGTCTACTCTTTAGCCATCCAGCAGTCTCTGTGCTGTGAAGAAGATGAAAATTCTGTTAAAAAGCTTATTTCTTCTAATTTTAAGATGAATATATACAATCTGCAGAAAATTTGGAAAAGTCCAAAACTATAAAATCAAAATTGTCCATAATCCCATCTTTTCAGATGTTTTACCTTCCAGTCTTTTAATGCATATTTGATACGTGAGATTTTATTGTATATATATTTTTTCACTTATTTTAGAAATATTTTCCATGTCATTAAACATTTTTCATGTGCATTTTAATTTTCATGTGCACAATACTCTATTACATGTACTTTTACTGTTTATTTAATGAATCCCATAATGATGGACATTTATTCAGGTGATTTCCAATTTTTGCTATTATAAATATATTTATATAATGCCTAGTGACCATTCACACACTGCAGTGTAATAAGGAACAATGATTGAGTTTTATCAGCTTATAGCAGTAGCATGGAGAGAAGCGAGGCAGGGCAGCCTTCCCAGCATTGTGGCCCTTGAGGTAATTTCTTTTTTTAATTGTAATGTACATGAACGTTTACAGAGCAAATTGATTTTCCATACAGCTGTTCATACACATTTTGTTTCATGACATTGACTGCAAAACCCCACAATATAATATCTCTCTTCCCACTTCTTCCCTGTAGTTACCTCTTCCTTGTGTCCTTCCCTACCATGCACTCCCACCCCCTGAGCTGTCTCCCTGGGAAAACACTGCCCTTCTGTTCTCCCATGATTGATCTCTCTGGAGAGTATATCTACCTGATGTAAATGTTCACCCTATATACCTGCCTGTTTGGCTAGAAGCCACAGAAATGAGTTGAGTTCCAGATCTGAAGGTTAACTAGGGATGCCATAATATTGGGGTCTCATCAGGCTCTATTGGACCAGTAAACCTGGTCTTTTTTTTTTTTTAATGCTTTTGAGTTTTGTTCTACATTGTCCTCCCACTCTCTGCAGGATCTCTTGCACCAATCCTCCTCTGAGTGGTTGACAGCGGTAGCTGAGTACCATCTAGTTCTTCTGGTCTCATGAGGATAGCATGGTCCACTAGTCCCTTGGACTAACTGTTTCCATGCATCTTTGGCTTTCTTCATTCTTCTTTGCTCTGGACGAGGAGAGACCCATTGTTGCATCTAGATGGCCACTTGTAAGCTTTTAAGACCCCCGTCACTCCTCACCAAAGTAGGATGTGGAACAATGTTTTTGTGTAGTATATTATGCCAGTTGATGTCCTCTGTGACCATGGTCCCAAGCCCACAGGTCCACTACTCACTCCTTCAGAGTGGTTCCTCAGGCTGTGGCCAAGAAGGTATCATAACTTTGCCCTTTGTTAGTTCTATTATATATTTAGACAATCTTACACCACATACAAATACTTACGTAGAAATATTGTCTGCCAGCCTTATATATGGGCATGGGTATATTCCCTTTTGTGTAGACATACCTGATCCTTCAGTTGGTCTACCCATCTCTTTACCCGTAGATTAATGTTTGTTATCACTGAAAACACAGTATTGTATATGTAAAAGGGTTTATCTTTGTTGTCTGTACCCTTGAGGTCATTCTTGAGGGAAGGGTAGGAGTTCACCTGTCAGATGATGGAGGATGAGCCTTCTAGGCAGATGACACACCATGGGCCAAAGCACTGGAATACTGTGTAGAACGGAATGTCAGATGTAGCAAGTGCTCTGGTGTTGCGAGAGCTTAGGTACTGAGCAAAGTGGTGGAAAGTAAGATGAGCTTGGATGGGAGGTCATGGGTCAGGTTTTGAGTGCCTTTGTGTATATTGTTTTATTCTGAAAGAGAGCCAGGAAAGTGAAGTGAGATAACAATAACTTACAACTGTTGTTACTTACTCTTTGTTTACTGTGTGTTTGGCATATTTTCACACATATGAACTCATTTAAATATGACAACAATCTGTGAGTTAGTTGCTATTATTATCACCTTATAACAGATGAGGAAACTGGGGCCCAGGGACCTTAAGTAATTCCTCTAAGATTATACGTATTTTAATACCTTGAAGGTAATATAAATTGTAAGTGTCACAGCTGTAGAAGCCAAACAATCTATGAAATAATGTTCTGAAATACTGGCTTTCTACACTGCACTTACAAAGATTTACAGTGAGACCATAGTGTGAAGGATGAACTAGGGGGGAAAAATAGGAAGTGGGAAGACCAGTCCTAACTAAGGCTGTGACTTCAGAAATGGCGAGTTGGAGATGGACTCAAAGGCATTTTTGGCAAGAGAATTCAGGAGGAGCTCCTTCTTTCTTGCTTCCTTTTGTGTTGCATGAGAGAGTTTAATGCAAAGTGTAGCACATAGCATATGCTTCATTAATGTTTGCAGAATTAGGAAGCCTTTCCTAGACTTCAGTTTTCTCATCTGTAAAATGGGAGGGTGGGCTTAGGCAATCTCTAAATATCTTTCCTGTGTAAAATCTCTTTATTCTCCCCCTGTTATCTGATGAGTACAAATTAAGAAGCAGATCAGAACACTTAATACACATAAAGCTTTTTAATTCTGTGATGAGAAATGGACTCTTGCTATAATTTTTTGATTATAAGTGTGTCAGTTCAGGTTTTCAAGAAGCAGATGCTAAGACAGGTTGGACATACAGGAAATTTATTGGGGGACACACCTGTGAGGAATAAATGAGAGCAGATGCAGGAGTAGGAGGGGAAGGGCTGCAGACCGTGAAGCAGGACTGATCCTTGTGAAAGGAGAGTGTAAGGAAAAGAGGATTGCTAAAGGAAAGAGGACAGCTCTAAGAAAGAATTGGCCAGGCTGATGGGGAGCCAATAGCAGACTGTTTATTAAAGATTGCCACGGTGGACAGAAATGGCCAGGCTTTGCTACCCCTCTGCTCAGTGATTGGCTGGGAGCAACCCAGGGTGTGTATCTTTGGTGTCAATATCACAGCAGATCTGAAGGTTGGCAAATGGACACTGTCTGCCAGCTAAGCTCCTTGCTTAGCCAGGGGACTGGCTCAACTTTATGGGGGTCACAGAAGGAAGAGAAAAATGCATTATAAACACTTGAAGGAGGAATAATTTTAACCAGAGGTATTTTGGAAGCTTCACAGAGAAGTGGGGTTTAAATTGGGCTTTGAAGAGTGGGTGAGGCAGGCAGATTTAGCCTGGGAGAGCATAGCACGTGTGATAAAGATGCCTAGAGAAGCTGTGCATGGAAGAGTTGCAGAAAATTAGAGAAAAAAGTTGTTCAAAGCATGAACTTTCAATTCTTATTTTATGGCCTTTTAAAATAAGTGAAAAGTCCCTTCCTCAAGCACCTCTCAACTTATCCCACCAGTAGTTTCCATGGATTCTGCTGTAATACTCCATTGAGTCTTTATTGTGGTACTTAAATTACCAAAGGTCAGTATTAAAATTTTGTTGTTTGCAGTTGATTGTGTGAGTAACATGCCATGTTTCTGCAGGGCTGACATCAGAGGGGTTAAGGTGTCCTCCCATGGTAGCCCTTTCAAAGTTATACCGTAAATCACAAGCAAAGAGTCAGCTAGCACAACTCCCGTGCAGTGAAATATCTTTTAAAGGACCTGGTTCTTAGGTGCACAACTGAAAGCATTGCTCAGATACTTCATGGAACAAAACCATCAGCATTAATGCAGGTACAAATGCATTCCAGATGAGGCAGCACTACCTAAGAGTTGGACCTGTAGAGTGACTACATAAAACAAATAGCAGGGTGATTATTTAGATCTTGTATCCATTGTATCTTCAGGGGATGGTAAGGGCTGTTTCATTATCATCTATTTGCAGGTAAAGCCTTTCAGCTTCTCTGTCCTTATTTTACAGCTGTCTGTGAAAGTGGCTGTCTCAACGGAGGGAGGTGTGTGGCCCCAAATCGATGTGCTTGCACTTACGGTTTTACTGGACCTCAGTGTGAAAGAGGTAATGGCTTCTTATCATTTGTATAAAGATGTGCTGGTGCCCAAAGCTAGTATTGATTTGGAAGGGCTTTGGGTTTGCACGGCTTCTTCATGAATTTTGTTGAGCTTTTCAGAATCATTTTCAGAATCACCACTGGGGGCATGTTCCTAGGATGGCAAGACAGTGGCCCCAAGTCCGTGCATGTTATTCAGCAATGCTTGTCAATGCGTAAGGACTGACTGGCATCAAGATAGAAGGAAAGTTTTCCATAACATTAAGAATCAAGCTTGTTATTAAATTGGGGAAATGTTACAAACAAATAAAACATCTGTATAGAAAAGGAAAAGTTTAGAATGAATGTACCTAAATACACCTAAAGATCTATTAGGACCTTTTGGGGGCTTCAGTAGTATATAAGTTCAGCATTCAAAATTCTCCCTAGAAATACTGAGTGTGTGGAGAGAACTTGTACTTTCACATATAGGTTTATTCAGTTCCACTGCACCCTACTGAAGAATGTATAATTATCCTTGCTTTTGCATATGAGAATACTAAGGCTCAGAGAGATCTAGGAATCTGCTGAAAGTTGCACAGATAATTACAAGGTTTCATTTGAATGTGACTTTCTGTTTTCAAGCCCAATGCTTACTGTTGTTGTTGTTGTTATTTGCTGTCGAGTCGGACCTGACTCATAGCGACCTCTCCTTGGGTTTCTGAGGCAATATCGCTACGGAAGTAGATTGCCCCATCTTCCTTCCAAGGAGTGGCTGGTGGATTTGAACTGCTAGCCTTCTGGTAAGCAGTCAAGTGCCTTAGCCACTATGCTACCAGAACTCCCTACTGCTTTTAATTAAAAGAAATATTCTAATTTTCCTACGTATAAATGCATGTATGCTATTGAGATATACACGAATGTGTAATATTCTTAATATTTTTTTTCTCTGAATTTTGGCCTTATTAATCATCTTGTCTCTACATTCATAACCATTTTCTCATGACTCCTGGTTTTATAATGTGAAGGCTTTGAGGGTTGAAATAATTTGACTCTGGAATAATACTCATGAATTTTGTCTATAGTCATCATTTTTATCCATCCATTTTTATTCTAAGATGAAAAGTAAAGGGTCAGTAGCAGGTGTTGAATGTATGTTACTTAATAACAAAGAGCAGAAGAGTGTGGTATTTGAGAAATTGTTGATTCTCTGTTTCTATTTTTTTAAGTTCACCTGAATTCAGTTATTTGATAATAAAGCAATACCATGTTTAAGCAAGTAGCTGTAGATCAATTACTGTTATTACCAGATAAATCATGTTGTGTTTCTGTTAATAAAACCACTGCGTGGTGTTGATGTGTGATGACTTATGGACTCTTCCTTTACATTGCATTGTGACAACTTTTTGGAGCTCTTCATTTGAACTGTTTCTCTGTACAACTTACACAAATATATTTACTGTGTTATATATATGTAATGGGAGCTCTGGTAGCATAGTGCCTAAAGCATTTGACTGCTAACCAGAAGGCTGGTGGTTCAAACCCACCAGCCACTCCTTGGAAGGAAGATTGGGCAATCTACTTCCATAGAGATACTGCCTCAGAAACCCAAGGAAGGGTCACTATGAGTTGGAATTGACTTGATGGCAGTTTGTTTTGGTTTTTGGTTTTAATGGTATAATGTGTAACAAAGTATGTATATGTATACTGTATAATGGTGTATGTATAGTGTATAATGAAATAACAAAGACAACCATTTCTTTTAGCATCTAAACAATGAAGATGTTTTAGAAGATTAAAATTGTTAATGTTTAATTTGAGAAGTGGTGTGTAAAAATAGTTTCTCAGTTAGTAATGCTAGGTTCAGTTTGTTTTAGAAAAATCGTTAATAAGATGAAGTTATTGGGCATTTTTACTACTAACAAAGTGGTTAATAATTCGTTCCAAAGGGTACTGATACTCATCGTTCTAGATATTGAGGATGATTATTGATAAAGATGGGATAATATTGAACAACTCCATAATTCTTTCTTCAAAGATCTGACTTGGTTGGGCCTGAGATTGAGAAATGGTGTGAATGTGCTAACCTTTTAAACTATTAATCAAAATAGTTATATTATTCAGAAGTTTCTCTATATTTTGAGGTGTCCTTGACTGCTCTGCCCCAATTATAAGGCTTTCCTGAAATCTGCACAAAGATGCATATTCTCTGAGTCCCATAGAATCTTCACAACAAAGATAATCTAAATCAAAGTAATTCCTAAATGACATCTATTCTGGCCTTTGCAGTAGTAGAACTTGGGGGGCAGGAAGCAGGTGGTTTTCAATCATTACCCTCAGTCTGTTCTACCTTTGAGCACACTCCGAGTCTTTGATGGTAGAAGGGAAATATGAGCGTAATTTCCCCCACCAGACAGGAGAAGAGAATCTTTTTAAGAACTGTATTTTCAGTTACAGAGTCTTCCCTGTTTTCTGCTCTGTGAAAGTCATCTGTATACTTCTTTAAGGAATTAAAGGAACTGTATTCTTTTACTCAAATATATGTCTTTAATTTCAAGAGTGATTAATGAAAGTGTTGGATTGCATAAGAATAAATCCATTCTGAAGCAAAGGAAAGTATTCAGTGTGGCTTCTACTGATGTTGGGTCAGTATACCTAGTTATCAAGTTGTTTATTATGGATTAAACACTTAGACTAGTTGCATTATGCTTTTATTGCGATGTGGTTTTCTGTTCTTAAAATGAACTTCCAAAATGCCTTTGCTCATTTCCTTTCTCTCTTCCAAGAGGCTGAGCTCAGTTTTCCTTCTGTATTATCCTGTAGCATTCCTGCACATCTGTCTCTCTCTCTCTCTTTCTTTTTAAATTTTTTTTAGCACTTAGCGTAGTGCCTAAGGCACTTGACTGCTAACCTGAAGGCTGGCAGTTCAAACCCACCAGCCACTCCTCAGAAGGAAGGTCGGGCAATCTACTTCCATAGTGATACCACCTTGGAAACCCAAGGAGGGGTTGCTGTGAGTCGAAGAAGACTCAATGGCACATAACAACAACAGATCTTGTAAGGAGCCCTGGTGGTTTGGTGGTTAGGCTGTTGGCAACTAACCAAAAGGTCAGAGGTTTAAATTCACCAGCCACTCCTTGGGAGAAAGATGTGGCAGTCTACTTCTATAAAGATTACAGCTTGGAAACCCAGTTGGGGCAGTTCTACTTTGTCTTATAGGGTTGCTATGGGTCGGAATCAACTTGATGGCAATGAGCGGGTGGTACATTGTATAAGAAGCCCTGGTGGTGCAACGATTAGGCACTGGGCTACTAATTGAAAGGTTGGAGGTTTGAACCTACCTAGCAGCTTCCATGGGAGAAAAACCTAGTGATCTGCTCCCATAAAGATTGTAGCTTAGAAAACCTTATGGAACAATTCTACTCTGTCACATGGGGTTGCTGTGAGTTGACATCTACTCACAGGCACCTAACAAGACAGTAGTGCATTGTGTTGAAGTAGCAAGTTGCCTTATCCACCTCACTGACTGGAGTGTAAGCTCTTTATAAGCAGCTATGGTTTAATCATCTTTAATTCTTATGCCCAGTTTAGTGTTCGATGCATAGTAGGTTCAATACATGTTGAACTGGACTTACTTTTTAAAGCATCAGAAAATTGGGAGATATAATGACCGTATATGAACAGGTATCTCCTGGTGGTAATTGCTGTCTGCCTATTTGTGGACAGCCCTGGATATTTTTCATTGGTGTCATTCTAAGCAAAGCTGATCACAGTGTTGATAGCTAATTGAATTAACCTTCACCCCATCTTTCAGAAGTATGATCTTTCAGGACCACAGACTCATTTTTCAGTTGGTAAGGATGCAGAAAAGGAAGTACATTTTGACCAAAACCAGGTGGTAATGGAAAATAACTTCCTGTCATGATGTAATACAGATGGAAGGAAACATTTAGAATGTCAGTTACATTTACCTATCAGGATAAGCAGCTTTGTAAGCAGCTTTGTTCCTGGGAGAGATATCCTGGAACTTTTCTACATCTGTAACTACCTTGGAGACCCACTGTAAGTGTGCAACACCCTTTGAGGAGTAATGCTGGCAGGATTTGGATCACTTTAGACCAATAAGTAAGTATTAATAATCTATAAATATGGTATTTTGGTTTGTGATAGAAGCAATGAATTAATGCTTAAATTATAAGTCATAATATTCATTCAACAAATGCAATTGGATTATGAAGAAAGTTTGTCTCAATTTTAGCTTTTACCCAGTACAATAAATAGATTTTTTTTTTTAATTCCTGTATCATTAAGCTCAATGGACAGGTAGTAATGATATATTATACTGTTGTCTGTCTCTCTAAACTCAAAGGAAGAAAAGTGAAGGCTTGTGACTTGTTTAGTCTGCATTGTTTACTTTTTAAAAATTGAACATGGATACCTTTAAGAATGTTTTTCAGCTTGCCACAACTTCCACTGCTCCCTATTGTCATACATCTTGTCTGCCTCATTTATTCATTTAGTTTGCTTCTTGGCCCTTGTGGACACTTGAGTTTGCCACCCTCTCCTGCATTCTCTATCAAAGATTCTATTTATTTGTATATTTGTTTAAATCACAAATTTTATTTCTTTACTCTTCCTTTTGCATAATTTCTTTCTGTAATTTACATTTATGCTTTTCCTGATTCTCCTCATCCACTTCCACCTCCTCCTTTTTTTTTTTTTTTCCCCTGCCTTTCTCCCCTTGGACCAGACCTTAAGCAACCAGTAGAACTTATCGTTTCCTTAGCTCAGTAGTACAGTATGTTAGTGTTTGTTATCAGAATACTGAAATGAGGTCAGTGCCTGTTTTAGCAATGACAACACAACAGAGTTGGGTATTACCATAGTTACTGCCAACAAAATAATTCCACAGAAGAATCACATGTGGAATCACACTTTTATCTTCCCATCTTGCTTCAGAATGCAGACCAATTAAAATTTTGCTCAATGCTGTTGTATTATGAACAGTGAATATGAGAGTAGTTGAGATTTCTGAAGGTAAAAGAAGAAGAACAAAGAATGATGAAAGTAATGATGGATTAGCTTGGAGAAGAAGAGAAACCAAGGAAGGAGACTGAGAAAATGCGAAGAGAAGCAAGAGATCCAGGAGAATACTGAGTTAAAGAAGCTGAAAGTGAGGGATGTAAGAAATGGCTGGACAATTGTTAGATTAATTAATCAAAGGGGCACGAGAGAATGAGAATCATAAAGAATCCATTAGACTTGGTAACAGCTGGTGAGTACTTAGTACTTAGGGTGTGCTAGACAGTGTGCTTGACACTTTACTTCAGTGAGTCACTTAATCTTTGCAACAACCTTATGAGGACAGTCATATGAATCCCATTTTATAGAGGAGGAAACAAAGGCAGAAAGAGGAAGGTTAGATGATTTGCCCAAGATCATACTGCTTGTAAGTCGTAAAATCAAGGTCTCAACCCTAACCAGTCTGGCTTACAAGCCTGTGGATATAACCAATGTGTTCTACTTGAATTTTACCAGTAAGGGGTCATTAATAACTGTGCATAAGTTTCTGGTGAATGATAAGGAAAAGAAATCTAGGATCTATGAGTTTTAGAGTAGAAGTAATAAAAAAAAAAATTCAAGAAATTTATCTAGGTAGGTAGAATTGAGTTAAGTTGCTTTTAAATCATTTAAAAAACCCAGAAAAAGAAGTCTTGAATATTTCTTGGGTATATCTCATGCAAGGTATTGAAACATACTCCTATTTGATTGATTTAGATGTTTTTAAGATACCAGTCTGCTATTTGGACAGAGGTGGATTACTGTCTGTTTGCAATACATATAAATGGGCTGTAAAGGACTGAGCCAACATGTCTAAACATAGATGTATAAAATGAATATTGTCCTCAAGTATAGTTACTATGGAAGGTCATACAGTTTCTTACAATATTATACAATACAATAAAATATTGTAACTATAAAACATTTGGAACCTGTTTTTTGCAATTGCCTCTATAGAGTCAGCAGTATATTCAAATGAATACGTAACTACCTTTTTTCCCTTTCAAGGAGATATTTGAGCTTTTGGATACAGGCTAAAATCATAAGGCATCAATTCTAGTGACTATACTTCTTTAAACCAAACAGTAGCTTAATCAGTAAACAGTGTCTGTCTTGAGCATTGTACTCTTTTAAAGGACCATCTATTGGGATCTAATTGACAACAGCAACTCGAAAGGTTAGATATGAAGCTTAGAAGGGAGTGAGTTTGTGTTAACATTGGAGGAATAATTTGGGAAAGGGGAGTGAGAAAGATCACACAACTTGAAAAATGTAATTAATGTCACTGAATTATCCATGGAGAAAGAGTTGAATTGGTGTATATTTTGCTATATATGTTTTAAACAACAGCACTAAATGATTAAAAATACTACTTACTACAGTCAATAATCAAACATTTTAGCTATTTGGGGTCAAAACTTGACTTAGATTAAAAAGCAATGAAAATAAATTTCTTGCCGGGCTTATAAATCTATATGAAATTGGATTAATGTCTCCATGTCACAGTTTCTGTAAACCAGAGATCAAACTTTTTGATGAAAGTATAAAATACTGCTAATGAGTTTTCTATCATTATTCTATCTGGAGATCTTCATGTCAGCATGCGTGTGGGTTCTTCTAAATCCTGCTTCATTTGTTCAAGATTAAATTGTTTTAAATTCCTACCCACTGTGAAGATATTACCTGGATTTTTGCGAAATCAAGAAAGTCTCTTGATTATTCTGCTGGGAGCTCTGGTGGCGTAGGGCCTAAGGCACTTGACTGCTAACCAGAAGTCTGGCGGTTCAAACCCACCAGCCACTCCTTGGAAGGAAGGTTGAGCAATCTACTTCCGTGGTGATACTGCCTCGGAAACCCAAGGAGGGGTTGCTATGAGTCGGATCTGACTCAATAGCGGTAAGGTTTTAGTTTATCAGTAAATAGGACATAGGGGAAAGCAATCTTGAATTTTGATAGCTTTAAGGAAAAGGAACCACAGGGAAAAGTAGAGTAGAATAAATATGAAAGTATGGAAACAATTCATAGTTCATCAGTGATGTGGAACAGTGCAAGAGGATCTAGCTTTTTGTGCATCATACTTGCCTCCTTTAGGAAATTTCAGTGTTAATGGACATGGACAATTTTTACTGATTGCATGATGAAGTAGAATTGAAAAGAGGACAGTTAAGTTGGTTGAAATTCCACTTCATATGGGCAGTTGGCATGTGCAAAACTCTGTTCTGCTCTTACCTTAATTTCTCTGCTTATGGAAAAATGATGATTTTGCACAACAGGTTTTTTTTAATGATTTCATTTAACAATTAAAAAAAAAAACTGTCGTAGAAAGTGGCTGATGAGCATTTGTTTTGCAAATCCAGGAAAGCAGTGTCTGCAGTGTATCGAATGAATGGAAGGGACCAACATAATGATGATGATGTTGTTGTTGTTGTTGTTATGTACCATCGAGTCAGACCTGACGCATAGTGACCCCTCCTTGGGTTTCCGAGGCAGTATCACTATGGAAGTAGATTGCCCCATCTTCCTTCCGAGGAGTGGCTGGTGGGTTTGAACCCCGCCAGCCTACTGGTTAGCAGTCAAGTGCCTTAGGCACTATGCTACCAAAGAATCAGGTGGTGCATTTTGGATGCATTCACCAAATAAAAAGAAACAGAGACAGGACCTTGTCTCGGAAGCCTGTCTGGTTAGCTGTGTGGAATCTGGGGCTGATTTTCTCATGGATTTTGCTCATGAAGTTTTCTGGAAGGCATTGATATAGTGTAGATTCATTTCTTCTCTGTAAGTCAATTTTACAGTGCTGCATTTCTGAGAATAAAAGAAACCAAACCAAACCCATGTTGATCAAGTTGATTCTGACTCATAGCAAACCTATTGGACAGAGTAGAACTGCCCCATAGGGTTTTCAAGGCTGTAAATCTTTACAGAAACAGACTACTACATTGTTCTCCCACAGAGCAGCTGGTGGGTTTGAACCATGACGTTTTGGTAAGCAGCCAAGAGATTAACCACTGTGGGGCTCCTTATTTTTGACAATAATTTAAAAATATATGGCTGTTGTTAATTAATGCCACAGGCTAATGACCACTCTCAAAGTGCCCTTGGAAGGCAGAGCCCTGTGAAGTAGGCATCCTTTGTTCTTTCCAAAAGGTAAATTGTTGTTACTAAAATATGTTGAAACCCTATGAGCCTCATTTTTGGTATTTAGTCTAAATGGAAAGTAAATAACAATGTGTAAATAGCAGAGGTAGTGTGCCCTCAACGTTACTACGCATCTGAATAAAGTGGTATTGCAACATTTGGCAACTGGTAGATCATTGAATAAACTTGATTTTCCTAGAATCATTCCAGGAAATACATCTGTTGATATAGATGTTCAGTTTTTGTGGTTGAGTAACTGCTTGCACGTAGGGAACACATGCTGCCATGCCTCTCAAGGCTATACATGCCTAGTATGAACACGCAGGGGTGGTGGGATGTAATCATAAATTTATTTTCATCTACCACTGCCTCTCTCAGCCTACTCTGTGGGCTGCTGCTTTCTTGCTCATGGATGACATTTTCTGGTCACTTGCAGAATTTTACCCTTGTGGCTCCCTAAATGTGGGTAAATGCATCTTACTTAAAAAAAAAAAAAAAAAAAAACCCAAACAAAAAACCTAAATGCATCTTACTAGTTGCTTATGGGAGCTCTGGTAGCGTAGTACCTAAGGCACCTGACTGCTAACCAGAAGGCTGGCGGTTCAAACCCACCAGCCACTCCTCGGAAGGAAGATGGGGCAATCTACTTCCGTAGTGATACTGCCTTGGAAACCCAAGGAGGGGTCGCTATGAATCCGGTCCGACTCGACGGCACATAACAACAACAACAACAGTTGCTTATATTTCCTTCCTCAGCCCCTGGGCATCCCCTGGTATCTCCAGAATCTTTCTTTTGGAGCCCTCTTTGGTGATCTATACACTCTCTGGGAAAGGATTTAAGCCACTTAGATCAGCTTTTCTTTTTTTTTAAATTGTGTTTTTGGTGAAAGTTTACACAGTAAATTAGGTTCCCTTTAACAACTTTCTAGGCATATCCTCAGTGACATTAGGTATATTTTACATAGGCTGTCAACATTCTCATTATTTTCCTTCTTGTTGTTCCATATCCAGTACTCTATTTTTTTTTTTAATCCCCTTGCCTTCTTATTTTTGTTTTAGATTAAATGTTGACCATTTGGTCTCATATGTGATTATTTTTTTGAAGGAGCACAGTACTCACAGGTAATATTCTTTATTTTTTGAGCCAGTCTACCTTTTAGCTAAAAAGTGACCTCAGAGAATAGTCTTGATTCAGAGTTTAGGTATCTCGGGGTGATAGTTAAGTAAATTCCCAGAGTACAAACCGATTTTTGACATAATAGCATCTCTTCCTTATACTATGTCTGAGCACCTGGCCAGCCAGTTTCTGGAAATTAGTCAGTCCCTTGTCTTCAGTGTTCTACAAACATATCATGCTATCTGAGCAGTCTCCTTGAAGCCCATCTCCTGACTTTGCATCATAAAGTGGCCCTCCACTTGCTTCCTGCAAAGAGCTACTGACAGCCTAGTTCTCTCCTAAGTAATCCGCTTCCTACTCCTTACTACCTCAGACACTTAGATATTCTTGACATGCATGAGAGTTTAAGAGCCCTGTGACCAGATCATATCATCTCCTTTGTGTATTCTGTATCATGGTGTCACACTTCGCTTAGAATCTATTGTCCTGGTACTTCAACTGCAGTTTCCATTTTGTCATCTACTTTATTAATCAAAGCTATAATTTAGTACAACTTTCAAATTTGATATAAAATTTAGTCTCACAGTTTCATCTTCAAAGATAGTTTGTTTTCTACTGTATGTTTCTTTTCTTTTTAAAAAAGCACTTATGTACTTCAAAAAAAGATAAAGCTAGTTTTTATAAATTAGTAGCTACATTTAATGTCTGGGCTATTTTCAGTCTTGAGTTCCAAACACTTGAACAGTACTGACCAAAAGAAATGTGAGCAACATGTATAACTTAAAAATTTCTAGGAGCAGTATTAAAAGTAAATAGAAACAGGTGAAATTAATATAAATAATGTGTATTATTAATGTGTTAACAATATAGTTTATTTAACCCAATATATCCAGAACATTTATTTGAATAGGTAACAATATTAAAAATTATTAATGAGATATTTTGCATTCATTTTTCTGTACCAGATCTTTGAAAGTCAGGGTGAATATTACATTGCATCTCAGGTTGGGTAGCCAATAGCCACATGTGGCTGTTGTTGTTATGTGCTGTCGAGTCGGATCCGACCCATAGCGACCCTTCCTTGGGTTTCCGAGGCAGTATCACTACAGAAGTAGATTGCCTTTTCTTCTGAGGAGTGGCTGGTGGGTTTCAACCGCCAGTCTTCTGGTTAACAGTCAAGTGCCTTAGGCACACATGTGACTAGTGGCTACTATATTCACAATATAGCGTTAAAGCATTGTTTAGTAGTACACACTTAGAGTCTCTATTAGATCTGCAATTTTCCTTCTCCTCCTACTTTTCTCCAACTTGTAAGGAAGAGTATATTAGAGAGACAGTCAGAGGTTTCACTGATATTTGAAAAATAAAACAATTTTAAAAACAGAACCAGGGGCTCTGGGTCACAGAGTAAAATTTCTCAAGATATCACTCTAGAGTTCTCTTGTAGTCATGTTGATTAAATATGCATATACTTCATAAAGGCTCAGTACTGAGTCAGGCACTATGATAGAATCAGAAAGATGCTAATGGTCATCAGGGCCTTAAAATCTTTTCTTAGAAGGACAGAAGTACATACATGAAATAATTAAACATCCAAGCAGGACAAATGTTTAGCTAGGCAGAGAAGATGAAGTCAAATAATATAAGTGGACAGAACAAAAAAATACGAAGATGCAGAGGCTGGAATTGACCTGGAAAGAAGGGAAGGCAGTGCTATGCCAATTTTAGACCTGTATACACCTTCTAAGAAGGGAGGGTCTATGTCAGGGCTCTCTGTGGTGTGTATTCATTCTAGTGAATTGTGTTTCTGCACAATTCTATATAAGGCAGTGTGTTGGAATTTGAAAAAAAAAAAAAAGTTTCTTCTTGGTATTTATAAATCAATGGGTGGACTACCTTATTCTGAAATTGTTTTACATTAATCCTATAGATTACAGTCTGGAGACCCTTACCAAGTTTACATGCTCAATTGAGAGTACTTCAGCACATTTTGCACCTGTTTTTTTCTAGTTGCCGTGGCCTCTGGAGAGTCTACAGGGTTTATGAATGTATATTGGACAAATATGTGGGGCTCCATGGTCCAGAGGATGTGCCAAAATACTTTCCATAGAACATTAGTCCCATGGGGGTTTTCCATAAAAAAGTTTCCATGGTCAGTATCATTTTAGAAACACTATACCATGTCTTGTTCTTGGAGAGGCACTGGGCACATTAGCATGTTAGGTCTTGTGAGTCTTGCAAGAAGGAAATTGTGTTGACTTTGTTAACATGATTTCCAAATCTATTAATTTTTGAGCCACCTTTTTTTTTTTTTTTTTCCTGTCTCTTAACTCCTTTAACATCCATATGCTGAAGATCAGGATTTTTGTGACACTCATTTTGAAAGTCATTTGACATCTCTATGATAACATCTTCATGTTCTAGATAGATATTTTAGATCCATATATGATCTTAATTCTGAATATTAATAAGATTATTTGTCTACAATGTCTGGAGAAGGACCCTGATCATATAGTAACTCACCTTTTGTGTTTCTAAGGGGATAAATTGAAGTACAGCATGAAACACCTGTTCACTAGGATTTAGCTGTCAAATATTCTAAAGGTAATTTAGCTTGGGTAAGCTGAACTATACCTATAAATACTGATAAATTCTTACTTCTGAATGGTTCTGTATGGTTGGTATATGTGCCATCCTGGTTCTTATCAGCTGTTACAGTACTATTTACCAGAGCTATGAGTAGTAGATATTCTTGGAACTAGAGATCCTTTTCCTAGACCAGTTAAATCTTTCAAGGTCAAATTCAAGGCTCATTCTCTCCCCAAGCTTCTCCTGACTGTAGGGAACTCCTTTATATAACCTCATCAATTTCCATGCACCTTCACTTATATACTCTGTAACCCATCCACATTTCTGTTTGTTGGTAAATTTATCTGTTAAACTTTTGGTCTTTCTCCTTCACCAGCCATTTTGGTATTTTTATCTGTTCTGGTTACCTAGTGCTGCTCTGACAAGAATATACCGCAAATGGGATGGCCTTAACAAACAGGAGTTTATTCTCTCACAATTTGGAGGCTTTAAGTCCAAGTTCAAAGTGCCAGGCTCTAGGGGCTGGG
>NW_006921613.1:10674479-10721352 GCF_000298275.1 Orycteropus afer afer
CATGGAGTTGACTGCCAGTCTCATCATGGGGAATAACTACCACCAGCTGCCCAGCCACTCAACCAGGCCCAGCCAAGTTGACACACAAACTGAACCTACCATGTTATCCCTCTAGTGAATTCTTGTTTTCTTGTATGTTATGACATATTTAAATAATTGGGTGATCTAGTCTTTGTCTTTTGGGATATATACAAACAGTTATAAGTGATGTTCTCTGAGAAATAAGGAATGAGCATGTTCACCTTATCCATGTACATTTATGTGTTCAACTAAAGGAGCTCTAGTGGTGCAGTGGCTAAGGCATTTGGCTCCTAACCAGAAGGTTGGTGGTTTGAATCTACCAGTTGCTTCATGGGAGAAAGATGAGGCAGTCTGCTTCTGTAAAGATTTACAGCCTTGGAAGTCTTCTGAGGCAGTTCTTCTCTGTCTTATAGGGTCACTATGAGTTGGAATTGACTCGATGGCAGTGAGTTTGGTTTATTTGGTTATTTAGAATCAAGTTATAGGATTTTAGGTTCTTAAAAAAATTTTCTTTATTAAATAGAATGATTTACTAATTTTGAAAATGAAATAAAAAATAAAAATGAAATAACTAAACACATTTTTTTTTTCTAAAAAAAGTAAATTTGGCCTGTCAGACCCCATGAGAGGGATTTGGTAAAATTTGCTAATCTATTTTTTGGAATGATCAAATGCTGATATATATTGTCCCAGCCAGACTACAGTGGTCCCCACAGACCAAAGACCAAGAACTGTAGTGGATACTTTGTTCTATCACATTGAATATCGAACCTAGTGCTGTGAAGAGAATAGCTCTTTAGTAAATATTTATTGATTCACCAGTAGGATCTTGAGATTTATGACCATATTTAAATGTTATATATCTGTATCTGTATCTATATCTATATCATCTATATCTATATCTGTATCATCTATCTGCTCAACAGAACATTCAAAGGAATGGTATCCTGAACAATAGTACCTATAAATCCATCTCTGTCACACATAGGAGTGTAGATATTTATAAATGAAATGTGTGGGAAGTGAATTCTGTGGAACACGTGCAAGAGAAACATTCTCCGGCTTCCCTACCATATTCCCTTAGTGGCAATTCCCTTTCCCTCAACTGTTTTAGAACAACATTCTAAGTAAATAGTAGGTCTGGATATTTGTTTCCTCAGGTAATAAAGAATGTTCTAATGGTGCAATGGATAAAATATGCCCATTTCTATCTCTTCCTCTCAAGAACCCTACACTCTTGCCTGCCTTGTCAAAGTGGGGGGGGGGCATTGTTGACTTTTACTGTTGTAGAACACTGAACCAAGATAAAAGAGAGGGCTTTTGGGTTGGGTGCAAATTTTATCCAAATTAAAAATGTTTTATAAACTATGTACGTTTGCTCTTAAGAGTCATTTCTTCTCTAAAATCCCAATGAAAAATCCCCTATTCTTTTAGGGAGTCAAGTGATATATTCTTTATATTCAAATTAGTGAACTTTTAAAAAAACAAAGCAAAGCCATAGCCCTCCAGAAGTAAATTTTGATTCATTCTTTGATGATTTGTAAGCTTCACTTGTAAAGTAGAGAATATTTAAAACTTTCTTGTTATGCTATTGGAAAAGTAAAAAGCAGAGGCAATCATAGCATTTTAATGATACATGTGATATAAAATACAATATATGATATAAAACTGTCTGTGGAAGCACTGTGTAATAGAAGTTTGAATGGCCTTTTTTCAGTAAAAACAGCCCTAAAAACCATAGAAAATTCTCCGATCTCTCTGTCTCTCTCTTTTACGTAGCATGGCTTGGAGTGGGATAGAGCTATTTCTTTTCAGACCTTATTTACGCCTTATTCTGTTTATACTTTGTTTTTTTTTTTTTCTTTTTTTCCCCCACATTGCCAAACAGAAAAAGTTACCACAAAACCAAACAAAAGGCAAGAACTCTCAGAATCATTGCAACCATTTCCTGAGCCAACTTGCCATGTGCACTGGGTTCCCCATTCTCATAGTTCCTTGGCTGTTAATTTTTACTTTCTATGAATGAGAGAAAATAATCAAGAAATTACTCTCAGAACTAATTTTTTTCTCAAAGGAGCTCCTTATTTCCATTTGCCAACATCATGTGGCGATCATTTTAATGTTTCAATTTAAAAGGCCTAATTAAGAGGAGTTTTATATTTTATATAAATTTTATTGCATGGCCATTCATAGACAAATGGTTAACTCAGACTCCAAAGAGAAATCCTGCCATTAATTGGCTGTGGAGACTTGGCAAATTCCTGAATGTTGCTTTGTCACAGTTTCCTTGTCTGTACTATGAGGTAATAACATTATGTACCTATCTAGTGAAATTGTTGGGAGTCCTTCAGTGGTGCAAACACTTAACACACTCACTGCTAACCAAAAGATTACAAGTTTGAGTCCACCCATGGATGCCGCAGAAGAAAGCCCTGGCAGTCAACTTTCTAAAGATCAGTCATTGAAAACTCTATGGAGTACAGTTCTACTCTGACATATTTGAGGTCACTGTGAATTGGAGTTGACTTCATAGCACTGGTAGAGGAATGAAATTGTTGAGAAGATGCAATGTCATAATCCATAAAGTACTAACTAAGCACGGAGCCTGGCACATAATACACATTCAATAAATGTAAGCTGTTCACGTTCTCATTCTCATTCAAGTGAGAGTAATCTTAGTTGAAAAGTGTTGTTGCATAAACAAGATCATAGGATTTTGGACTCTCTCCAAAGTTACATCTAAATTTAGAGGCCCCATTGTGACAATGTTTTCAACTTAGAGGTTTTGTTATTTTATTGGAATGTTACATTTTTTTGATCACCTATTCAGAAGAAGCCCAGCATTCTTAATTGAATTTCATATAAATGATACACTTTTCTTTAATACACACTCAGTTGTAGTTGTAACAAAGGGTAAAACTCCAGTAACGCAAATTATTATAATAATTATTTCATGATGGAAGGGGAAAGTGAAGGAGTGAGTGAAACCATTTCCATAAAATGTAATGACAACTGTGGCCCTGAAAAACATTTGCTTTCACGACATACCACAGGTTACGAAGAGGTTTTGTTTACTTCTGCTAACCCATACACAGATACAAAAGGAGAAGTGAATTTGTCTCTCCATAAAAGGCCAGCAGAGAAATATAAAAGGTACTTAGCTGTTTTGGAAATGTGGCATTCTAAAAACAATGAAAGGTAATTGAAATATATGCATAAGCAAAATAAAATGAACAAATATAATGTAATGACTAAATATAAAGTGTATATTTAGCTTTCTAGCGCAAAAGAGAACTTGGACCTATAAATATGGCAGAGTCTGTTTATGGATTTTAGAGAGGGAAGGTGGTACTTTTACTTGTAGAATTCATGTGCCATTCTTCTGTAGTTACAAAGTACTAAAAGTGTTTGACCCAGAGAACTAAAGCTAGAAAAGCCAATGTTGGAGTATTTTAAATGCAAGAATTTCAAACAGTACTTATCAGAAGTTAGTTTTCTTTTGTTGTTGTGATTTGCATGAAAGTTTACAGAGCAAATTGGTTTTCAGTTTAACACTTCATAGGCATTTTGTTTTGTGACATTCATTGGAATCCCCACAGTGTAACAGCACTCTTCCCACTTCTTCCCTGTGTTTACCATTTCCCTTCATCCTTCTTTCCTATCCTCTCCTGCCTTCTTTGCTTTATCTTTGGGAAAATGCTGCCCTTTTTAATCTCATATAGTTGATTGTTCTAATGAGTGCATACCTTCCTCGTATTATTGTCCACCTTATAGTCCTGTCTGTGATTTGGGTGAGAGTTGAGTCACAGGAGTGAGTTCCTATTCCAGACCTGGAGAGTGTCTAAAGGCCATAGTGTTGGGAATTCCACCAGTCTCTATCAGACCAGTAAGCCTGCCTTTTTTGTGATTTTGAGTTTTGGTCCACATTTTTCTCCCACTCTATCCGTGACTTCTTATTGTGGTCCCATTCAGAGTGGTCAGCACTGGTAGCCAGACACCATCTAATTCTTCTGGTCTCTTGGTCACATAAGCTGTGGTTCACAAGGTCTACTAGTTCTTTAGACTAATTGTTTCCTTGCATCCTTGATTTTCTTCACTCTTCTTTGCTCTGGAAGGGGAGAGACCAATACTTGACACCTTAGATGGCTGCTCATAAGCTTTTAGACCCCAGTCATTACTCCCCAAAATAGGATGTAGAACACTGGCTTTGGGGATTGTGTTATGCCAGTTGAACTTAGTGTCCTCTGAGACTATGGACTTTACTCCTTAGATGGCAACTATTAAACAAGTAAACACAGAAATACCTAAGGGCTAATTGTGGTGAAGGCCATGAAGGAAAAATAGAGGGTGTAAAGACAGAGCATGAAGCTGCATGTGGACAGATGGTCAAGGAGGACATCTCAGAAGGGCAGGAAGTCACCTGCCATGTGAAGAACAAGGGAAAAGCTTCTCAGTAGAAGGAAGAATGTGTGCAAAGTCTTGAGAAGGGAAACTCCATGTATTTGAGGAAATAAAAGACAACCATTATGTCCAGAGTTCAGAGAGAATGATGGGGTATGAGACTGGAGCAGTGGTCAAAAGAATGTGTAGAGAATACCGCATGTAGCTCGTTAAGACTTATGCTGCAGTGCCATGATACCAACACTGGGGAATATTAAGAGCATGTGGTGTTTCTAAAGCACTTCCTTGTTGTTAGGTACCATTGAGTTCATTTTCAACTCATAGGACCCTGTATGACAGAGAGAACTGCCTCACAGAGTTTTGTAGGCTATAATCTTTATTTATGGAAGCATGTTGCCAGGTCTTTCTCCCACAGAGCTGCTGGATGGGTCTGAACTGCCAGTGTTTTGGTTAGCAGCTAAGCACTTAACTGTTGCACCACTGCAAGTGCTCATTTTGTTCCAGAGAATCAGCCCCAAATATTAACCTTAGAATGCTGACTCAGTCAACATAGAGATTGTGAATGTTACATAACTTATATTCCTTTTCCTTGAATCCTTGGGCTCTTATAGGTTCTCTCATCCCTAAGATTTCAAAAGTTATTGAAATGGAACTCAGATGCTCTTAAAATACACAAGACAAGTATAGCACAAAAATTGTTTGTTCAGATATCATTTTGAGATAATGCATGCCTATGCATGGAGGCATGCGGATTTGTCTCGAGGGGATGCCTTTGGATGTCGTAATAGCAATTTTGGTATCAATAAATCACTTGCTATTTGGACAAGTTGTGGCCACCACCTCAGTCACTAGATATGTTTGTAATGGTTTATCTGAACAAATAACAACAACCACCTAGCAACGTACTGTTTGGTCATGTCATTTTTATAATACCACATGCGGTTTTGCAGGCTTTGGAAGGATAAATTCTTGCTGTGTCTAATACAGATTGAAAATGAAACAGCAAATATTATTGGAGCCTCACCATTCACAATATATGAAATCATATTGCGTGGTGTGTGACTTTATAATATTGTAAGAATGATACATCAATAGATTTTGCTAGTTTCTAAGTACTTTTCTACTCCATGAAGAAAGGGACTCTATCTGTCTCATTTGCCATTTTATTCTCAGTGCCTTGTAGCAGTATTTGTTGAATGGATGAATAAATAAATGAATAGTTTTTAGGCAGAGTTTATTTCCTGTAACTCAAATAAACAACTGATCTAGCATCTCTATTTTTAATGGGTAGTTTTTCCCTTGACTTTTTTTTAAATCATGAAAAGTAACAAATAGAGCCAAGTGAATTCTGTGAAGTGTTACTATCTCAGAGAAGCCAAAATTATACAAAAGATCTCTTCTTTTTATGCAATACTTTATTCTTTATATGTAATACCTTATCTCAGTTGGTCATTGGAGCAACTCACTGAGAGTACTCATATTTTATTGCCAAGGAAACTGAGATTGGAAGGCAACCTGTGTGTCTTTTCTGAGTCATGTGTGATGGCTAATTTTATGTGTCAACTTGACTAGGCTGTGATGCTCTTTTGTTTGGTCATATTCTAGTCTAGAGGTTGCTGTGAAGGTATTTTGTAGATGTGCTTGTTTACCATTCGTTGACTTGAAGTAAAAGAAATCACCCTCAAAAATGTGAATGAGCCTCATTCAATCAGTTGAAGGTCTTAAGAGCAAAAGTTGAGATTTCCCAGAGATGAAGGAATTCTGCCTGAAGATTGTAACATAGAAATCTGGCCTGAGTTTCCAGTCTACTAGCCTGTCCTACGGATCTGGAGTCAAGACTGCAATACCAACTCTTGCCTGAATTTACCTCCTGCCCTACAAATTTCTGACTTGCTAGCCCTTACAATTGCATGAGTCAGTTCTTTAAGATCTCTCTCTCTCTCTCCACACACACACATATACTTACACATGCACATATACACACGTCTTACTGGTTCTTTTTCTCTGGGGAACCCTCACTGATAGAAATTTAGTACTGAGTGGTTCTAGCGGAACAAAATCTTTTTTTTTTAAATTGTTATTTGGGTGAAAGTTTACAGAGCAAATTCACTTTCCATACAGCAGTTCACACACACGTTGTCTCATGATATTGGCTACAATTTACCTCAGTGCAACAGCTCCCCTCCCACTTCTTCCCAATAGTTACCTCTTCCCTGTGTCCGTTACTTTATGCACTCCTGCCCTCTGAGCTGTCTCCCTGTGCCCTTCTTTCTCCCATGACTGTTCTCTCCAAGGAGTGTATCTACCTCAGGTAAATGTTAAACTCATATGCCTATCTTTTGTTTGGCTGGAAGCCACAGTAGGGGTTCAATTCCAGACCTGAAGGGCAGCTAGGGGCCATGGTCTCAGTGGTTTCACCAGACTCTATCAGACCAGCAAACCTGGTCCCCCCCTTTTTGTCCCAAATGATTTTGAGTTTTGTTCCACATTGTTCTCCCTCTATATCCATGATCTCCTGCACTGATCCCTTTCCAAGTGGTTGACAATGATAGCCAGGCACCATCTAGTTCTTCTGGTCTCATAATCATATAGGCTGAGGATCACATGGTGTACCAGTCGTGAGGACTAATTGTTTCCATGAATCTTTGGTTTTCTTCATTCTCTTTTGCTCTGGACGAGAAGAGACCTATCATTGCATCTAGATGGCTGCTTGCAAGCTTTTAAGATCCCAGTTGCTACTCGCCAAAGTAGGAGGTAGAACTAGAGGAACAAAATCTTAAGAATGAGTTCTTTGAATTGGTTCTAATATTTCTGAAATTGATTCTGTAATCTTATTAGATTTAAAGGCTTTAGAGGCCCACTGTACTAATATTTCCATTAGTAAATGGGGGAACTGATAGTTCATGGTGTGATGTGGCAATAGAGATATGGAAAATATCACCACTGGATATTTCTAATCATATGAGGCAAGGTTCTGGGTGACCATGTATTTGATACATGAGAACATTTTTGTCAAACTAATCAGTATAGTGAGATTGGTTGCTCCTAATTGGTCTGGACAAAGTGGCAAAAGAAAAATATCAGCCCAGGGATTCAAATTTCTAGCTTAAGTGCTACATAAATGACCCAAAAGTTTCTACCTTGAAAGAAAACCTTGTCTCCTGTAGAACAGAGCTGAGATTTCGGAATACCACAGAGTCTCATCCTGCCACTAGCTGTATTCTAATGCAAATTGAATCCCCAGCCTTGCAGAGTGTCTGTTGTTAAAGGGAGGGTGTCTGTTGATTGGGAAGAAATGCTGCCCAGAAAATTGGAATGGTGACATATGGGCAGATCTTGAAGATTCTTTTTCCAGTAGAAGCAGCCTTTCCACCCCTGTCTGAGGAGGTTTATTCTGCTTTGCTGGAGGAACCTGAATGGCTTCCTCTGAGGTAACATTCATGGCACTGCTGATTTTCCTTAAGACCCTCCCCTACTGCCCCTCTTTGCTTCTTGACCTATAACTAGATGTAAGTTTTAGCAGGCTCTAAAAAGTGAGGTACAAAGTGTGACTCATAAGGAGATGTGTTAATGCTCCAAAAGAACTGCAGAATTTTTCTAATTTTATAGACATAAAACTAGGGGGTATTTGTAGGAATAGATATTAAAGCTGTGAGATATTGGTGGAAAAAAAAAAAAAAGCTGGATCAGGCCAAATTTACTGATAGGATCCCATTAAGCAAAGATTTTGGATTCAGTGTTGTAGCTCAAGGGGTTAGAAAAAGCTCTAACGGTTTGATTGGTTGGCTGGACCAAAAGGTGACCTCCAGTAAGTGAAGTTGAAATGCAAGAACTGCTTCAGCCTATTGTAGAAGAAGGTATCCAAAGGCTTAGGGAGATTGGAATATTAGAATGGATTTATGATATAAGACTGCCCATTCACCCTGGAAGTGTTCAGAGAACACACTTTTAACCATGACTGTGAGGAATAAATTTGCAAAGGAAGTCTGAGCAATCTTTAAAGAGATTTGTGGTAATTTTCTTTGTAGATTAGTTACAATGGGAACTGCTGTCACTGAACTGGGATCCTTTAATGATGATTGGATCCTGGGATGGCAGTGTTCAAGTGGCAGCAAATAATCAACAAAGACAAGGTGAGTGTAGTTACCAGAATGGACAGTGAAGTCAAAGAATAATCAAAATAGTCTGATTCAAAGAGACCTGTCATGGTGGTTAGTTAATCATGGTGCTCGTACAAGTGAAGTAGATGAGTGGTCTACTAAATTCTTACTTGATCTGTATAAGCAGAGAGTTCTAGGCCTGATGACCAGAAGTCTAGGCCTGATGACCAGAAGTCTAACTTGAGTCACCAAAACAGAGAGTCATGACTTTGACTTTGAATCAGTTCTCAGACTTGAGCCAGTTTACAGGCCCAGAACCCCTTGAATGGAAAGAGGGCCAGATCCTTTTGAAGAAGACCTAGCTACATGGCCAGAAATTTATACCATGGCTATTTCCTGCATTCTTCCCTAAAGGGATGTCTGACCAGGGTGACTGCACTGGGGAAAAAATAAATAACCAGGCTTTTGGAGATTACTATACACTGGCTCTGAATCAACACTAAATCCAAGAGATCCAAAAGGTCATTGTGGTTCATTATTCAGAGTAGATACTTACAGATATCAGGTGATGAGGTTTAGCTCAGAATTGTCTTGCAGTGTGCCTGGTGGTTCCCTGAACCTGTCCTGTGGCTATTTTTCCAGTTCTGGAATGCATACTTGGAATAGACATATTAGCAACTAGAAGAATCCAATATTGGTTCCCTGACCTATGGAGTGAATACTGTTATACTAAGTGGAGGCTGTTAGAATTGTCCATATCTAGGAAAATAGTAAACCCAAAGCAATACTTCATTCTAGAAGGAATTGTGGAGATTAGTGCCACCATAATGAACTTGAAGGATGCAGGGGTGATGATTCCCACCATATCCCCATTCAGTTCACCTATATGACCTGTATGGAAAACAGACAGATCTTGGAAAATAACAGTTGGTTATCATAAACTTAACCATATGGTGGTTCTAGTTGCAGCTGCTTTTCCAAATGTACTTCTGTTGCTTGAACAAATTAACACATTCCTTGGTACCTGGTATGTAGCTATTATGCTGGCAAATGCTTTTTTCCCCCCTCAATACCTATTAGTAAATAGCACCAGAAGCAATTTTTTTTTCCAGCCAGCAAGACCAACAGTACATCTACACTGTCCTACCTCAGGGGTATATCAGCTCTTCAGCCTTATAGAATAATTTAGTTCACAGGAACTTGATTGCCCTTCCCTTTAATGAGATATCACACTGATCCATCACACTGATAACATTGTACTGACTGGATTAAAAGAAGTGGCAAATACTCTGGACATATTGGTAAGACATTAGCATGTCAGAGGATAGAAAATAAATCCAATTAAAAATTCAGGGGCCTTCCATATCAGTGAAATTTTAGGGATACAGTAGTATGCGGCATGTTAAGATATCCCTTCTAAGGTAAAGGATAAATTGTTACATTGGGACATTTCCACAACCAAAAAAGAGGCAAAATGCCTAGTGAACCTCTTTGGATTTTAGACACAATATATTCCTAATTTGGGTGTACTATTCTTTCTCATTTACTGAGTGATCTGTAAAGTTACTAGGTTTGCTAGAATAAGAAAAGGCTCTGTAACAGGTCCAGGCAGCTGTGTAAACTGTTCTCCCACTGGGGCTATGTGATCCAGCAGAACCAATGGTGTTGAAGTGTCAGTGTAAGATGGAAATGATATTTGGAGTCTTTGGTAGGCCCCTATAGGTGAATCACAGTATATCGCCTTAGGACTTTGGGACTAGCTCTTCCATCTTCTGAAGATGACTACTCTCTTTTTGAGAAGCAACTCTGGGCTTGAACTGGCCCTTAGTAAAGACTGAATGCTTAACCATGGACCATCAATTTACTGTATGACCTGAGCTTCCCATCATGAACTGAGTGCTGTTTGATCCACCAAACCATAAAGTTGGGTGTGCACAGCAGCACTTTGTTTTTAAATGAAAATGGGATGTATGAGATCAGACTTGAGCAGGCTCTGAAGGCACAACTAAATTACAGGAAGAAGTGGCCCAAATGCCGTAGCTATGGTTCCCACTTTCGCTATATTTTCTTCTTTCTTCCAGCCTACACCAATGGCCTCCATAGGAAGTACCCTATAATCAGTTGACTAAGGAAGAGAAAATTCAGTTCTGGTGTACAGATAGTTTGTATAATATTCATGTATCACTTGAAAGTGGACAGCTATAACACTATAGCCCCTTTCTGGAACATTCCTGAAGGATATATATCTTCTCAGTGGGCAGAACATTGAGCAATGAATCTGGTTGTTCATTTTGCTTAGAAGGAGAGATGGGCAGAAGTGTAATTGTATACTGATTCATGGGCTGTGGGCAATGGTTTAGTAAGATGGTCAAGGAATTGGGAGGAATATAATTGGAAATTTGTGACGAGGAAATCTAGGGAAGAGGTATGTGGATTTACCTCTCAGAACAGGCAAAAGTAGCATGAAGACATTTGTGTTCCATGTGAATGCTCACCAAAGAATAACCTCAGTAGAGGAGGATTTTAATAATCAAGTGAATAGAATGATCTACTGTGTTGATATCAGTTACCCTCTGTCCTCAGTCACTCCTAGGATATCAGTTACCCTCTGTCCTCAGTCACTCCTATCATTGACCAGTGAATTCGTGAATAAAGTAGCCATGGTGTCAGTGATGGAGGTTTTGCAGGAGCTCGTGAACATGGACTTCCCCTGATCAAGGCTAACTTGGCTATAGTAAATGCAGCACAGACTGACACTGAGTCCTTGATATGGCACCATTCCTTGGGGTGATCAGGCAACTACTTGGTGACTGGTTGATTACACCAGACCACTTCCATCATGGAAGAGGCAGTGTTTGGTTTTACTGGAACAGACACTTTGAATATGGATTTGCTTTCCCTGCACAACAGAGCTTTTGCCAAAATTACCATGTGTGGACTTACAAAATGCCTATCCACGAACATGGTATTCCACATAGCATTGCCTCTGATTAAGGAGTTTACTTGACAGCAAATTAAGTGTGGCACTGGGTCTGTGCTCATGGAATTTGCTGGTCCTACCATGTTCCTTGGTCAGACCCACCAGCCACTCCTCAGAAGGAAGAGTGGGCAATCTACTTCCATAGAGATACCACCTCAGAAACCCAAGAAGGGGTCGCTATGAGTCGGATTTGATTCGATGGCTGTGAGTTTGGTTTTGGTTTAGTACCATGATCCTCATAATCTTGAAGCAGTTCACTTGATAGAGTGGCAGAATGATCTTTTGAAGATGTAGTTACAGCCTAGCTATCTGGAAATACCTGGTAGGGCTGGGGTAGTATTCTCCAGGAGGGTGTATATGTTCTAAATCAGTTTCTAATATATAGTTCTGTTTCTTCCATAGGCTAGACATCTCTCTCTCAATCTCTCTCTCTCTCTCCCATTGCTTCTGTTTTTCTGTTTCTCCGAAGAACTCTGAAGGATATGGCATAGGTCTAGGGATGAGATCAGATCTTGTAACTCAGCCCAACTCTCTTACAGAGATTATGGTGTACTCCATATTTTCTAACAAATACTTGCATTGCTTTCAGAGCTCACAATTGCATCTAGCATTACTTTCACCTATTATCAATATATTTTTATCTTAAGATTATATTTTTTCTTTTATTTCCATTTCACGCATGTCTTTAATTCCCAACTAGGCTGCCGACACTCTGCATTTCCCATTCTCTATGTCTCTGACTGTAGATAAATTGTTTAAATTCTGAATTTCAGATGACTAGGCAAACCTTTTGTATTGAATTTGTTTAAGAAAATTTGGCTTGAATTGTAAGTGGATGTTGTGTCATGAAACACTTTTGCTTAGTCTGTGGTGAGTATAGTGATGAATGTGGAGTTCAACTGAAATTGAGCTGTGAATAGAATAGACAGAGAATATGGTCATTATGGAGCCTGAGAATATACATGCACCAAGACTCTGAATGTATAAACGTACCCTCATTGTGCTGCTCTGCTCAGAAAACTCTTCTGGTGAAATGTCTATAAGTGTGAAGCTAGACCAGGCATATGTGTGTTCAGGCAAGGATCGAGAATTGGTTTTCTTTTGTGATCAGTTATGTGTTTTCTTCAACAAGGCAGGGGATTTGCAGTTACTGAAAAAAACTGATAAAAGTTTCTGATAAAAACTACTGGAAATTTAGAACAGTCTTCTGTCAAGTATAAATTCTGTGAGAACAGGGATTTTGGCCTGTCTCATGAGAGTGCCTACAATCTACATAGTAGATCTCCAATGACTATTTGCTGAATAAAGAATGGACCTGGCTTTCATCCAGCATATCACTTTAGCAATAAGACTGGATTAAGAGTGGACAGAATGATTTGCCATTGCCATTGTTATAACCATGTTCTGAGCTAACCCTGCCATAGTTAATGACAAAAAGCTCAAGCCAAGTTGGAGTTAGTATCTATCCCTTTAACTTATTACAGTTCATTATAAACTTGCAATTGGCTTTAGTTTAACTCTATAAGACAGACTAGTAACTGTAGCCAATCTGTGGCTGAAAATAGGGAACAAGAATGAAAAGAATTAAAATGGATTGCTTTGGGTACCCTGAAGGCATGTGGATTGATATGCTATCAGTTTTCTTCCCCTGAGAAGCATTTGTTCGCAAAGAGATCTGGCTTTCGGAAGAAACTCAAATTTGGGTGTGCGGCTTTTGGTTTAGTCTAATATCATTGGAATGGTCTAAAGTAGATTTTCTTTCTTTTTCTCATGTCTTACAGTAACTTAGGGGTTCTCAAAAAGACCAAGTTTCTTGACTTTAGGGTTATCTGTCAACTATCTATTTTATATGATCTTGCCAGCCATATTGAGAAACCAGTTCCTAGAATTCACTTGGGGCAGTATATGATATATGCTGAAGCATCTCAGAAAAAAATGCTAATTCAGAGTGGATATATTATGGAATTTTCAAAGAAAGAAAGGGAGTGAAAGAAATTGATTGATTGATCTCTAAAGTATAGTGGTTATGGTACATGTTTCTTAGTGCTAAAAACTTCAAACTTATAATGGATGTTTCTCAGCTTCCCCAAGAAATACAAATGTCCCATTTGTCAGATTGTCAGAACCTAATGTCCTAAAGACTATGTGTTTTCTCTTAGCCATGGTGCATGTTTAATGGATCTATAGTCTCCCTTGATAGCATCACAGTTTGTGTAGGTCTGAGAATCTGATGGCTGAGAAGCAACTGGTAAATCTGGACAGGGAAGAAAAAGAAAATTAAAATAAGATGTTGGGTTGAGAAATAACAAGTGAGGAAATTTCAGGTTTCTCTTTTAACTTCAGTTACTGAAAAAAAAGAACAAAAACAAACACACACAAAAACCACAGGAATACCAGAATCCATTATTGTAATTTCAAAATTTACATTTTATAATTATTCACTGACTCTTGTTTCTTCTTCAAACTAATTACACAATATTAAACATATTTCAGAAAATTCCTCGTCACCAAATAAGTGTAAAATGTTTACCATGAGATTATGCTATCACAGCAAGTACTGTAATCCAAAAAGTTTCAAAGCAATTACCAAAACCAAAAACCAAACTCACCACTGTTGAGTTGATTGTGACTCATAGCTACCCCTCCTTGGGTTTCTGAGGCAGTATCTCTACAGAAGTAGATTGCCAGTCTTCCTTCTGAGGAGTGGCTGGTGGGTTTGAACCGCCAGCCTTCTGGTTAGCAGTCAAGTGTCTTAGGCACTATGCCACCAGAGCTCCCAAAGCAATTATAGGGCAGGTCAGTGACTTTCTTGAGAAACAAGGAAGAACTTCATTTATCACAAATTTATCCCTATATTCTGCTTATTTGGACTCCACCTTCTTATCATTCATTCTGCCTTATAATTGAATAACATTTGTGGTAAAATAGACTAACTGATTTTAGAATAAAGAAGTTATCTATTTATTTATTTATTTTTAACTTTGAGAAGTTAAGACTAATGACAATTTTCTTACTAATGTTTGCTAAAAAAAAGATATGCACCCTACTTGATGGGGACAATTTTGATGACTTAGATCTAAATGTATATGTGTTTCAGTAAACATGTAAGAGCTGTTCATGGAGTAAGAGCACTTATGCCACAGGATACTGAAAGAGCCTGATTGATGACTTATTTTTTTTTTCCTTTCCAGTTTGTGAAGGAATAGGAGATACTCCTCTTTTTTTTTTATATATTTTTGTGTGTGGGGGGGTTGTCAGTGTAGCCTGAGATAGGATTTATGCATTACAGCAAAGAGCTCTGCATCTGAGTTAAGATTGCCAAGAAGTTGTCTCCCTATCCTTCTTCAGAGTCCTCAGTTGTTCCAGACATCCATTGGTTTCAAAAATCTAATTTCTGCACAGTGAGGTTTTATATAACATATAAAAAAAGTGAAAATAGCAACTCTTCTTTTCCTGATTTTGTTGACAGGGTGGTGGAAATACATGGTGTTGTGAAGTTAAGGCTATATGGAGTTAGAAAAATTAATGAGCATTCTCAAAATTAAGTAGTAGACTAGAGTGATCTTATTACTACATTATGATACTTCATGTGTGGAATTTTTCCTAACTTCAGTTAACAAGGAATTTTCAGGGAGTCAGGAAATTATCCATTGCAAGCATGTAAAAAATAAGGTATACACACACACACACACACACACACATACTATAACTGCTATATTATGGACATTGATGATGTAATAGAGCAAATTTTTCAGTGCTGCCAGTAAAATATCCGGCCCTCACATTGCTTTTGCCCTATTCGCCCTCATTTCACAGCTGTGTTCAGTGCTTGGGCACATGGTCACTGAAACTGTCTTCAACAAGTTGGAGATCCATTTTTGCAGCTGACATTTTTCACTTAAAAATAAATCACAGGACACACTTTGGAGAGCTTATGTCTAGCAGTGGAACATTAGCAAAGGATAAGTCAGACCACAAACACTTTCAGCCAATCCACATCATAGTGTCACCACACAAGTCTGAAAAAATAACATTGCTCTAGGCAGTAATTATTCCATGCAGTAAGTATTGTCTCGTCCATGATGTCCATTCATTATTCCTGAGCACATATTTTTTGAGTAGCCATGTGGGGGGAGGTACTCTGTGCTCCTTACCTTGGAGATTTGAAATTTCTTCCCTATTTTCCCTCTTTTTATGAATGAACTAAAAAAGAATTTGAACCACTTGCCAATATAAGATGTTTTATTTTAACAACTCCTTATAATTATCAAGTACTTGAACCATAGAATCACTTTTGATCACCCCTTTCTATTCCCTGGATAAAAATATATATTCTTATCTTCATGTTCTCGTAGACAGCATGCGCCAAGACTATTTAGTTGTTGGTACAAAGAGAAATACTACTTAGTAACAAGAATATGTTGTTAGGTGCTGTTGAGTCAGCGCCAACTCCTAGTGACCGACTGTATGCCCTACTGAACAAAACACTGGTCAGTCCTGAACCATCCTTACAGTCCCTGCTGTACTTGAGTCCATTGTTGCAGCCACATATATCAAGAATATGTGAGTGGCTTAATAATTTCTTTCTTCATTGAACTGCACTAATCAAATCATTTGGCACTTTCACAACCAAGGACATGTTATAAATATATTAATCTTAATGGCGTATGCCAAGTCCCTGCTTATGGGAAGGATTTGCAACTGGAATAACTATGTATATTAGCCAGCTCACTTCCTAAATTGCCTAAATTTGTGTGTGATGGAGATATTTACATGAAATATAAAAGTAAAAATGGCACTGTTGAGTAATCACAAGCTGTTGACTCTAGAATCCTTAGGGAAGGAGTGGCAGTGAGCACTCTTTGGACCACTTAATTCAAGAAAGAACAGGCTTTGTTTATTTAAGAACAGGCTATGTTCTTCCGTTTCCTGGTGGTATTCTTATTGTGAAAATGCCAGCATGTATTACAATGGATAAAATGGAAAGAAAAAATAAAGTATAATTTAAGAGGGCCAAGGAAGTGGGATGGTAGATATAGAAATATCCCTTGGAATTAATCAGTGGTTCATAAACCTCATTTTTTTTTTTTTTTATCTCAACAACTGAGTTTCTGACTCAGGTTACATAAGAGAACATATTAGTTGGCTTGAGAAAGGAAAAACTTTGATTCTCATCAATTTGTACACAGATTCCTTTATGATGGGAGAATTGTAATTAGTGATTCTGGTTCTTGAGAACATGACTGTGCCCTAGTTATCCCTGTACTGCCAGTGCTCATAGGAGGTACTGGCTAGACCTGAACATAATGAATTAAGAGATTCCAGCTGGGATGTGATGAAAGCATTTTTGGGAATCTCTGTATCTTGGCTGGACTACATGGGTTATAACTTGGAGAGGCCTAAGCTAGTAGTAGTATATGACAGATTTATAGCCCAATTGATGTTGGGCACCAGAAAAAAAGGCTGAGGTTAAAAAAAATGACTTGAGAATTATGAGTTCTAAAAGAATTGCCGTTGGAAGGGATGCTGAAGAAAGAAAGCATGAATTCTTTATATGAAGGGGAATAAAAATAATAAAGATTGGTGGTGAGGCACTAGATAGGAAGCACAGTAGGCTTTTTTTGTTTGTTTGTTTTACAGCAGCTTCCTCCTGCAAGACCTCATATCTGTCTTCGCTATAGTTCCCCTTGCACTTATCCCATCCAACACACTACTGTATAGTTTCCTTATGATCTAGCTCTTATACTACTTACTATGCTTCATATGGGGTGAGAATTGTGACCCCTCCTTTTTTCCCTTTTTTTTTTTTTGTTGTATTCTGAGCTCCTAGAGAACTGCCTGACATAGAGTAAGCTTTTAAAAAAAATTTTTGAATTAATGAATGGTGTAACTTTATGTCAAAAATTAATTTTATTCTCTGCATTCCTTCCTACCCCCTTCCTTTTCTCCCTTGCTTTCACCAGCAAGCACTTATTATGATGTGCCACGCACAAGACCAATATGACATAGTTCCTTTACTCTCAGAGATCATAGTGTGTTGGGGTAAACTCATGAGTAAATGAATTTCATTACTGGGTGATAGGACAATAAAAGGTATATGTACAAGGTGCAATGAGAATATAGAAAAAAGTGTTTAAATAAGACTGAGAGGCCAAGGAAGATTCTTTGGAGGAATAGAAACCTAAGGATTTGTAGAATTTAGAAGGAGTTGTAAGAGTTGATGAAGAACAAGACTTGAAAGAAAGTGCAAGACATGAAAGAACAAGATAGCATCAGGGAAATTGCATGTAGTTCATTGTAGATGGAGAGAGATGATACAAGAGCAAATGGAGTTTGCAGGTAGGCAAAATGGATAGTACTTTTAAAAGCATTGGTTTTAGAAAGTGTATTGGTGTTTTAATTGGGTGAGTCAAATATACTGAAAGTCACAATACTTCAGAAAAAGAAATGTGATCACTCAATATTAGTTTGGTCCTATTTCCATTTCCTAATTTCCAATTTGCCCCTTCTCTGCTGGATATCCTAGTCTAAGAATTAAACAGAGCTGTAAAGCAGGTTTCCCACCTCCCTGCCAGGATATTATTTGGAGTGTGGAAGCTTTCAATTTCACTTTTATATTGGGTTATAAGGCTGTAGAGTCTGTGATAGGACATTGCCCTGCCAGCTGTGATTGTTGTTAAGGAGCTCTGGTGGTGCAGTGCCTAAGGCATTTGACTGCTAACCAGAAGGTTGGTGGTTCAATCCCACCAGCTGTTTGCAGAAGGAAGATGGGGCAATCTACTTGCATAAAGATTTATTGTCTTGGAAACCCAATGGGGGGTTGTTGTGAGTCAGAATCAACTCAATGGCAGTGAGTTGTTTATTTTTTTGTGATTGTGTTGCCTTTGATGATATTTACTAGAGTTTATACTTCATGTCACATATGACCTGTTTTTCATTTCTAATCTGCAAATATATCTAAACTCTTCTGGAACCTTTTTGAATATTCAGCTTCTAGGAATATCTAACATGTTAGTTACCTCTGTGTTAAATTGATCTAATATTATCCTAGAATTTCAACAGTTTTTAATATTAATATCTTTCTATGTTATGGATTCATCATCAATATTTTTTTCATTTAACTTGATGTTTTAAATTAAATGAAAATTCCTGAAAAAGTTAAATAGAATTACTTTATAATTAGCAATTCCACTTCTATCTATATACTTAAAATAATTGAAGGCAGGGACTTATATAGATACTTGTAGACCAGTGTTCATTGTAGCATTGTTCATAATAGCCAAAAGGTAGAAACAACTCAACTGATGAGTTGATAAACAAAACATAGTATATACATATAAGGGAATATTATGCAGGCATAAAAGGGAATGAAGTTCTGATACATGCTACAGCGTGAATAAACATTGACATTATGTTAAATGAAATATGCCAGATACAAAAGGATAAATCTTGTATGATCCCACTTTTAGGAGATATTTAGGGTAAGAAAATTCATAGAGACAGAAAGTAGAATAGAGGTTATCAGAGGCTAGGGGTAATGAGGTGTTACTGTTTCATGGGCATTATTTGAGAATGGAAAAGGTGTATGTTTGGAATTATAAAAAAGACCTGGAAATGGATAGGAGTGATAGTTACACAACATTGTGAATGGACTTAATGCCACTGAATTGTACAGTCAAAACTGGTTAAAATGATAATTTTTTTTGTTATTTATGTTTTGCCACAATAAAAAATACACCACTAGAAAATATAAGAAAAAAATAAATGAACACAGAATCAACAATTTTCAAACTTCACTTTCCAAATGGAAAACTCCCAATTATCCCAATGTAATGCCATATGGAAGCCACCCCATACCCTTAATATTTTCCATGTTCTTTTTTTTTTTTTTTAAAGTAATATTTGATTGTGGTTTTGGTGAAGGTTTACACAGCAGTTTAGGTTCCCATTCAACAATTTCTACACAATTTATTCAGTCAGTGACTTTGGTTACATTCTTCAGTGTGTGAACATTCTCATTATTTCCATTGTTGTTTGGTTTCCCTTAACCTCACTTCCCTGACTCCTTACAGTCTCATCTTTGTTTTAAAGTAATTTTTGACAGTTTGTTCTCATGTAGGTGATTTTTTAAAGGAGCACAGTGCATATAGGTAGGTGAAATTCATTTTTTTTTTTTTAGTGGTTTTGCTATTTAGCTACAAAATTACCTCAGGGGTTAGTTTCAGTTCAAGGTTTCACGATTAACTCAAGGCAGTAGTCTGGGTGAGTCCTCCAGTCTCAACCAGTCCAGTAGGTCTGTCTTTTTCTTCTTCTTCTTTTTTTTTTTTTTTTTTAAAGGAATTTGAGCTTCTGTTCCACATTTTTTCTCCCATTCAATCCGGGTCCACCTACTGTGGCCCTGCTTAGAATGGTAGTGGTAGCAGGCACCATCTAGTTCTTCCGGTCTTAGGGTAGTTGAACTCATTGTTAGTGTATACTGCTTATCTGGTAAACTAGTTTCTTCTTTAAGTCTTTGGTTTTTTCCTTTGTCTTTTGCTCAAAACAAGTAGAAACCAACAGTTTTTTTCCTAGATGGTCGCTTGCAAGCTTTTAAGATCCAGTCACTAATCACCAAACGAGGATGAAGAACCTAACTTTATGAACTATATTCTGCCTATTGACTGAGATGCACCACAAGACTGTGTTCCTAATCCTTCGAACCCAGAAATCCAGTCCTTCAAGGTGTTGGATTATGTCTAAGAAGTATCTGTAACTGTGTCCCTTATGTGCTTTATAATATATATGAATATGTACATACAATCTTTTCCATGTTCTCAATCATTTTATTAATATATCCTGGAATCTCTTACAGCTTATTGCATTTATACTGGCCTTGTTTTATAATAATATCAAGAATGGGAAGTATTTAGGGTGTAAATACAGCTGTACATGGTGCTCACACAAAGTAGGTGCTTAATACATATTTCCTGAGTTGGTGAGTGAGAATTATATTTTGAAAACATACATTTGATCATTAGAAACTCCCCACTGTCTTTAGGAAAAAGTCTTGACTCCTTTGTAAGGGTCACCAGATCATTCACGATCTCGAATCAGTGGACTTCTTTGGCCTTATCTCTTGCCAGCCCAACCAACAGTTCATAGTTCTATAATATAGTTCATGCTGTTGTTGTTGTTATGTGCCTTCGAGTCAGACCCGACTCATAGCAACCCTCCTTGGGTTTCCGAGGCAGTATCACTACGGAAGTAGATTGCCCCATCTTCCTTCCGAGGAGTGGCTGGTGGGTTTGAACCGTCAGCCTTCTGGTTAGCAGTCAAGTGCCTTAGGCACTATGCTACCAGAGCTCCTAACATAGTTCATAGCTCCATGCTAATTGTTAGGATCCATCAGATGAAAAAGCTTCCTAACCCCACTGCACAAGAATAACTTGCAGTATTTCCAATACATTTTTACATACTTCCACATTAACATGCCTTGGACCATTTCACTTTATGTATTTATCCCCATAACTCATTGAACACTCAAGACAGACTTTGTCTTAAATACCTTTGGATCTCTAGGGTCTAATGTTCCTCTGACTATAATAGGACTCATTAATGTGTTTTGAATGAATAAATGGGGTGATTAGGCCAGTGTTACATCCTGAGGATTGCCCAGGACTAAGATCCTTGATCCAAACACAGACTCTCCAATTGGGACAAGGCAGATAGCATGAGCAGGCTAAAGAGGCCTCACCCTCAGCCACCTGGACTCCACAGCCATGCCCGAGATTGTGTTTAATTTGGAACTCTTTCTTCAGCAGCAGCCAGGAGACAAGTGAACATTCTTAGCTTCTAGAAAGCCATGGAAGTTCCAGTTTATCTGCTTAGCTGGATCCTACCTGACCTGCCCAGCCAGCCTTCTGTGGCTGGTGTCTACCCTAGTCTCTTGTCAGCAGAGACATTCCTGAGAGATCAGCATCAGTTAGAAACCTGCAGCCTAGTTCTGAGAGTTCTTTTAGCTGTTTGCCAGGAATCTGCTGATGCCACAAACATCAGCCTTCAAGGGACTGATGGTCCAACATCTCCTTCCTTGCAGGGCCACAAGTCATAATTGAGAGCCATGTTTTAGGATCATAATTTAGACTATTTGCTTAAAATTATGATTTTACACATGCAGAAGCTTGTTGAATGATTAACTGCCCATTGACTTAGCCTTGTAAAACTTTTGTTTTATTATTATTATTGAATTTTTAATTGGGAATTGTGCATTTCACTTTTATTATATGGTGAGCCATATTGTTTAATTCAAAGTTTATGGTTTTATTCTGTTAAAATGAGATAATGATAGTGTTTACCACAGAAACATGATAGATGTCATTCTATGTGCCATATGAGATTAAAGTGCATCATCACACTAGTTACACATACACAGTTTCAATGTGTAATTTGAGTTGCATTGTGTATCCTGAGTCATAACTCTCACATTAGTCAGACTGTGTTTATATGCATGTTTTATATGCACTTATAAGTATATTTTAAAAAATAAAACTGTTCAAAAACAAAGATTTTGAAGAAAGATTTCCTTCCTTGATTAAAATGTTTTTATTAGCTTCCTGATTTAGAATAAGGTTCAAACTCCTTAGCTTAGCAGATCAAGCCTCTCATGATCTGGCATGCTTCTCTCTCCAGTTTTTCTCCTCTGCTCTCAGCAGTTGTTTCTTAATTGCCTGATGGCCCACAGGCTTCATCCATTTGTCCTGCCTTTTTACACTTGCAGCACTTCACAAATGCTGATCTGGTATATTCTCTATACTTTTGTGCATTTTCAAACTGGGTAAAGGGTATTGAAAATAATATGACAACCACATGTAAGCCCTTCACCTGGGATTAGCCAATGTTAGCGTTTATTGGATTTTGCCTGTGTGTTACACAATTGAACCAAAATGTCTCCGATAAAGCTGATGTCTGTTTCCCCCGTCTCTAGTTCCTTTGCCATTCCTCTCTCCAGAGGCAAGTGCTGCATGGTTTTACCCTGTCATTTTCATCTCAAGACTTTGCTCTACGGAGGAGCTCATAGCCATTTCAACAGTGTAGATTTTGCTGCACACTCTTTGCCCCAGATTTTTTAAGAACTGCTAGTGTAGACAGTTCCAGCACTCCTCCCTGGGGCTCCATTATTTGAGCATTGCTCATTTGCCCTTCTCCTTTGCTTCCTGTGGTTTGAGTGTTCTTTGCTTTTTTTGTTTTTGTTTGTTTTCTAACAAACAAATTCAGTTGTTACTTATTTTTGAAGAACATTTTCTAAAATTTCTGGTCTGGAGCTTCTTCAGAGATTTTGTGAAAGTCTGTTGGATCAACAGTTTAGTGCCTGGCGGCGAACCAAAAATTTGGCAATTTGAACTCACCCAGCAGCTCTGAGGGAGAGAAGACTTGGCAGTTGGCTTCCATAAAGATTATAGCCTACATCCTATGGGGCAGTTCTGCTCTATCACGTGGGGTCACAATGAGTTGAAGTCAACCTGACAGCACATAGCAACGACAAACATGTCAATTTGAAATTAAATTCTCCACTTCATTGGAAGGTTTGGTTTGTTGATCTTTTTCTCTTATACCTTTATCTCCCAAATATAAAGATTAATTATACATAATTTCCTCTTATTGAAATCATGCTACCTTTTTATTAGTTTGGCAGGTTTAGCCGTGAGAATCTTTCATTTATAGTGTTCAGAATTTTCCCTCAAGGTCTTTAACAATTTTAATTCTTTACTTTTTAATAAAAATCATAACATCAAGGTAATTCATGTTTATAATATAAAATGTTGTTTTGTTGTTGTTGTTGTTATGTGCCGTCGAGTTGGCCCCGACTCATAATATAAAATATGAAAGTACTACTAAGTCAGAAAAGTACAGAGTAGTTGGAAAAAATACTCATAAGTCCCCTGGGCAACCACTAAAAATATTTAATATGTTCAATTGAAAAAATTGGAAAATGGAGATAAGTTGGAGAAAAGCTACCTGTTGTCCTAATAAAGGGAGCTCTGGTAGCACAGTGGCTAAGGCACTTGACTGCTAACCAGAAGGCTGGTGGTTCAAACCCACCAGCCACTTCTCGGAAGGAAGATGGGGCAATCTACTTCTGTAGTGATACTGCCTCGGAAACCCAAGGAGGGGTCGCTATGAGTTGGGTCTGACTTGACGGTACATAACAACAACAACAACCACATCCTAATAAAATCACAAGTTAACATCTGCTTCACTTTATTTCCTTCCATTTTTCATTTTTCTTTGCATAATAACTTTTTTTGAAATCAGGGTATAAATGCAGTTTACATTAATATGTTTATCCACTGATAAACATTATCTAATATACATATCCCTGGATAATCATTTTATTGGGCATTTAGACTCTAGCTTTAGTTTTTACTTTTTTGGTTATACATATCATAGTGTGTAACATCTTTGTACATGGTACCCTTTCTATATTTGGAATAAAGTGAAATTTTTAGGTCATGGCTACTGGTACCTTAATGTTCTTGATACATATTAGCAATATGGTCATGTGTGCTTTTGAGTGTCTGAGTCTTGATTTCTTCTCATCCTTGCCAACATATGGAGTTTTTAAATAATTAAAAAAAAGGAAAAAAAAAACCTTGCTCATCCTTATCAGTAGGCATCAGCTCTTTAGGAAATTAAGTCATTAACTCTTTGCCTTATTTACTTTAAATACTTTTCCAGATACTTTTATTTTCATTAGTGTGCAGATGTTTTTATTTTTATTTAATATTATATGTAATCTTTTCCTTGTGATTTTGTCCATGATTTTTTTAAATGGAAGAGTTTTCCTGCTTCCAAAGATTTGATAAATAATTTATATTCTTTGACTTTTTTGTATGTTTATTTGATTTTTAAACATAAATGGTGCTTTTGTCCAATTTGGATTTATTGTAGGTTTAAGATAGATGCTACTGAGGTTCTGATGTTCTGCCTTGTCTAGTTTAAACTGGTAATAAATGCAGTAGTGAGTAGACAGATTCAGGATTCCTCTTCCGTATTTGTACAAGACTCTTCTTATTTGTTGTTGGGTCCTGTTGAATCAATTTCAACTCATTGTGACCCCATGTGACAGAACTGAACTGCTGCACAGTTTCCTAGGCTGTAATCTTTACTGGAGCAGATTGCCAGGTCTTCTTTCCAATGAGCTGCTACGTAGGTCAAACTACCAACCTTTCAGTTTAGTCGCTGAGCACTCAACCATTGCACTACCAGGGTTCCTTATGACTCTTATTAAAAGAGTTATTTAAATTAGACAGATGGATGTTTCTAAAGTGTTAGATTGACTCTGAAATTCTCATATTCATTGCTGCCCTTCTGTGGCTCAGTAGGAATCTGGTGTTTGCTCCGAAAGGGTGTATTGCCCTTGCTTTCTGAGTGTCCTCCAGCTAGTTCATGCTAGGTCTTTGGCCTTTCTCTTGGATTTGTGAACCCAGCCTTCCACAAACAATGCACACTCAGCATTAGTCAACGAACCCATTTTCCTTAGGCTCTGGAAGGTGTAAAACACAGGATCATTCATCGCAGGCAGGATCCCTTCCAGTCACCTTTCTGCCAGGTCCTACTCACCCATCCCCTGCAGCCTGGCCAGGGGATGCCAGTTTGCCTGGGCTGGTCAGCGCATTTGGGCCAGCTCTGCCTCCTTAGCTGGCTGAATTGCTTTCTTTTCTAGCAGCATTGCTCCAGAGTAAACAAAAATATTGTTTATAGCAACAACATTTTTTTGTAGTTGTTTTTTAAGGAATGAGTATGGGGCAAGTGATTGGGTAACTGACCAAGAATTGACTATAAAACAAGCAAGACTTTGTGGGTGATACATCTGGAAATACCCAGGTTAGAAGCAGTGCGTTTCCTATCATCCAGTGTTCAGAGATAGGAAAACATTTTAAGAAATGTTAGAGAGGGGAGGTAAGCTTTTCATGAGGAGCCTGCCTCAATAACTTTTCACTCTAAGGTTCTCAGTTATATATGTATCTCATTTCACACCACCTTGTTTTTCTCAAAATTCCCACAATTGCATTAGCAGAGGGCCAAAATACTGGTTTAAGTTCAGTTTGAAAGAAAATGCATTGTAAAAAATATAGGACAAAGTTTGATTACAGAATGGGCAAGTTACTTCTCTCAGGTAGTTAGAAATACGAAGCTTACTAATCTAGTAGTAAAACAAACCAGAAAAAGGACTAGATATGTAGCTACAGACTTGAAGAGTTCAGCTTATGACTGTGTCAGTTGACAGTGTGAGAATCTTTTAGGTGAAAAAGAATTGACGAGCCATTTGCCTTTTTTTTTGGGGTGGGATGAAAATAAATATAGCATAACACACACCAATTCAACAGTTTCTACATGTGCAATTTCTTGACATTCGTTACATTCTTCAGGTTGTGCCAATATTCTTGCTGCCCTCTTCCAAAGTTATTTCACTTATCATTAATGTAAACTTATTGCCCCCTAAACTTCTCATCTAACCTTTTGAGTTTCTCATGTCAATTTGGTCACATACAGATAATTCTTTAAGAGAGCACAATGCTCAAGGCAGACATTATTTACTAATTAATTTAACTATTGTTTAGCTTAAAGGTGACTTCAGGGGGATAGTTTCAGTTTAGGGCATAAAGATTACTCAGGCAGTAGTTATGGGGGAGCATAGTCATCCAGTATCAATGGTTCCATAAAGTCTAGATTTCATAAGAATTTGAAATTTTTTCCCATACTTTTGTCCTTTTGATCAGGACTCTTCTATGGAATTCTTAACCAAAATGTTCAGTAATGGTAGCTGATACCATTCAGTTTCTTGTCTCATTGCAAAGGAAGCAGTTGTTCATGGAGGTGAATAGACACACATTCCAGTTCTTCCTCAGATTCTCTACTCTCCTTCCTCTGCTTCTCTTGGTAAATAGAGATTAACTGATGTACTTTGGATAATCACTGAAGCTTTTAAACAAGGCATTACACAACAAACTGGGAAGTAGAACAGAAACACTAATAATAATAGGCTAATTGGCTGGAGAATCCCATGAAACCAGTACTCTGAATTTTCAAACCAAGAAAACAGATCCTATGAGGTATTTGGTTATATATAAACAGTATCACCAGCTGCTGTTTCCAGTTTTGTTTTTTTCTGGTAAAAATACATATAACCCAACATTTGCCAGTTCAGCCTTTTTCAGGTGTACGGCTAGTGATATCAGATACGTTAATCATGTTGTGCCAACATTACCCTTAATCAATGCCAAATTTCCCATCACTATAAATAGAAACTCACTGTTTCCCAGAAAATGACTTCTTCCTCCCCCTCCCTCTGGCCCCTGGTAACCACTGACAAACTTTAGTCTCTATACCTTTGCCTGTTCTTGTCATTGCATATGCATGAGATCATACAATATTTATCCTTTTGTGACTGACTTATTCCCCTCAACATAGTGTTTTTGAAGTTCATCTATGTTGTAGCATGTATCAGAACTTCATTTCTCTTTAAGGCTGAGTAATATTCCATTATATGTATATACCATTTTTGTTTATTCTTTCATCTGTTGATGGACATTTAGGTTGTTTCTGTCTTTTGGCTATTGTGAATAGTAAGCTGCAATGAACATCGATGTCAGGAGTGGTTTACCCAATAAGTAAGGTAAGCATGGGCTTAAATGCTTATTTACTAATCTGTAGAGAATAATTTCACATGAGTTTCACATATTCCATGCAGTGAAAACATGTGAAACTTTGATTCTGTAGGGAGACGCTGTGGAGTTGGGAGAGAGACAGATGCCATCCGTACATAGGAGCAGAATCTTTGATTTGTTGAAAAAAATGTGAACTTAATTGTTCATAGCAGATTAATGAAGAAGCACAAATAAGTCTGTGCTTACCTTGGTTATGGGGTAATCCAACAGTGATTGGTGTGTGTTTGTCTGTTCCTGTCACTGCTGAAATCTTTTGGGTATATACTTAGGAGTGGAATTGCTGGGTCATAAATACTACCATCTGACCCAGCAATGCCGCTCCTAGGTATATACCCAAAAGATTTCAAAGCAGCAACATGAACAGACAAATGTACATGACTTGAAGCACTTACTGATGAAGATTAAAGACTACATACAGTGTGCAGTATGGATTACACCTCACCATAAAGAAAGCAGAAATCCTTACAACTGGACCAATAAGCATCATCATGATAAATGGAGAAAAGGTTGAATGTGTCAAAAATTTCATATTACTTGGGTCCACAATCAACATAAATGGAAATACCAGTCAAGAAATCAGATGTCGTATTGCTCTGGGCAAATCTGCTGCAAAAGACCTCTTTAAAGTTTTGAAGAGCAAAGATGTCTCTTTGAAAACTATGGTGAGCCTAACCCAAGCCATGGTAATTTCAGTAGCCTCAAAAGCTGGACATTGAATAAGGAAGACTGAAGAAGAGTTGATGCTTTTGAGTTATGTGTTGGCGAAGAATACTGAAAGTACCACAGACTGCCAGAAGAACAAACAAATCTGTCCTGGAAGAAGTGCAGCCAGAATGCTCCTGGGAAGTGAGAATGACCAGACTTTATCTCACCTACTTTGGTCATGTTGTCAGAAGGGACCATTCCCTGGAGAAGGATATCATGCTTGGTGAAGTGGAGGGTCAGCGAAAAACCCTCAATGAAATGGATTGACACAGTGGCTGCAATGATGGGCTCAGGTATAGCAAGGATTGTGAGGCTGACATGAGACTGGGCAGTGTTTCACTCTGTTGTACATAGGGTCACTATAAGTTGGAGCCAACTTGACAGCACCTAACAACAACAACATTGTATTTCTGTTGTTAAATTTTTGAGGAATGGCCACACTATTTTCCACATCTGTACCATTTTGCATTCCCACAGCAATGGTTAAGTGTTCTAATTTCTTCATATCTTCTCCAACATGTTATTACTATTGTTATTATTATGATGATGTTAGCCATTCTCATGGGAGAGAAGTGGTATCTCATTGTGGTTTTGATTCACATCTCTGATTGTTAAAGACATTGAGCACCTTTTTATGTATTTGTTGGCCATTTGAATGTCTTCCTTGGTGAAATATCTACCCAAGTCCTTTGCCCTTTTTTTTTATTGGATGATTTTTGTTGTTGTTGTTGTTAAGTTGTAGAAGTTTTATGTGTATTTTGGATATTAGATCCATATTGAATGTATGATCCCCACAGATTTTCTCCCAAACTGTAGGTTTTTTTGATAAAGTCCTTAATAAACAAAATAATTTTTATGAGATCCCACTTTTCTATTTTGTCTTTTGCTGTTTGTACTTTTAAAAAATTTTGTTAGATAATCCATTGTTAAAAACTCCATCCAACAGCCACACTGCTGTATTTTCTTCTGAGAACTTTATGGTTTTAGTTTTCCCATTCAGGTCCTTAGTCCATTTTTAGTTGCCCCTCCCCCCCTTTTTTAGTGTGGAAAACCAAAGTTTATTAAACTAAAGGTAAATATTTCCTATGATGTCATGTTCCAATAAACTAAAAAAAAAAAAAAAAAAACATGTTACATAGCCTCCTCACGTATAAAAGCACTGTTCACAATCATATTTATTCGTGTTGCCCAGAATATCTCCATTTTTAAAACAGGACATTTCATAGGTAAATATTTAGTTATGTAGTTTTTATAAAACTTTTGGTACCATACTTGAAACAAATTGTGGTACGTCAGTTCCAGGTGAAGATTTTATCCAGTGTTCTGAATTAGCATTTTCTCCCGGAAAAAAAATATCCGCTGAAAAACAAATATTCAGTATTTGTCAAAAACTTTCACACATTCAAACGATTTATGATTTCATGATAATCTTAGTTATTTGATGTGCAGTAGGATTAAATTCTTCGTAAAGGTTTTCTTATGTTTATAGTAATCATTTTTTCCTGAAGTTTCTCTGAGTTTTACTGACTTGTGCAGATGAAAGTTTCTGATTATTTAGGATGTTGACAAGCATTCTCTTCTATGATGGAATGAACTGTGCACCTCAGTATAAGTGTTGCCAGTCTTCCCGGTCTGTCTTAGTCTGGAAGCTTCACTAAAACTTGTCTACCATGGGTGACCCTGCTGGTATTTGAAATACTGGTAGCATAGCTCCCAGCCTCAGAGCAAAACCCAAGCCACCACAGTGTGACATACTGACAGACAAGTGGTGGTAGAGGGTAGGCAAAAAAGGGGAAGACCTTCAACAAAATGGATTGAAATAGTGGCTGCAACCATAGTCTCAAACATGGCAAGGATTGTGAGACTGTCACAGGACCGGGCAGTGTTACATTCTGTTGTACATAGGGTTGCTATGAGTCGGAGCCAACTTGCCGGTGCCTAACAACAATATATGTGTTGAAATCTTAACCCTTGTACCTGTAACTGTGCCCCTTTTTGGAAATAGAGGTTTTTGTTTATGATGTTAATGAGATAATGCCAAAGTAGATGGGTCCTAAACCTAATTACTTATATAAAGAATAGTTGCAGGGACACACAGAAGACAGATGTCCAGGAATGCCAAGAGGTGTTGGTAAGGAAGAATCTCCTACTGGTAGCGCCACACCTTGTTAGACTTTTATCCTCTGGGAGTGACAAGTAATACATGTAAATTCTTTAAGCCACCCACTTCTGGTGTTTCTGTTATGGCAACTAACACACCTTTCTTGTGGGAGTTTTCTGATATACAGAGATTGGCCAGATTCCCACAGTTTCAGTCACATTCACTATGGTCAGAGAGTTTAATCTTTCCCAAACAGAGAGTTGTCAAAGCAATATGCAGTAAGAGTCAAATCTTCAAGACCTACATAGAACACAAACTTATATTTTGCTTTCAAAGAGTAAAGTCAACTGGTAAAGATTTAGAAAGGGATAATTCTGCTCAATCCACTTATTCCAAACTCTGCTTCTTTCATTCTGTGCTCTGCTATGTTGAATGTATGACATCAAATTTTGCCATGGAACTCATTGTTCTTTCATTTAAATAGGGTCAGGAAGAATGTTAGGTAAGTCTTTAATGGGCTAGACTTGAATATGGCCTATACAATTAACAGGTGCTCTGGTGGTATAGCCCTAGGCATTTGACTGCTAACCAGAAGGTTGGCATTTCAAACCCACCAGCCACTCCATGAAAGGAAGACTAGGCAATCTACTTCTGTAAAGATTTATTGCCTTGGAAACCCAAAAGGGGTCACTATGAGTTGGAATTAACGTGGTGGCAATGAGGTTTTTTTTTTTTGTTGTTGTTGTTGTTATACAATTAACTTATACAAGACAGTAGCAGTCACCTGGGCATACTCAGATAAATGGAGGGTTGAGAATTTTAGAAGAGCTATGTGCCTAGGTTAAAATGACATGGTTAACAAGTTGTTGGAATACATGATGTGGTTTCTCCTTTGTGTGGGTTTTCTAATAAGGTGAATTATGTGGTGAATTATGTGGAAATGTTTTTTCTCTTGTGTGAATTCTGATGAATTCTAAAGGCTGCCATCAAGACAATAGTCTTCCTACATATCTTGTATTCATAGGCTTTATCCCATGTGGATTTGCCAATGATTTTTGAGGGTCGAATTATTGGCAAAAGTTTTCTCATATCCATTATATTCATAGGGGTTTTCTTATGTGTGAATACTCAGATATACTCTGAGTCCTAGCTTCTGACAGAAGGTTTTCCCACATTCATTACATTCATAGAATTTCTCTCCTCTGTGAATTCTTTGATGTTCTCTAAGATTAGAATTTTGGGGCAAAAACTTTCCCATGTATATTATATTCATAAGGCTTCTCCCCTGTGTGAATCTCCAGTGTGAGGTACAATTTTACAGAGAAAGCTCTCCCACATTAATTATATTCATGGAGTTTCTCTACTGAATGAATTCTCTGCTGTGCTGTAAGAGTATCACTTCAGGCAAAAGCTTTCCCACATTCATTACATTCACAAGGTTTCTCACCTGTGTGAATTCTTTGATTTGTGCTGAGGTGTGCCTTATGGGAGAAAGATCTCCCGCATTCAGTACATTCATAGCATTTCTCCCCTGTAAATTTTCTGATGTACATGGAGCTGTATTTTAACAGAGAAGATTTTCCCACATTAATTACATTCATAGGGTTTCCCCCCTGTGTGATTTCTCTAATATGCACTGAAGTGGTCCTTATGGGAAAAAATTTCCCACATTCATTACATTCATAGGGTTTTCTTCCCTATGAACTCTGTCAGATGTGTATTGAGATTCCCCTTCATGACGAAAGTTTCCCACATTCATTACATTTGTGGAGTCTTTCCCCTTTATGAATTCTCTGATGTACTCTGAGGCTGGAAATATCTGTATTTGTTTCCCACATCCCTTACAGTCATAGGGTTTTTCCCCCTGTATGAACTTTCTGGTGATGTAGTGCCTAAGGCATTTGACTGTTAACCAGAAGGTTGGCGGTTCAAACCCACCAGCTACTCCTCGGAAGGAAGGTTAGGTAATCTAGTTCCATAGTGATACTGCCTTGGAAACCCAAGGAGGGGTTGCTATGGGTCGGATCCAACTCAAAGGCAGTGAGTTTGCTTTGGTTTGATATGAACTTTCTGATGTATAGTGAGGTACATCTTTTGGGAGAAAGTTTTCCCACATTCCTCTCATTCATAGGATTTTTTCCCTGTGTGAATTCTCTGATGTGTATTGAGGTTTGTTGTCTGAAAGGTCTCCCACATTCATCACATTTGCAGGGTTTCTCTTTTGTGTGAATTTTCTGATGTGCTATGAAGGCTGAATTCTGGGAGAGCAGTTTTCCAGATTGATTACATTTATAGAGTCTCTTCTCCATGTATCTTTTCTGGTGCTCTTTGTAAACTAAATTCTTACAAGATTTCCTACATTTGTTGTGTTCAAAATGTTTCTCTTGTGTGAGTTCCTAGATGTTCATAGGGGTTTGCTTTCTGCCAGAAACCTTTCCCACATTCCTTACATTAAAAGAATTGCCCTCCCAAAATGAGTTCCATCCACTGTGTTGTATTAAATGTGACTCCCAACAAAAGAATTCTCGACATTCTTTACATTCATAAGTGTTCATCCCTGAGTGGGTCCTCTGATGTCATGTGAGGTGTGCTTTCTGATCAAAGGATTTCCTGCATTGATTACATTCAGAGGACTTCTGTCCTATGTCACTTTGGGACTGAATTTTGACAGAAAAAACATTATGAAAGTCACAGCATTTGTAGAGTTTCTTTTCTAAATGAGTTTCCTGCCATACTAGGTGAATTAAAAACTCACGTTCTCACAAAACCCCAAGTAGCTATGGTTTGAGAATTCTTCTGAAGATGAGGGCTTTCCTTATTGTTCCAACTTGAGGATCGCCTCTGGTTTGGTAATGCAATACACTCTTGAGAAGAGGCGGCTGTGGTTCTCCAGCATCATGTCTCTGCACAGGGTCCTCTGAGCAGGGCTCACGTGTTGCCACTCCTCCTGGGTGAAGTCCACAGCCACATCCTTCAATGATACTGATAGCCAAGATTTGTTCATTTTCTGCTGCTCTTGAGAGACTGTAGAGAACTGTGAAAACTCTGACATAATGACATTCTGTTCATATCCTGGGTATGGGATCTAAGGTTATGAAGATGGCTTAACCCAGAAGCTGCCTTGAATTGCTCTTTGTGTATGGTGCGAGGCCATTGATTTTTCAAAACATCTTTATAGAGATATAATTTAAGTATCATAAAAGTCACCCATTTTAAGTGTGTTATGCTGTTGCTAGGTGGTGTTGGATCTGTTCCAACTCAGAGCAACCCTTTGTAGAACAGAATGAACCACTGCCCAGTCCTGCATCATCCTCACACTTACTGCTGTTTGTTTGAGGCCATTGTTGTAGACACTGTGCTATTCCATCTTGTTTAGGTTCTCCTTATTTTTCACTGATGTCCTTCTCCAGGGACTGCTTCCTCTTGATGATATGTCCAAAGTACATGACACAAAATCTTGCCATCCCTGCTTCTAAGGAACATACTGGCTGTATTTCTTCTAAGACAGATTTGTTTATTCTTCTGGCAGTTCATGGTATATTCTTGCCAACATCATAATTCAGATCCATCAGTTCTTCAGCCTTTATTTATGCATATGTAGCTTTCACATGTATAGGAGGTGGCTTGTGTCAGGCACAACTTAGTCCTCAAGGACTAAGTTTTAAAGAGATCTTTGGCAGCAGATTTCCCCATTGCAATACATTGTTTGATTTCTTGATTGCTGCTTCCGATGATGTTGATGTTGATTGTGGATCCAAGTGAAATGAAATCCTTGACAACTTCAGTCTTTTCTCCGTTTATCATTCTATTGCTTATTGGTCTAGTTGTGAAGATTTTTGTTTTCTTTATCTTAAGGTGTAAGCCATACTGAAGGTTGTAGTCTTTGATCTTCATCAGTAAGTGCTTCAAGTCCTCTTTAAGGAAGCAAGCTTTGTCATCTACCTCTTGTAGGTTGTTTGTGACTCTTCCTCCAATCTCATTGCCATATTCTTCTTCATGGTCCAGCTTCTCTGATTATTTGCTCAGCGCACAGACTGAATAAGCATGGTAAGAGGATATAAGCCTGTGGTGCATCTTTCCTGATATTAAACCCCACAGTGTTCTGTCTGAACAGTTGCCTCTTGGTCTGCATACAGCTTCTGCATGAACGCAATCTTAAGTACGATTCAGTGATTTTTTAGTAAATTTTTGTAGTAATATATATATCACCACAGTCCAGTTTTAGAATATTTCCATCATCCCAAAAAGATCTCTGTGGCAATTTTCAGATGATCCCTGCCCCCATCCCAGTCCATAGATAATCACTCATCTGCTTTCTATCTCTGGAGATGTGCTTTTTCTGGGCCTTTCATATAAGTGGTGTCTCATAACATGAAGTCTTTGGTGTCTGGCTTCTTATATTTAGCATAATGTTTTTTTGAGGTTCACTCACGCTGTATTGATTTGTCTCTTTTGTATTGTTGTTGTTATGTGCCATCGAGTCGGACCTGACTCATAGCGACCCCTCCTTGGGTTTCTGAGGCGGTATCACTACAGAAGTAGATTACCCAGCCTTCCTTCCGGGGAGTGTCTAGTGGGTTTGAACTGCCAGCCTTCTAGTTAGCAGTCAAGTGCCTTGGCACTACACTACCTATAGCTGAATAATATTGCATTGTATGCCTATACCCTATTCTGTTCGTCCTTTCACTAGTTGATGGATATTTAGTATTTCTAGTTTTGGGATATTATGAATAACTTTGCTATGAACATTTATGTACATGGCTTTGTGTGGACATATGTATTATTTTTCTTGGTAGATACCTAAAAAAACTCTAAAATGGGAGCTCTGGTGGCATAGTGCTTAAGGCATTTGACTGCTAACCAGAAGGCTGGCAGTTCAAACCTACCAGCCACTCCTTGGAAGGAAGGTTGGGCAATCTACTTCCGTAATGATAACGCCTCGGAAACCCAAGGAGGGGTCGCTATGGGTCGGATCCGATTTGATGGCAGTGAGTTATATGAATAACTTTGCTGTGAACATTTGTATACGAGGCTTTGTGTGGACATATGTATTATTTTTCTTATAGATACCTTGGAATAGAATTCTTGGGTTGTATGCTAAGTTTGTTTAACTTTTTAAAAACCTGCCAGACTTTTCCTAAGTGGCTGTACCTTTTAAATTCCTGTCAACAATGTATGATAGTTTTGTTGTTGTTGTTGTTGTTATGTGCCATTGAGTCAAACCCGATGTATAGCGACCCCTCCTTGGGTTTCCAAGGCAGTATCACTATGGAAGTAGACTGCCCCATCTTTCTTCCGAGGAGTGGCTGGTGGGTTTGAACTGCCAGCCTTCTGGTTAGCAGTCAAGTGCCTTAGCCACTTTGCTACCAGAGCTCCTATGATAGTTTTAGTTTCTCCTTATTTTCACCACCACTTTTCATTATAGTCATTCTAGTAAATGTAAAACAGCATCTCATTTCTGTATTATTTAATATTTCCCTAATGAGTAATATGTTGTGCATTATAGTTAGTCTAGGAAATGTGAAACGGCATCTCATTTTTGTATTCATTAATATTTCCCTAATGAGTAATTATGTTGAGCATCTTTTCATGTGGTATTTTGTATATCTTCTTTGGTGAAATGCCTATTCAGATCTGTTACCAATTTTTAAATTGCATTATTTTCTCATTATTGAGTTGTGTTTTTTATATGTTTTGATACAAATCTTTCATCAGATATTGCAAATATCACCCCCCCCCCGGACTTATCTTTCATTTTCTTAATGATGTCTTTTGAAGTATAAATGTTTTTATTTTGACAATATGCAATTTATTAACTTTTTTGTTTTATAGATTGTACTTTTCGTATTGTAAGTAAGAATTCTACGTTTGACCTAAGGTCTTGAAAAATTTCTGCTTCGTGTTCTTCTAGAAGTTGTATAGTTTTAGCACTTACATTTAAAGCTTTGACAGTTTTGAAATATTGTTTGTGTGTGGTGTGAAGTAAGGGCCAAAATGAATTGTTTTGAGTGTAAATATCTGATTTTCCTACCACCATTTGTGAAAAAGACTGTCTTTTTCTCATTAAATTTCCTTGGCATTTTTGTTAAAAATCAGTTGACAATAAATGGAAGGATTTATTTTTCGTTTCTCATTTCTGTTCCATTGATTTATATGCCTAATCTTACTCCACTCCCATACTATCTTTATTACTGTAGCTTTACAGTAAGTATTGAAGCGCCCTCTTATTCTTCTTTTCCAAATAGTTTATGTTATTCTGGTCCTTTTCATTTCCATACAAATTTTAGGATGTTTATAAATTTCTACAAAAAATCCTGCTGGAATTTAGGGATTGCTTGGAATCTTAAATTGTGGAAAAATGTCATATTAACAATATTGAGTTTTCTATCCATGGACATGGAATGCCTTCCCTTACTAAGAGCTGCTTCAATCTCTCTTCAGCAGTGTTTTGTCATTTTCAGTGTACAAATCTTACACTTGGTTTGTTAGTTTTAATTCTAACTATCTTACTCTTTTTCATGTGATTGTTCATGTAATTGACAACTGTTTTTCTCTCAGTACTTTAAAAGATGCATTTAGTTTTCTTCTTGTCTTTGAAGAGAAAAATCATTTGACATTCATAACATTATTTCCCTATATGTAATGTGTCATTTTTGCTTTGGCTGGTTTTAGTATCTTCTCTTTATTTTTGGATATCAACAGCTTGAATATGATATACCTAGGGATGCCATTTATTGTCTCTATCCTGCTGGGGTTTTATTGAATTTCTTGAATCTGTAAATTAATGTCTTTTATCAAATTTGGAGAGCTTGTTTTCTTAATTTGATTTTCACATCATCCATTGTTAATACAGGTAATCCCCAAGTTACAAACTTATGACTTACATATAAATTTGACTTAAAGACAGATTTAGAAACAGAACTCATTTGTAATCTGGGGGCTGCCTATATAAAGACATATAATTGATCTTTGTATATTGATTTTGTATTCTGTGAAATTGCAAACTTATTTACTAGTTCTAGCTTTTTGTAAATTTCTTAGGATTTTCTTCATATGGAATTATGTTGACTGCAAATAAAGACATTTTTCCTTTTTCCCTTCCAATCAGTATGCCTTTAATTTTCTTTCCTTGCATTATTCTACTAGCTGAACCTCCAGTGCAATGTTGAATAGAAGTGGAAAGAGTAGACATCCTTTCTTTGTTCCTGATCTTAAAAACAAAGCATTAGTGTTTTACCATTAAGTATGATGTTAACTGAGGGTCTTTCATAGTGTTCTCCAATGAGATGAGGAGGTTTCCTTGTATTCCGTTTCTTGAGAGTTGTATCATGAATGCATGTTGGATTTTATCAGATACCTTTTCTACATCTATTGAGATGATCATGTGGTTTTTATTTTCATTCTGTTAATATGATGCATTACATTAATCATTTTTCAGATGGTAAACTAACCTTGCATTCCTGGGATAAGTCCTACTCTTTCACATGGATAATCCTTTATATATGTTGTCTGGTATGGTTTGCTGGTATTTTGTATTCATCAGGGTTATGGAGTCTATAGTTTTCTTGTAATATCTTTGTCTGGCTTTGGTATCAAGGTAATACTGGTCCCATAAAATAGAGAACTAAGCCAGTTAACTTTTCTTCAACAACTGTTAGCTAGTGGGAGAGAAGGATGATGTAGAACAGTTTTTTTTTTTTTTACTCTGTGGTGAAATTCAATTTAAATACCATTTTCAGTATGTTGCGGACTAATACTTTTATAAAACACAATGAAAAAGTAATCAGTATAAAAATTTAAAGTATAACAAAAATATACAAATGCAAGCCTAATTTGAAAAATAGATTTAGGCAATGTAAAATGACTGTGAAATTGATAAAAGTTTCTAAAGGTTTACTCTTAATTTCTGTACATTCCTCATCACAGAATAGAAGTAAACAGTTCTCACAAATCTGAGTCCTATACTGATGAGCCATGCTTCTTGAACTTTAATATACATAGAAATCACCCGGGGATCTTGTTAAAATACAGATTCTATTTCAATAGGTCTGGTGCAGGACCTGAGATACTGTGTTTCTATCAAACTCCCAAGAGGTGCTTATGCTGCAGGTCCACAGACCACACTTTGAGTACTGAGGCTGTAAAATGTTATGGAGACAGTAAAATAAATCAGATATACTTTATATCCCTGTCATAAATTGCTTTGAAACATATTTTGGTTTATCAAAGTCTGTTGGATTGTTGCTCAGCAGTCATAATTTTCTGGATGTTAGTTTGTTGTTTTTCCCCCTTGGCTTCTAACCTTTCTAAGCCTGTGAACGCTTATCTATAAATTATAAAGGGGGTTTAAATATAAAAGGAGGCTGAACTAGGAGATTTCTTAAGTCTGTGACTTTAAGCATTGATATCAAGAGAAAATCATTGCTGCATTTGCATCTTATTTTTATATAAACCTAATAAAACATGAACCAGGAATCGAGAGTCTTATGTTAAATAGTTCTTAACATGATGTTAAAAAATAACTTTAAATATACTTTACTAAATTGTGGATAATACAGTAAGGTTAACATAAACAATTGATTTTTTTCCATGTTGAAGTTTTTAAAGAAGGGTGTCTTGTTTAGCCTTAGAGTTGAAAAAAATTGACTTGCTTAAACTGTGGAGAGAGAAGTAAAATAGGTGTTTATATTATGAAATTTAAGTTGACACAGAATAGCTGTAAGGCTTCAGTTTCAGCCAAATTGAAATGATCTCATTTTCCTTTATATTTAATTTTATTTACTGAGATACATGACGCTTCCTCGACTTGTCCACCACCTCTGTATTTTAAAAGCAAATGAAAAGGCTGGTAAATGAGAGGTAGAAATGTGTTTCCAAATCTCTAGGGGCTCTCTCCTTAGCTTTCAATGCATATTGGCATGATTCTGCTAGTCTCACTACAGATAATTACAGCAAACTCTGCATAAAGGGTGGAGGCACTTGGTCAGCCTCCAAGGAAAGTGACTAATAATTGACCTAATGTACAGAACTCATGAATAACATATTCTTTGGGTTAAAAAAAAGTTGTGGTTTATGGGGTGTGCAAGAGTTCACATCCCTTTTTCAATTCTTCCAAGACATTTAAAATACTCAATTGCTCTATTAATGTTTTAATTCCTCAGTTGTTGTTAGGTGCCATTGATTCTCAACTCATGCTGACTCCATGTGACAGAGTAGAACTCTCCCACAGGGTTTTCTAGGCTGTCATCTTTAGGGAACAGATCTTCAGGTCTTTCTCCTGAGGACCTGCTGAGTGGATTCAAACTGCCAACCTTTTGGTTAGCAGCCTGGTGATTAAGGGTTGTTCCACTAGAACTCCTTTAATCAAATGTAAATCATACATCAGATGCCACTATTCAGTTCAATTTAAGGACTGGCTCTTGCCCCCAGGAATTTCTTCAAGTAGTTGTTTAGAATTTTGAAAAGCAATAGTATTAATATTGTTTTTCATTTAAGTTTTTAGTGGTTTCAAATGGTAAAACAATTTTATTTTAGTTTTATATACTATTGAGCAATTGTTACCCTCAGTACAGAGATTTAAAATGTCTAAGACATATAAAAGTTTTTATGAGGAGATTAATATAAAGTTATAATTAAAAGAATTTTTTTTTTTTCATTTAATACACTGAACATCACTTTAAGAAAACAATAAGCTTTAACTGTATTTCTGTTATTCTTGGCTTCGCCACAACACATTTACCTTGGTGGATTTCCTTTTATTCTTTAGTAGTGATGCAAGACAGTTTGATAGACCTTTTTATTTTATTTTTAAACAGTATTTTTATTGTGTTGTAGGTGAAAGTTTACACAGCAAATTAGGTTCCCATTTAACAATTTTATACAAATTGTTTGGTGCCGTTGGTTACAGTCTTCACAGTGTGTCAGCATTCTCATGATTTCCATTCTGTTTGTTCTGTTTCCACTGTTAGAGCTTTCCTGCCCCTCCTTGCCTTCTCATCTTTGCTTTCGGGTAAATGTTGACTGTTTGGTCTGAAGTTGATTGTTTAAGGGAGCAATCACTTGCAAGTGATAGTATTTATTTTATAAGCCAATATAGTATAGGTTTCTCTCGCTATATGAAAGTACAATTTTTTTTTTCCTAACTTTTCATTGTGATTTCTGTGAAAGTTTACAGAGCAAATTGGTTTTCCATTCATACACATTTTGTTTTGTGACATTGATTGCATTCCCCACAAGGTAACAGCTAAAGTAGAGGGTTACTATGAAACTTCACCAGCTGAAATGGTGTAAAGTGAAGAAGCGAATACGATTAATTAATGTGCGAAAAATATTTGAGTATTCCCAGACCGAAAAATTAACCTACAAAATCACATCAAATAACACATAAGACCTAAAATAACACCACATATGATAAAAGCAGAAATGATATAATAAATATACAGCCTATATAAAGTAGAAAAAATGTATGTACAGTGTAGTTCCTGGGGAATGAGCTTGGTGAACCACTCTTGCTATTAGGATACGGGCTTCCTCTTTAATGGCTTGCTGTAAAACAAATGCTGAATGCTAGTTTCACCTTTTTTTTTCCTAAAAGCTAAAATCCTATCAGGATTTCTTTTGGTTAGAGATACTAATGTTGTTGTTGTTAAGTGCTGTCGAGTCGTTTTCGACTCATAGTGACCCATGCACAGCAGAACGAAACACCGCCCGATCCCGCGCCAGCCCCACAGTCCCTGCTATAATTGAGCCCATCATCGCAGCCACCGCCTCAATCCATCTCGTTGAAGGCCTCCCCCTCTTTTGTCGACCCTCCACCCTACCAAGCATGACATCCTTCTCCAGGGAATGGTCCGTTCTTACAACATGACCAAAATAGGTGAGACGAAGTCTGGCCATTCTCGCTTCCAAGGAGCATTCTGGCTGCACTTCCTCCAGGACAGATCTGTTAGTTCTTTTAGCAGTCCACGGTACTTTCAGCATTCTTCACCACACCACAACTCAAAAGCATCAACTCTTCTTTGGTCTTCCTTATTCATTGTCCAGCTCTCGCATGCATATGAGGCGACTGGAAACACCATGGCTTGTGTGAGGCGCACCTTAGTCCTCAAGGAGACATCCTTGCTCCTCAGCACTTGATACAGTTCCTTCGCAGTTGACTTTCCCAGTGCTACACGTCGTCTAATGTCCTGACTGCTGCTTCTGTTGGCATCGATTGTAGAACCAAGCAACGTGAATTCCTTGACAACCTCAATCTTCTCTCCATTTATTGTGATGCTGCTCATTGGTCCAGTTGTGAGGATTTTTGTTTTCTTTATATTGAGACGTAATCCATACTGCAGACTGTATTCTTCAACCTTCATCAGTAGGTGCCTTAAGTCATCCTCACTTTCAGCAAGCAAAGTTGTATCGTCTGCATATCTCAGGTTGTTAATGATTCTTCCTCCAATCCTGATACCGCATTTTTCTTCATATAGTCCAGCTTCTCGGATTATTTGCTCAGCATATAGATTGAATAAGTGTGGAGAAAGAATACAACCATGACACACTCCCTTCTTGATTTTAAACCATGTAGTGTCCCCTTGTTCTGTTCGAACGACAGCCTCCTGGTCAAGGTACAGATTCCTCATGAGTACAATCAAGTGCTCGGGAATTCCCATTCTTCTTAATGTTATCCATAATACTAATGTAGATCTTTCATAAAAGTGAGAGAAATAGAGCAAATTTTCAAAAAATAGAGAATACATGTATTTGGCTGAAAGGTGACTTTCAGAAATAACTTCAATTCCAAGTTCAAAGAATGTCTTAGCATGATATTCTTAGGGGTTCCTCTGTTGTCTGTCTGGCTAGTAAGTAAGTCTGGTCTTTTTTAGGGATTTGAATTTTGCTCAACATTTTTTTCTCTCATTCTGTCTGGGACCTTCTGTTGTATCCTTGGTTTAGTGTAGTTGTTAGTGGTGGTCAGGCACCATCTTCCATATTTTTTGCACATAACACACACACACACACACATAATGCACATAGGAAACTAATGTGCAAGAGAGTTGCACAGTTCGCAGGAAGTCCATGTAACAGTGTGTTATTTGCCTGAATATAAGGTAGTTCTTCTGGTCTCAGGTTAGAAGAAGCCTTGGTTCACATGTGCTGTTAGTCCTGTGAACTAGTTTCTTTTTTGAGACTTTGATTTCCTTTACTCTCTTTTCCTCAATAGTGGTAGAGACCAATTATGCTAGCCTCTTGCAAGCTTTTAAGACCCCAGACATTACTCACCAAACTAGGATGTAGAATATTATCCTTACAGACTATATTATGATGATTGACAAAGTTGTCCCCTGAGACTATGTGTCTTAAGCCTTTCAACCCAATGAATCAATCCTCCATGTTTGTATATGTCTAGGAAGCCTGACCTTTTTATTTTTAATTATCTTTTAAAAAAATTTTTTTTTGTGATTTGGGTGAAAGTTTACAGAGCAAATTCATTTTCCATATAGCTGTTTTTTAAAAACTATTTTAAACTATTTTTTTAACTCTTTATTGTGTTATGTATGATGACATATCCATTAATGTTAGAAAGGATATGGATCAAAATGTTCACAGCGGTTCTTTCTGGGTGGTGGGATTATGGTTGATTTTTATCTTCTGCTTTCTAATTTTCTGTATCTTTAGAATGTTCTACAAAGTCCATGATTTCTTTTTTTAATTGTAAAAGACCAGAAATAAAAAATTAAGAAAATCTGCTAATTTCTAGCTTTATTTCTCTCAAGAGAAAGGGAGATTTTCATGTATTTAGTTACTATATGTGGGGTACTTATAGGTGCTTTCCTGGGTCTGGGGAATAGGGGCAAATGCCAGCTGTTGCCCTTGAGTAGCTTAGGCTCTAGCTCTCCATGTGACCAAAATGTGGCCACTGGGAGCTAATAAATGGTACACTCCGCTAAATTGTCATCACCTATAAAGTGGAAATAATTCTGTGCTTCTTGCCTGGAGGGAATTTAAAGAGAATTAGGTGAGATTGTATATACAAACTGCTTGGTATAATATAAGACTTGGCCAGAGGATGCTTGTATCAAGATCACTGTGCTTTGCACATTCATGTGATAGGGAACTCATTATTCCCGGAGGCAGCCCAGTCTGTGTTTGGACCGGGGCTTCAAACCTCTTCCTTCTGGTTCAACTCCCTGCTGAGAATTTGTATTTTCACCCCAGATATACAGAATCAGAATCTACATTTTAACGAAAACCCCAGGTAATTCTTATAGATCCCCCAGTGATTGTTATGTATACACCATCTGGGGATCTTGTTGAAAAGTAAATTACGATTCATTAGATCCGGTGGAAATGCAGATTCTTAGCATTCATTAGAACTGGAATGAACTGGTTTGAAGCCCTGGTTTGGACAACAGCTCTGGTTTCTTAGGGGAAAAGTGAGACCATACGCTCAGGTGAAATCTGTCTCCAAGATGCCTCCCCCTGTTAGTGCATTCACTCTTCCACCTACTATCCTTTTAAATATGACCACTAGTTTGGAGTCCTTGGGTGGCACACACAGTTAAGCCCTCAACTATTAGCTATAAGGTTGCTGGAACCCACACAAAGGCACTCTGGAAGACAGGCCTGGTTATCTGCTTCCAAAAAGTCGTAACCCTGTGGAGCACCGTTCTGCTGTGCACAAATGGGGTCACTATGAATCGCAATAAACTGTTAGTTGATGGCAACTAACAACTGCAACAAGCAGTTTGGGCTGTCCCCTTAACTCCATGGCAAATTTTTGTTGGATTTTCCTATGGGAACACATCTTTAGTGTTTTCATGAAAGCTAGCGAAAAACTAGGATTTATTTTGCAGTTATGCAGTTAGAGATACTTATTTTATAGATATGGGAGGGCCACCTGTAGTGTTTGCCTTTTAATTAATTCAGTTGCTAAGCTAAGCATGCCATCGAATTGGATGTGACTCATAGTGACCCCTCCTTGGGTTTCTGACGCAGTATCACTACGGAAGTAGATTGCCCAACCTTCCTTCCGAGGAGTGGCTGGTGGGTTTGAACCGCCGGCCTTCTGGTTAGCAGTCGAATGCCTTAGGCATTATGCCACCAGAGCAATTGTTGTTGTTGTTATGTGCCGTTGAGTCAGACCTGACTCATAGCGACCCCTCCTTGGGTTTCCAAGGCAGTGTCACTACGGAAGTAGATTGCCCCATCTTCCTTCCAAGGGGTGGCTGATGGATTTGAACCGCCAGCCTTCTGCTTAGCAGTCAAGTGCCTTGGGCACTATGCTAGCAGAGCTCCCTCCAGAGCAATTAGTTTTATGTAATTAATAGAGGATAGGCATTTGAGAAATGCCTATAAGATAGATACGTAGAAAAAAATATGTGCTAGATTACCGAAAGCAGTTCAGATGAAGACGTTCAGCCCAGAAACTTCAACTTTCTTCCCTCCAAAGCATCTTTTCTCTGACCTCACAACAAAGCATACATAAAATCCTATTGGCTTTGTATCACAGGAATGCTTCCCTGTCCCAGCAGATGATTTTAATAAGTTTTCTTTATTGATCTGGCTGCAGGGGCGCTGTCCAAGAAATAATCCTTGTACAATAAAAAGCCTTCTGTGGTGACCATTTAATAGTTAGTGTGGTGTTGGTGTCTGTGTGATGATGAGGATGATGGGTGAGGAAAGTTAAGCTAATCACAGGTTTATTGTTGTAGTTAAGCAGCAACAGCGTCACTCTTGAGTTTTTGAATGCCTGCCTCCCATACCAAACATTACAGTCTTCCCCTAAAATTTCCAGACCACCCACTGTAACAATATAATACGTAAAAGGATCCAGATGCTTGGAAAGAGAAAGGGTGAAGCGCAGAGGACGCGTGATACCTTCATTTGCTCTTCTAGATTTTGCACGCTGTTTTTAAAAGCTGGCTCTCGAGTGAGATCAAACGTCATCTCTGAGTCCCCTTTCAGAAAACCCTTTGAGATATTTCAGGATTAGAATTTATGACACAAAATATATATATATCTTTAAGATTCTATTTGATTCAGGAGACTCTATACATTCACAGCTTTGCACATCTCTTCAGTATTCTCCAGAGAACAGGAGAGGAACAATTTGTTGTAGGATGTGCACACACATTGAGCTAGAAAGCTACTTAGATAACAGGACATGGAGGATAGAGGAGAGAGTAAAGGGCACAAGAGATTGATAACCATGAGACAGGAACCCAGATACAATTGGAGCATCCATTGCAGAATGGCAGGAGAGAAAAATGGCGAAATAAAACAGATAACTTACTACAGCTTAAGGCCAAATTGATTGGAAATTAAAAAAAAAAAAAAATCTTTCATTTTATACATGCTTTGGAAGAAATATGTATATTTGGAACTTAGGCCACTTGGCAGCTTTGCAGTAGTTTAACTGGTGGTCCATGGCTTTGCAATAGTTTGTTCAAGTTAGACTTAATAGATTTGGCTTTCTTTTTTCTTGCCCTACACAGAAAGAATAGTTCTCATATGAGACTCATTATTTATTTATCCTAATCCCTTTATTTTCTCTCACCGTCCTGTCTAATGTTGCTTCCCAGCCCCTTTATCATGTATAGATATAGATATAGATATATAGATACATGTAGATATAGATATATAAAACATTTACCTAAAGTTAATGTATTTGTTTACATGTTTAGAAGACCGTCTTACCCTCTAGAAAGCTTCAGGAAAGTGGGACCTGACTGCCTGCTTTCTACTGTGCCTTTAGTACTTAGAATAAAAAACAAGAAAACAAGCTCACTGCCGTTGAGTCAATTGCAACTCATAGCAACCCCTCCTTGGGTTTCCGAGGTGGTATCTCTATGGAAGTAGATCGCCCAACCTTCCTTCTGAGGAGTGCCTGGTGGGTTTGAACCACCAACCTTCTGGTTAGCAGTCAAATGCCTTAGGCACTACAGTGCCTGGCATAAAATACCCATTCCCAGTTGCTGTTGAGTTGATTCTGACTTATGGTGACCCCATGTGTGTCAGAGTAGGCTTGTGTTCAACAGAGTTTTCTATGGCTGATTTTTTAGAAGTAGATTGTCAGGCCTTTCCACAAGAAGTTCCAGACAGAACTATGAGGAAAATATCATCTTCTTGATTAATTCATTAGTTCCTAGTTCATTAGTTCATTCATTCCTCAAACATTTATTGGGGACCTGGTATGTGTCACGACCTTAGAGCTAGGTACTATGTATGTGAACCCTGCTCTATGGGAATTTACAAATACATTAAAAAAACATTTAGCTGTAATGAAACATAATCTCCATGAAAAAAGAGAAACTAATGAATACTGGATTTGAAATGCTTTATTTAAAATTTTTGAGTCTTTCAAAATATATGTTAAAATAATAAATCATTTTCTCCAATTATTTTAAATGTCATTGTCAGAAGGATAGCATGCACAAGGCTTGCATGGGCCACTCTCATTGCCTGGTTTATATAGTGGACCCATTTGCAGGGAAGATGCTTTCCCAAGCCATGGGCAGACCTTTTCTGCCTGCTTTCATATTGACATGCCTATTTGTGAGTGGTGATCTACCAGTGGCCCATCACCATCAAAGTACCATCTCTGAAAAGAGCAGAAGTTTATCCTTGAAAGTGAAAATGCTTTGGTTTTAAAAATATGTTCTGTTTCTAATGAACCCAAGGCTTGGGTTAGTTTAAAGGCACACACATTTCCCTTTGCTGATGGCAAAAAACAAAACTTTCATCCCTATGCATGAAGAGCTGTTCCATTTAGAGTCTCAAGGTTGGGCAATCCTACTTCCGTAGTGATACTGCCTCGGAAACCCAAGGAGGGGTCGCTATGAGTCGGGGCCGACTCGACGGCACATAACAA